>NC_141053.1:53324804-53674804 GCF_041138505.1 Cibotium barometz | reverse complement strand
ATTTGGCTCGGTACGATGACAAATGGCACGGTTTTGATGACACATGGTAGGGGGGGTTTTGGTGTTAGGGATTTGTACTAACATGATGCTGATGCTATGGTTTCTGATCTTATATGATGGCATTTTGAGGGTTATTGTTCTGTTATGATGGCAAGTGGTGGGTCTTTGATAATGGCAACTGTAAGGAACTTGGACTTACAGGATGCCTTTTGGGTTTTGATGATGACATTTGGACAACCATGATGCAAATTCGATGTTATGCATTGGAACTATATTGATCTTATACGATGGCAAATGTCAGGGTTTTGGACAACAGGATATGATGGCAATTTGGTCTCATTACAATGCCAAACTTCAGGGGTTTTGGATCCCTTAAGATGGAAAATGTCATGGTCTGGGTAAATGAGTTCGGGCGTAGTGCATTACCAAACGTTAGGATTTTTGTCTTGCTGTGTTTGGATGGGCCTGATCATCTGCTATATCAAATCTCTAAGGATTACGTTGACTTTAGACCTAACAGTGTAGTCGCACGATTTCATATTCATAAGGTTGGAACCCTTGCCCTGCTGGTTCTGGTGTGTTCTTGTCTCTGCTCAACTGCTAGATCATGTTTGTTAGGATTACTGTTAGTGGGTTTAGTGCTGTGTTTGCACAAGGCAGGTAATTTGCTTTGGAATTCTGGCTCATTATGGGCATTTCTTCTCTTCTGGTATGTAGAGATGGTTGAATCCATGAAAGTTGCAAAGCTTTATGGGGAGCTCACTGTGGAAGAAAGGAACCCTCTTTGGTGGGCTAAAAAAATGTGACTGGTGCTCCGCGGGCTTCTTGGCACATAATGTCCTATATCAAGCAGAAAGAGGAAGCCAAGTCCAACGAGCCGAATGTAAAAGGAATCAGAGTACCAGCACAAAGTCGAGGAAGAGCTTTCGAAGATCTGGATCATCCCATCATCATTATTGGTGAGCATCTCATCCCATCATCTGGATCAGGAGAATCAACTGTTTTCTACTACAAGATATGTGAGTCCTTTTTATCTCACAAAGTCGCACGGTGTGTGATCCTATGAGATAGCATTCATAGTGGATACACACGTTCATATTGCTAAATTTTCCAAGGCGTGAACCCTATCTATGGGAATCAAGCCACCTGGTTGCCTTTCCATATGCTGGGCACATGCATGATTCATCCATATTGTACCCTTGATGACTCTTTTTATGTTTTTGAGTGTCCACAACCAGCATACTCAAATCGTAATCCCTTGGATGATGAGCTAAGATGCCCTTTACCCAGCACTGCCACCAAGTGCCTGATTTGCATGCAATGCTGGCCTTGTTTTTGACCGTTTATTGTAGATCAGTATATGAGTGTTGCAGTTTGGGTCTTATTTGAGGAATTTTATGAACGTTTCAAGTTGGGACTTATTTGAGGAATTTGTGGTGCTCACGTGTAGGAAAGGTGATTATTACCGGTACCTTGCTGAGTTCGAGACTGGCATCGAAAGGAAAGAGGCTGCTGATGAGCTTATCAGGTAATTGTTATCAACCCTGGCTTGGATCCACTTTTAGCGGTTTTGCTATTCTTTGCCATGCTATAGCAGGCCTGTATATTTATGGTTTCTCTGTTAGCAGGCTGCAACTAACCCAGCTGCCACAGACTTGCTGTCCACTCATCCTATTCGGCTTGGGCTTGCCTTGAATTTCTGTGTTCGAGATTATGAACTCTCCTGAATGGTAATTAAGCCTCCCCTTGTAAGAGTTTCGGATTTCAAGCCTAAGTATTCTTACAGATTTGAGTACTTCTGTTTGTCTTGAACAATACTGTTTGGCCTTTATGTGGTTGGTGCAGGGCTTGTCGCCTAGCTAAGCAAGCATTTGATAAAGCCATTACTGAATTGGACATCTTGAGGGAGGATAGTACCCTGATTATGCAGCTATTAAGAGATTATTTGATGCTATGGACTTCTGACCTTCAGGAAGATGGAGGTTTGTTGGCTGTAGTTTTTCCACAACTCTCTATAATGCTTGCTACTTGTTGGCTATGGGATTTGTGGATGTATCTGTATGAAATTCAGTGGAGTGGGAGTGTGTGTGTGCATATCATGTTTTCTGATCACATCTGTTTGCTTGGTTTCATTCGGAGAAGATCAGCTTAAAGCGGAAGACTTTGGAAAGGTCAACAATGCAGAGGTAGACAATGGTGTCAGTTTTTTCTGTCTTTCAAAAGTGTTTGTACTTACGTCGCCATGGCTGATGTGGTCTGTTCGTGGTTGACCGACCTTGCAGTGAGTCTAAGGAGTGAAAGGATTGAATGGTGCACTTTTTTAGCAACCGAAATCCCTATTTTTATCCCCTGCAGTAGCTTATTTTGTGCCATTGCCTTGTAGCTGAGATGCTCTTTCTTTGATCACTTTGGATTTCATCTGGGATTCAGAGGAATTTAACCACCACCAGTTTTTTTAAAGTATGCTTCTTTCTTTGATCACTTTCAGTTTCCTATTTTTATCTGGGAATTGGAGGAATTTGACATATTGAAGATTGTGTCCGTTTTTAAACGTTAAGAGCAGTTTTGATGGTATATGTTTTAAGGCATTTTCTGTGGCATCACTACATGCAATGCAAGCCATTTTAGGTTATTTATAAAAGTAGAATATCGCAGCTTTTGCTTCAAACTGATCGCCAGATGCTCTCTCTCTCCCTCTCTCCCTCTCTCCCTCTCTATTCATGAGCACCTATCACTTTTCATATGTATTTATCATTCTGTACATTTATAAGTAATTAGCATCATTCACAAGCAGTTATCAGTTCCTACTTTTTTACACTTTATGCTTGGGAAGGCAATGCTTTTGTTCTGATCCCCACCTTTTCACAAGCAGCAATTGTGCTTGATAGATACTCAGCCAAAATGACCACCACTATATACAATAACAACACTAATGATGCTGGATGCATAGGATTTTGCTTCTGCCATAGAAGCAATAGCCCATAATATCACAAAGGTACCTCCATAGTGGGCTTTGTACAGGAGGGCAACATCAAAAAAGATTATTTTTTCTTTGGCGTTCAGAGTTGTATGCATGATATGATTGCCTTCATTTCATTTGAGGGGCTATAGACATGGTCATTCAACAAGTCAGAAGCTCTCACGGGAATTTGTTGAGGCGTCTTCGTTTCCACTTCACCAGACGCTTGAGAAGTACGCCCACCTGGCCATGACGATAGAGATGTTGTTATGATGTATGGTGTTGATGAGCTATCTCATATATTGAGGTGTGGATGCCATTTGTGGGGAAGGTATTTTGTCATACTCTCTATGTAATGCAAGATTGATACAAGAACACCTATTGTAATTACCTCAGTAGGATCTCGAAGGGAGCACACAGCATTTGTCTCTTTGGGAACACTTGATACAAGTATACCAAGGCCATGCTTTTTCCTATTTAATACCTGTGAAGGATTCAAAAATAACTTTGGGCTTTAAAAAAAGCATCTTATTAAAAAAATTAAAAAAAAACACAACAAAGAATTACCAATGGGCCTTCAAAAATACAGCACTAAAAGCATCAAAAAGACTCTTTGGAAAAATAAAGAAAGAAAATACTATGCATACTCGCCTTAAAGGCATCTTCATCACTTCGATCATCCCCCAAATATATTGGAAACACATTATTTTGATCTCCAAGACCTGCTCTCCAAAGAAAAAAGGAAAAAAACGGAATCCATTATATATGCGGAGTGACTTTTTTTCTTTGATTAATTAGAACACCTTGTGTAGCAAATAATTTCTATGTGAGTGGGTATATCCATTCTAAGGTGCTCAAATAGTGGGTGTCCCGGATAGTACTAAACAACACAAGGTATTAGTAGGATTAAAGCAAACACAGGGTATTAGTAGGATTAAAGCAGCTTTACTTTGTTGATTAAGTGGACCGATAAAATACTTATTATAGGATCGAAGTAGTACCAATCAGCTTCACCAATTAAACTAAGCAGCTTTACTCAAAAGTTTTGTGTTGCATTTTACATATTAAATCTTACCCAACGCTTTTAGTAAGTAGTCTAACGCCTTCCCTTTGTTCCATGCAATCAGTGGGCGAATTTCCAAAATCTAAGAAACAATTAAGTTGGTTACGATTATATGTTAACAAAGGCCATCATTACCATTATACTCTAGGCCATCATTCTCTTAAAACAATTTCAAATCATACCTTCCGGCCCTGAGTTAGACGAAGATTAGGATAAGACTGTACTACTTGATGCACTTGCTCGGCTAAAGTAATCCAATTCTGCAATTTAAAAAAAAATAATAATAAATCCAATCGAGAATGTGGATACAGTTTATATTATCATTTCTAATTATCTTTCCTAAACAAGCCTCTATACAAATATTGATTGAGCTTGCAATTTCATTATTAATACCTTTGGTTATTGGGCGTTTTAGAGTTAAATACCTTTGGTTATCGAGCGTTTAGTTTTTAATTACCTTTTCGTTCACGCATCGGAAATGGACTGTGACACAGAACTTGTTATGTTCAACTTTTGCCCCAAGCACTTTCTTGGTCTTATCCTCCAAAAGTTTGAAAACCTGTCCAATAATCCCAGCACTAATCAACTGATAAATCACAAGAACCATGCATGGATAGCTCATTGAAGTCATGCAAAATTATTGCATGCAGCAGTGATAAAAGTTCGTAAAACTTGTTATGAAAATATAAGTATGAATCTCTCTCTCTCTCTCTCTCTCTCTCTCTCTCTCTCTCTCTCACACACACACACACACACACACACCCACCCATATATATGGGTAAAAATCAAAGGAAAATAAAAAATATATAATTGAGAATATTACTGGAGGATTAAGGTAAGCTCTTTACTGATCAATTGCTTCAAATTAAATAAATAAATAACGTATTTATATAAATTTAGAAATATGAATATAGTACATAACACATTTCAACCGTAATTGTGTGCCCAATCCGGAGGTTTACCTCATCAATGACAAGCGTAAACTCTTTGGCTGGCTGGACGAGTACCACCTCCTTCCCCTGCATTTTCCATTCCAATGCACATTTATAACACTCAACAAAAGCCAAAAAGAAAAAAACGACAAGGTGCTACATTCTTCTAGTGCCACCCATCATATAATCCCTCCATAGCAAAAGTATCCATCATGAAACAAGGTGCTAAATTGTATTCCCAAAAGCAAAAGCATCCATAGAATTAAGGCTAGCCTGGTTGCTTAATTATACCAATCATTTGCTTTTAATACTGCAAAAACATACACTATTAGGAGTACTTGCTTAGATTTCAATATCAACTATCATTTGTTTAATCAAAACCCCACTAACTCCCACCCCCCCCCCCCCCCCCCCCCCCAAAAAAAAAAAAAGAGGAGGAAGAAGCAAGAACACAATGGATTTAAGGTACTGTTTAGAGCTTTTGCCATTACTTGAAAGCGAGCTGGTTTTACCTTTTCATGTGATGCCCTTGTCTCTTCACAATTAACACCACCTGCACCAGTATTGCATGCTTCTCTAGGTCCCATGATGTCCATCCCATGACTACCTGCATAGTATAGCTCTGGTAGTTGTACAAACTCATATATCTGCATATTGCACCCCAAAAAGATGCTAGATAATTTGGACTTGACTGAAATCATAATGCATAAAATTCCACATATATTGCTATCTCGAATGATTATTTAGACAATCTTCCTTTTAAGTACAAGGCCACAAAGCACAATGGGATCTACTTTTATCTCATCACAGTGAGAAATTCAGTTTAGAACACCACAAAAATGAAAGCTTACACTTCAAACACACAGAAAGATCAAATTCTAATTACAATGCTTAATCAAATTCATATATAGTTATATATTAGGAGGCAATAATTGATCTATGTACAGGACAACCCAAGGCTTTACATAGATTAAACAGTTTGGATACCAAGTAAGCCTACATAATTTTTTATTTTCCCATTTTTTTGGGTATTTTTTGTTTTTAGACAAAATAATAATAATAATAATACCTTTTCTCTGCATCTTCCAGATATGATTGCCGTTGGAAAAGTAATAGCCACTTCCTTCACAATTGCACGCATCTGCAGAAATTTCAACCCAAACATTTGGAAGAAATTAAAAGGTTAAATAAAAATAAACACACACATTTATACACACGTGTGTTTTGTGTGTGTGTGTGTGTGTCTGTGTGTGTGTGTGTGTGTGTGGGGTTATAAAACAACCAATCAATTCTCAAGCAAAATTGTGTGTGTGTAAAAAACAACCAATCAAATATCAAACAAAATTATGAAAATTATCAAGCAAAATTGTGAATGATAATAATAAACTAATTACCACGCAAGGTTGATAGAACAAGATTAGTGAACTAGTAAATTAATATTATCATGTAAGGTTGGCATGAAACAACACCTCGTCGGACATAAAAGCTCGTTCAGGGTCTTCTACAATGGGTGAGAGGGTTCCATCATAATCCAAAAACACAGCAACACGCTTGCCACTCGCAGCTTCAATTATTTGATCGAACGTGTCCAGTGCAGAGGGGACCTTTGCCTAAAAATAGGGGAAAAAAAGGGTTTAAAAATCAGAAAATAATTCTAATAATTCCTTCTAATAAAAGAAATCATAAGCCCAAAAGGAAAAATGATGTATGTATTGACAGAAAAATGCTAAAGCTACACACACACACACACACACACACACACACACACACACACACAATTAGCATCAAAACACACAGATATCAAACTCCAAACGAAACCTGGATCAAAGAAGCAATTAGAGATAAACCTGGATATTAAGATCAAAATGCAAAATTAGCCTAGGACTCAATATGATATTAAATCTCTATTAGCATATGAAGATATAGAAAAATAGACTCACAATCCATGCTCTCTGGCGTAAATCACTGGCTTTGTTGAAAGGCTCATTGTGTGGCGTTGTAGGCCTGTTTCGAGGGGGTGAGGACTGTTTCATGGCCTCAAGCCACCCATGCACCACAGTACTGTTCTCGCTGTTCAGGAGGCTTAATCTTCTCTTTGATGAAATGCGCCCACCAGTACTGATGGTATTCGTGGTGCCAACTGCAGCATTGATGGTGTTAATGACACCGCTAGTGGTGCTAATTGCAACATTAGTGGTACTAGCCGGACCATTAGTGATGCTAATGACTCCATTGGTAGTGCTAATTGCACCCTTAGTGGTGCTGATGGTAACAGTAGCTGTTGTGTCGATTGGAGCGTTAGTGGTGGTGATTGCTAGTGTTGATGCAAGGCTATGGGTGTTGCTTGCTGCAGCATTGCAGCAATCCAAAGATGGGAAAAGATCCAAGGATAATGGCATACATGAAGAACCCACACTTTGCTTTGATCTTAGAGTAGACATCTTCAATAAAAGTGAAGCAGTACTCTTGATATTATGATGAATGCTCACTAGCTAGGCTTGTACATTTGCCTGCATTCACAGGAAAAGAGAAACCCACTTGAGACACTCCCACTTTTCCTTTATTTAAAAAAAAAAAAAGCCAAAGAAAAATCCTGGTTTACAACCAGAATGTACTTAGGCCATCCCAAAAAGGAAAAAAAAAGAGGGAAATTTCAGGGTTTTTTTTTTGGTGGTTGGTTTTTTTTGGCTACCCTTCTTAAGCTACTACGTGTTACTAATTACAAGTCAAGCACTGAAGGATAAAAGTATCACAGATATATTAATCATGACTACTGTTTGTATTCGGTAAGTATTCAGATTAAAACCAAGAGGTTTACTAGTAGGTGTTTGCAACTTACTTTAGGCAATGAGGGCTGCAGCTCTACTTTAGAATGTTTGCATTAGGAACCACTTAGATAAGTGAAGGGATTAGTCGCCTTATTAAGCAAGTGGAAGACACTAATCCCAACTAATTACTAAGCTAATGATCAAAGGCTCCAGATAAAGTTAGCATCTCTAATTAACCAACACAATGGAGAGCAATGAACGTAGAGGCAAGAAAGGTGACATGCACTAGTGCTCAAAGATTAACAAGCAGCTTAAGACCGATGATTTGTAATAATAAGAGGGGGGGGGGGGGGGGGGTAAATGATTAACAGGGATTATTAGTGTTTGGAGGTAGGAATGAAGGGGATGAAGTTTGCATTCATATATATAGACAGACGTATATAATGGAGGTAGGGGAATATACTCTAAAGGACAGTGGTGTCAAGGAAGCAGTTCACTTGCCAAGCGCGCCAGCCCCCAAAAAGAAAGAAAAAAAAGCTTCACCATCATCATCACTTTCTTCTAGTAATTGACTCTGATTCCTACTGGCTACTGGTAATGCCTATACTGATACTGAATTATTTTGAATAATTTTGATATAAAGATTACTCCTCCTCCTAGAATAACATCTTTGAATAATTTTTGATGGTGGGCACTACTGCGAGATTCACTGAAGAAGGGATGGGCGATAGAATTGTGGAGTTGGATGGGCTACTGAGAGAATCATCGAAGAGCTTTTTATTAGATGGTGGGCAATTGAATTCAGAAGCTTACTGTGTACCGACATGAAGTGTGAAATAATTCAACAGTTTGGAGCGATGGGAAATCTTCATCAATGGAATTGAATAGAATAATTGGGTACTTGGCAGCTTGCAATCTGGCAAAGCAAAATTTCCTCACACATGGGAGGGCTTCAGCAATAAACACGTAGAGATTGTACACAGACACACTCTGAGAAGGTAGCATTGAACACACACATTCTCTCTCTCTCTCTCTCTCTCCCTCTCTCTCTCACACACACACACACACACACAGACAGTCATCAATCCCTCCTCTGTGTGTGTGTGTTGTTTGTCAAGGGATTGTCTTGTCTTGTCAGACCTCCCCCCCTCCCCCCACCGTCTTCTTGTCCCTTTCAGAGCTTCAAGAGGACCTTTTCTCTTTGGCCTGCAGACAGAGCCTCAGGAGAGAGTTAAGGCCTGCATGGGTTGATCTGAGAGCCTTAGAAGTCGAGTCCTCCCACATTGAACGACACAACCTGATGTTGATGATGATGATGATGATGATGAAGAAGAGGGGAAGAAGGAAAGCCAAGTTCCAACCATGAACCAACAAACAAAACAGTACCTTGCCTAGTCACAAAGCCCTCTTGTTTTGCCCAAACAAAAAAGAAAAAAAGATAAAAAGAAAAAAGAAGCATGCCAGAGTTGGTGATGATGATGTTGAACTCTCTCTATGGAGCCACAAAAGGACTCCTCCTCCCTCCCTTGCACACGTGCCTCGCTTTCACATCGCACGTGCTTGGGTTTCCCCATTGGCAAAAGGCTTTGTAGTGCAGAGCGAGTGAATTGCTAACACGTGCCATGAGGGCCCTCTTATAAAAAATCTCCCCTCCACTGCCATGTCCATTTTGGAGCACAGCTGGGTGCACACAACTCGGAAAGTGCACACACATTAACATTTACACCTTGTTGGGCGAGCACTGCTTTCATTGGTGGTGTCTCCCTTGTGTGTACTCTCCCCCCAAGAGTCCTCGAGCAAGCCACCTTCCCCACTTGCCTTTGCTTCCTCTCCATTTTGGACTTACCATCTTACAACATTTCACACTATTCCAAGTCATAACCCTCCACACCACACTAACCACTCCAAGTCATAACCCTCCACACCACACTAACCACTCCAACTAGTCATAACCACTCCACCTTCCACACTAATCCAAGTCATAACCCACTCCAACATCCACTCTAATCCAAGTCCTAACCCTCCACACCATACCCCATTCACACCCACCCATGGACTTTTAAAAACCCACCCTTTAGCATCACTCATACACATGCTCACAGTGCTTTATGCTTCCTCCGTGCAAACAAATATTACCCAAATTGCACGCTCATGGACACGTCATAACAAGACATGTTAGTTTATTTACATGCCAATTTGATCTATTCACAATTTCAAAACAAAGTGCGATTTTTTATTTTTATTTTTCTATGCACAACAATCGACAAAAGGGACAGCTTGTGGCACCAATTTAGGCAAGCACTTGCCAAGACCAATCATCATCACATGAGTTCGAGGTGGCACTCGTGTCCCTAGTCAAGGAAGAAGTTGTTCCCACACACTACGACAAGGTGGAGAGCCCCTTTCCAACTACCACAACTAGCAAATTCACATGTCAATTACATAAAATACCTTCTATATGCCCTTACAATTTATAGCACCCTACATGGACGTGTTATCGTCTTCAACAATCCAATTCAAGACTTCATGTATCATTGGGGTTATTCTACTTTACCTCTTCTTCTTTTTTCCTCCCTTTCTAAAAACAAAGTACAATCATTTGCAACATCATGCTACCCAACCACCATAGCTTACAATGTAAAGCCTACATTTCTTTCAAAATCTATTTTTAATGCTTTTTTTTTGGCAAAGTTTTTCCTTATCAATTCGGCATGTCTCAACCTCATTTTCCATTCTATTACCTCTTTTGTTTTGTACATGGGATTGGTCATTGGAGGAATTAAGTCTCCCCCCAGATTGTGTGGAACCATAATTTGGAATGATTCCACATACATTATTGGCACTTTATAATGACCCAAGTACCATAGATTGAAGGAATCACATCATTGCTAATGTATAACCTAGATGAGTTTTTTAACATGGTAATTCATGTGCAACCTGCTTAAACATGCCAACATATGCTAGTCTAAAAGGGATGTAGTGCTACCAAAAAATAATGATCAAAGCTAAAGGAAAGAAATAATGTTTTCGAGTTATAATTACATTCCATTCACCTACATTATCTTATGTCATCTAGGAAACTTTATGCCACATGTTTTTCATAAGCCAAATAATTGACATTTGATCGTGATTGCATTAGGGAATGTGTTGAAAATGGTTGTTTTGTGTTGAAGTATGCAACCTTGAAAATCGAGAGCCATGTTGCACTCACTTGTGTGAAGGACCATGGGTAACTCTATATTTAAGTTACCCCTTGTCTTCTTTGTAACTATATAATGAAGGAAATTTTAAAATAAGGCAGCCTTAATATTTCATTTCAAATCAATGTCATCATTGGCAAGCCTATGTTCACCACTTTTCTCTTTAGAAAACTAGAAATATAAAGTTAAAATATTATCAAACTTGTATTTTTTTTGCATGAGAACGTTGAAAGAGTTGCTAGAGAAGAATCATTGCTCAAGTTGATGAATATTGTTCCATTTTCCAATCCTGGAGCTAGACCTACACTTTGAGATGTAAAAGCTTTATTCTTTATTCTCTTTTAAAATAAAAAAACAAGTATCAGATGTGATTCAACCCCACGATAATAAGCCTTCTAGTTACAATAGTCCCAATAAGACTAATTAAAATTTTTAGGGCTACATAGACTCTTTCATTGTGGAGAATTCTATTTTAACTTTGAAGGTATGATTGAACTTTATTTATTACTATTCATGTCTATATCTAGGGTATCCCTTAAGCTTGCACTACTCCATACATTGCCCACGTATTTGGACAAGTTTCTCGACCAAAATTTTGATCCACAAGAGCTTTTGATAAAAGGCTTTCTAAATGTCCCTTGAGCTCTGATTGAATATAAACTTTTGTGTTAATGTATATTCTTTCTATCTTTGAGTGTCATTTCGATAGTTTCGATAGTTTCGATAGTTTCCATAATGCACTTAAGTTAAGAAATCATATAATGTTGATGATCATATATTCTACATATCTTCCAAACTCATTACAATGTGTTTTTAAAAGTTCCCAAAAACACCTTTTTTCACTTCTTTTTATGCTATATGGCACCCTCTTTCAATTTCTAAAATGGCACCTTCTTTTAGTTGTTTTTACATCATATGTTTATTGTGCTATGCTTACAGGTCATATTATCTCTATAAATTCTACCCCTATAGCTCATATAGCATGTATATCTCATTGTTTGTTAATCACTTTAATTACAAAAGAACTCATCAATACTAAGTAACTTCTTTAAATTATTATGAATAAAATAAGAAAAAATGCTACTTAGTTTTTTTATAAAGCTTGAGCCTATGTCCATGGTCGTATATTACATTGTGTAAGTTAAATGTGAGTGAAAAACATTTCCTCGCATATGAGAACTCATTAGTAATTTCTTCAAACTATCATGAATAAAATATGAAAAAATGCTACTTAGTTTTTATGAAGCTTGAGCATTTGTTTGTGGTCCTTGTGATTATGTGTTTTTATGAAGCTTGAGCATTTGTTTGTGGTCCTTGTGATTATGTGTTTTTATGAAGCTTGAGCATTTGTTTGTGGTCCTTGTTGTGATTATGTTATTTCTCTTTGTATATTACATGATGTAAGTTGAATGTGAGTGACAAACATCTCCTCATATTTTTTCTCATACCAAGTATAAACATAAAAAATGAAAATTTCTCTAGAGCGGTACTTGAATCAAAACACCTTACCCTTTGAGATGCAGTAGTAAAATTGTGACGCATGCATGTATATACATATCTCTCTTCGAAAACGGATCCACTATTATAATGATTTTTCACTTTTGAAGGCCTTTATCTATACGGAAAATGAAACAGCACTCACTTAGTTAAAGTGAACATACATCACATGAAGAAAAAAAGAAGAAACAAAATGAACAAAATTTGTGATTAACGTGGGTTTCCTCCTTTTAAAAGAGAAAATAACATTAAAGCATTTCTGATAATTGTATCATTTGAAGTGTTAACCTTTAAATGTACATAACACTACTACAACCTTTCAAAAGTTTATGGAAAAACATATGATGCCCACTCTAGACAAGACTTACCTACTATAGCACACATCTGAAGATGATAAATCCACACATTAACTTGATGTGACCAAAGTCTTAGTTTCCATTATTAGGCATCCCACTACTTTCTTCTATTTTTAGGGAACTACAACGATGGAAAAGTCTTATAAATGCCTTATTAATTTTTGTTGTTCATTTTAGAAAGATAATTAGAACTTAGTATTCTTATACTATGAATTCATAGCAATGTTGTGTGTAAAAGTTTGTGATTACTTTTGTAAATTTTTAATCGTGTGCATGGTTGATTAACACAGGTTACAACTAGAGAAGGAAACATTTCTTTCATAATGGCTTTCTTTTTGTGGAAATTACCAAGCACAGTGCTCGTGTGTGATTCCACACTTGAGAGACAATTTGATATCGTACCTCTTACATACACTTAAAATCCAAAAGAAAGGGTGTTTGTTTTTGAGAGATTAAATAATTATGTAGGTTCTAGGGCTCTAAAAAATAGGTGTTAGTTTTTCCATTGTAAGAACCATCACAACTAAGCATTGTGCAGATTGAAGAGGTATTGAAATATGTTTCTCCTTAAAGATTCCCTTTAAGAAATTCAAAATTGGCTAAATGGCTAAAAAATTAACATCATTATTTTTGAGAAAGGCTTATTTTACATGCCTTTGCTATTTTCTTAAAGAAAAACTCAAATTATATTTCCAAAGACTCTAAAAATAGCTAAGAAATTTTATAATTATTTCATGCAAGAAAAACTTAGTGAAGAAAATAACCATTTTCAAGGGTTCTAACAAGGGCATTAGGGAAAATTTTGACTCAAATTGGGCACTTTAAGGATTGCTACACATTCTCTTAGGAGGCCGGACACTTGGATGTCGGTCAACCCTCCCCAAAATCTTTGATTCTCGTTCATTTCTCAACCGGTTAGAGTGGTCAAATGACTCAAGTTCTAACTTTTGAGATTTACTCATAAAAAATTTGCCAATTTAAATCTCAAACCATGGTTCAAACCCCCCAAAATCTAATGTTGGACAAAGGCTACAAACAACAAGCTAAAACCTCAATACAATGGAAGTGAAGGTTAAAAACCAAGAATCTAAAACCTCAACACAATGTCCAACATCGGATTTTGGAAACTACAAGGTCGGACATGGAACAAGAAGCTAAAACTTCAACACAATGGAGGTGAAGGTTAAAAACAACAAGCTAAAACCTCAACACAATGTCCAACATCAGATTTTGAGGGGGTTGAACCCTCAATTCAATGTTAACATTGAGCTTGAGGTCCAAATCTGCCAAAAACGTCGAGTTGAAACCTTCAACTCGATGTTTAACATCTAATTTTGGGTTGTTTCAAACCCAAACTTGATGATGTTTTTGAAAGTTCAAATATCATGTTTGGGTCACTTGAACTCTCAACTCAATGTTCAAGTTCAAATTTTGCCATTTTTATTAGGAACAATTTTTTCTTTACCTAAACTTTCGTTGGATATGTTCGGCCTTGATCGATTCCTCCCTTTATGCACGTAATCATAAGATCGACACCATAGTTGAATTTAAGTAGTAGGATCTTCATACCTTGAGAAAAGTTTTTCCTTGATGATTTTTTGCACCCTTCTAAAAGAGTGTTTGGACAAACTTGGATTACTGAATAGTTAAAAAGTCTTTTGAAGGTGTGATTTATCACCACAAATAAATA
The DNA here is from genome assembly GCF_041138505.1 of Cibotium barometz. NCBI lineage: Eukaryota > Viridiplantae > Streptophyta > Polypodiopsida > Cyatheales > Cibotiaceae > Cibotium > Cibotium barometz. The sequence goes on along the minus strand of NC_141053.1, from coordinate 53,660,339 downwards.
GGCCTTTTAGAAAATGTTGTAATTGTTTTTGATTACTTTATATCTTGATTTTTATTTTCAAACGTCACACATGGCACTCAAGTTCTTGTTCTCAAGTCTCATTAAAAATAAGAGTTTCTTGCCTCACCAACTGTGGGGCAAGAAACGTTGCTATAAAAGCTCTACACAAGGTTGAAATGATGTAACTAGTATGCTACTCCTAATTAAAAGAAACTGTGAAACCTAAATTGTACTATAATCATGATCATTTCTCTCAAATGTTTTCTAGTCTTAACATAATCTCCCAAATGGTCCTTTTCTTCTACACTTAATTATACTCAGCACCTTATGTCTTGAACGACAATGAAGTGCTTGTTATGGCTCACCCTAACCCTCCTTGAAACGCATCCAAAAAGAGATTACCTGGTGAACCGCAACTGTCTCATGAGGATCTTTCCAATGGGCCGAGCTCGTAACCCTTGAGGTCTCCAAGCTCTACAACTCTTTGAGAAGCAATTCCACCGCGTCTCCAAGTGCGAGCGTTGTCACACCGCCGCGTTGCACTATGGGTCCTCGTCCCTCCTCTTACCTCACTTCACTCACACACACTCACTAGCATGCATTAGGGAGAGAGATTAGCAAGAGGATTAACAAGAGCAAGACTCAATTGCACAATGGGAGAGTATGTTGTATTATGAGAGAAATTCACTTATATACATGGCCATAAGTGTTCACACTAACTTAAACTATGGCTAGCCGGGCACTTTAGGCTCATAAGAGGCCTAATGCTATTACAATGATTACTCTCATAATATATCCATGAAGTACATCACTTAGGACATCATCCTAACTTGCTACCACACGCTCTTGAAGCGGGAATCGCCATAAATACTCCATCACACCATTACGGTGGCGGGCGCCCGTCCAACTTGTAGCTTTGGACACTATTGCTTCATATCATGAATGTATGACCCTTTGGTGTGTATCTATCGTGACTCCTTGATGTAAGATAATGGCAGTAGCTCTTGTTAATCCTAGAATTGGATTAACAGTGCTTTAAAACATACATAATTTAGTTGTTGAATTGTTGACTATTACATTCCAATTAGTTAGCATGACTTGATTTTGGTTAGCTCAAAATTAGGCCTTTTGCATGGTGGGTTCACAGACACACACACGTGCATGTACACACCAAGTGATTTAAAGGCCATAGTTACACTATTACACACCCCAAATGATGTCTCTCTCTCTCTCTCTCTCTCTCTCTCTCTCTCTCTTTCCCTCTCTCCCTCTCTCTCTCTCTCTCTCTCTCTCTCACACACACACACCAAGTGATTTAAAGGCCATAGTTACACTTACACACCCCAAACAATCTCTCTCTCTCTCTCTCTCTCTCTCTCTCTCTCTCTCTCTCACACACACACACACACACACACACACACACGCACACACACACGCACACACACACAAAATGATATGATATAAATTAATTGCTACCTCGTCCTCTTCTTGAACTTGTGTAGAAGGCTTGTTGCTCTGAACTGTTTTTGTTTTGTGAAGACTGTTGGTCTTCACCCAAGCTCTTCTCTTCTACAATCAACATAGACACCAAATCTGTGAAATTAGGAATGTTTTCCTCCCGAGTCTGAATAGATGTCTTGAACGCCTTGTATTGTGGCCTGAGACTACGTAGATAGACTTCCACCTTATCATCATCGTCTATTGAAACGCCAATAGATGTAAGGGATTCCACAATACCCTTGATCTTCAATGCATAGTCATTCATAGACATACTCTTTTTCTCCACAGTATGAAGTTCATTCTTCAACTGTATCTTTCGGGCCTTGGTATTCATTTCATAGAGTTTTACCAAGGTGTCCCATGCCTCCTTGGAGGACTTGGCATCCTGTATATGCCCAATCATGGTATCCTGTACACTGATAGAGAGCTAATACATAACTTTTCTGGCTCCTTGGTTCCAATCCTTGAACTCTTTCACATATGCAGCAGTCGGATTGATCTCCGATATCTCCGCCGGTGCCTCTTCATGCTCACCTGCTATATAGTCCCAGTAACCCTTTTCCCCATCAGGAAATTTGTCAGCTTGAACCTCCAAGCATGGAAGTTGTTCTTATCAAGCTTCTCAGCAACAATCTGGTTTATGCCATCATTTGACATCTTGCGAGACACACAAATTTACCAGAAACAACACTCTGGTGGTTTGTCCCTACACAAACTGTTATATTTTCTGCAGCGGTACTGTACTACACTCAAATGTCACAACCCAGTGACCTCAATGTGCATACATACACCCAATGGCATCTGTTGACCTCCTTGCAATACACACAATGTCTGCACAACTAATCTGTCTTCCTGCAGTTCTTAAAACAGAGTTCTGTAGAGAATCGATGACTTACCCACAGTGCTCAAAATCGCCTGCTTTCTAAAAAAACGGAGGTCGTAAAACAGTTCTTAAAACAGAGTCTTGCAAAGAATCGATGACTTACCCGCAGTGCTCGAAATTGACTGCTTTCTGAAAAAACGAAGGTTGTAACGCGCTCGAAACGCGTTTTAGGCCCAAAAAATTTTGTTCGATAGGACTGTTCAATAGGATTGTCCGATAGGACACTATAGTTGCCCTTTAGCTTTACTCCCGCGAAGAAAGCTCCTCAATCAGAGATCGTTTGCCGGTGCCTCCCGTAGAGCTCCCGACAAGGGTGTAGTCGCCAACACAAATAGGGAAGAGTAGATGAAGCTCTTACCCTCGTACCGCTTCCTGTGCTTCTCTTGCTTGCAGCTCAGCCCTTAGCATGAACCAAGCTCTGATACCATGAAAAGATGCAGGGGAGAAGAGAGCTTGAGCTCTTGCAAGCACACACACACACTCACAAAACCCTAAAAGAGAACACACAAGGTGAGAGGCTGAAAATCTTCTTCTTCTTCTTCACACAACACTCAACACTCTATATACAAAGATAAGAGTACACCATATTTAAAGGTACTCAACCAAATACCTACTAGGGTTCTCTATAGTGTGAATCCAACTAAATGAGCTGGCGCTATAACTATGCCAGCTCTAGAATGGTTGTCACACAGCCTGTCATCCCACTGGCCGCATATCACCCATGATCTCACCAACCATGCCAGTGGTGTAAGTGGGGCCTATCCCCCATGCGGGTCATCAATGTCCACCGCCTCACTAGATGAGCTCGATATCTCAACAGTAGCATGATAAGCTCGCTACTTCGTGATAGTTTGGCAAGAAGTGGGACATTTTTTAGCCTCCCGATTTCGTGTCAAGCGTATCTCGCACAAGTTCACATATCTCAGTCTCGTCGAGATATGTGTAGGCCATGTAGGTTCATGAAAATTAGCCACGCAATCTCAATGTATCTTAGGCGAGATAGGTGGAGTTGTTGACTAGATTGCCCAGTCATGGTGCCATGCCAACTCAGTATGTATATTTATATCTCGGGTGAGATAGGTGGAGTTGCTAACTAGATTGCCCGATCATGGTGCCATGCCAACTCAGTATGTATATTTATATCTTGTGGGTGAGATATGAAAATTGATTAAATGTTTCTCGGGTGATATACGAAAATTAATTTATCATATCTCGGGTGAGATACAAAAGTTTATTGAACATATCTTGGGCGAGATACAAAAATTGAATTAATAATATATGCGTTAAATTGAATTATCATATCTTGAGAATGAAATTGAATTAATAATATATTGAATTATCATATCTCGAGTGAGATATTGAAAATTGAAAGCATATCTCGGTCAAGATACTGAAAATGAAATTGGATTAATATATGCGTTAAAAATTGAATTACCATGTCTCGGACGAGATAAGAAATCGAGAAAACATATCTCGGGTGAGATATAGTAAATGAAATTGGATTAATATATGCTTGTAATTAATTTACCTTATCCTCGGGCAAGAAACAGAAATTTATTTAACATATCTTGCGCAAGAAAAGGAAAGATATTTAACATATCTCGGGTGAGATATGGAAATTGAAATGAATTAATATTTTTGCGTGACAACAAAAATGAATGTCAGTGTGGCCACGTATCTTGCCTGAGATATTTGTACCCTAAAACTCCTAAACTTTCCTCGTCTTTTATTATTTGTTGTCCTTTTCTTGTCTTTTTCTGAGCTTTTAATGAGTACCTGCACACTAGATCTCAATCGACCTATCACCTACTACTGCTGTTGATCTCGCCCGAGATATTTGTACCCTAAAATTCCTAAACTTTTCCTTTCTTTTATTATTTATTGTCCTTTTCTTGTCTTTTTTTGAGCTTTTCACGAGTACCTGTCCTCGCGCCGTTCATTGGATCTCAATCGAGTTGTCACCTACTACTGCTGTCAATCTCGCCATCAAGTAATGGTTTTTTTAAGCTTTGAGCAAAACATTTCTATTAAAACCTTAATTAATAAAACTTGATTATTGAAAAGCTTAATTAACGAAACCAATCTTACAAATATTACGTGGATCGAAAAGCTTAATTAACGAAACCATGTTTGATTTAACACAACAAAACCCAGTCTACATTCGATGAGATGTTTGATTTATTTCAACGAAACCAGACTGCATTCGATGTCAACGTATCATGTTTGATTTAACACACAACGAAACCAGTCTACATTCGATGAGATGTTTAATTTATTCCAACGAAACCAGTCTGCATTTGATGAGAAACTGAGGAGAAATAGAGGCCATCCTGTATCACTACATCATGAAAAGAAAAAATTGAGTATCCACCTGCATGTGCTGGCCTCCTGAGACATTGTGCCCTCTCTATGGTGACACCTTGGGTCCGTAGTATAAGGTTTTAATTATTTGTGATTTATTGTTGGAGACTAGCAATCTAGTTTGTTTGAGCGTTTGTGACATGGATTTGCCAATCCCAAAGGTCATTAACCTTTGGATTTGACAAGCCCAAAGGGTGTTAAACTTTGGAGTGTACTCTTTTGTCAAGATATTATGCACAAATACTCAGACATATTTTTAAAGGAACCGCTTGTTAATCCAATTCTAGGATTAACAAGAGCTACCGCCATTATCTTACATCAAGGAGTCACGGTAGATACACCAAAGGGTCATACATCCAAGATATCAAGCAATAGTGTCTAAAGCTACAACTTAGACGTGGGCACCCGTAATGGTGTGACGGAGTATTTATGGCAATATCCGCTCAAGAGCGTGTGGTAGCAAGTTAGGATGAAGTCCTAAGTGATGTACTTCATGGATATATTATGAGAGTAGTCATTGTAATAGCATTAGGCCTCTTATGAGCCTAAAGTGCCCGGTCGGGCCATAGTTTAAGTGAGTGTGAACACTTATGGCCATGTATATAAGTGAAGTTCTCTCATAATACAACATACTCTCCCATTGTGCAATTGAGTCTCGCTCTTGTTAATCCTCTTGCTAATCTCTCTCCCTAATACATGCTAGTGAGTGTGTGTGAGTGAAGGGAGGTGAGAGGAGGAACGAGGACCCATAGTGCAACACGACGGTGTGACAACGCTCGCGGCGGGAGATGCGGTGGAATTGCTTCTCAAGGAGTTATAGAGGTTGAAGACCTTGTGGGTTATGAGCTCAGCCATTGGAAGGATCCTCATGACAATTGCGGTTCACCAGGTAATCTCTTTTTGGATGTGTCTCAAAAGGAGGGTTAGGGTGAGTCTTAACATTTTTGGTGCCGCTGCTGCCGGGGAGTCATCCCTTGGCTTTTTCCATCTTTTTGTCTAATCTATGCATAATCCATTGCCCATTATCTTGATTAGTGGTTTTCCATGAAAAAGATGTGGATTTGATGGTGATTTGTGTGAGATTTGGTGTAGAATAGCTCTCTTTTTTGTTTTTGAAAAGAATGCTTTTTGCTTAATTTTTAGATTAATTTATTATTTTTGTGGTTTTTCATGTTCTTAGGGCTTGCACATAGTTTGTATTAGGCTTAGTTTGCATCAATTGCATCAAACAATGCAAGAGAATGCGTTTCTTAGTGAATGTTCGCTCTCTTTAGTTTAAACATAGATCTAAGATCATTAATTTTAGTTTAATTGTGTGTTTTTGTTGAATTTATTTGGATTAGAGTGTTAGCAAGCATTAGGACTAGCTTAATCTTTCAAAAAATTTCTTAAAACCATAAAAGAAAACCCTTGAATTTGACTAATTTCTCTTAATAGACTAGTTTTTGTTATTAAGGGTGATTAATCTTGATCAAAAGGCTAAAAATTTAGAAAATGTGTTAATTGGGGTCTAAATTGATCATTTGAGTAGTTGAAATTATGGTTTTTGAGTGTTTTTAGAGCATCTGGATACATCAAAACACCTAATCACATCAATTTTTTGATCAATTGGAGAAATTTGACTCTCTTTGCTTAATTTTGCCTTAAAAAAGGAGACTATAATTAAGAGTCTAATTAATCTCCTAATTTAGATTAATTTATATAATTGTTGATATACATAGATTAGTTTTTCCTTGCTCTATCCAATGGTGTGCTTAATTGTGTGAATTAATTAGGGATTAGTGATTAATTAGAGTCCTTGACTAGTATAAAAGAGAGAAAGATTACTGAAAGGATTAATCCTTAAGCACTTTTTTACATTACTCATTAAGGCTAATGAGCATTCAATGAGAAGATGCTCATGAGTTGTCAATTTGTCCATTTTGGGGGTCATTTATGAAGGGTGTAAGGTGTGTCATTAAAGGGTTGACTTTTTTGATTCCACTTATCTTTTTTGGAAAAATGCCCATATCCCTTTCATTCTAAATTCAAAAAATATTTTTCCCAAAAAGGAAAATTCATATTTTCCACTAGACTCCCAAAAAAGAACCCACGTGAATGAAAATCTCACGTGAACGGAAATATGACGTGAACGAAAATCTCACATGAACGGAAATATGACGTGAACGAAAATCTCACATGAACGAAAATATGACGTGAACGGAAATCTCACATGAACAAAAAAATCACGTGAATGGAAATCTCACGTGAATGAAAATATGACGTGAACGAAAATCTCACGTGAACGGAACTCCGATGAAAAAAGAAATTTAAAATTTAATTTCCACGTGAAGTCTCGTTCATGCGTGCAGAGTGTTTCACGGCGTGAAACAACAGTTCACGCGGCTCCAAAAAAAAATCAAAATTTAATTTCCACGTGAAGTCTAATTTATGTGTGAAGAGTGTTTCACGGTGTGAAAACAGCAGTTCACGTGACCAAAAAAAAAAGCCATAGTTGACTCTAGAAACCATGTATCTCCTAAACCATGTATCTGATAAAGGCGCTCTACAGCTCATTGGAAAGCTGACATCGAGCTCTTCGACTTTGGACTCGGTCGTCCGAAGTCAAAATCGATCATTTTGACCTCTGACCAGCAGCCTCAAAATTTGACCCGAAAATCGAGGCAAAAAATAACCCACGAAAAATCACAAAAACAGTGCGAAAACGACGATGAGCTACTTTTTGAGGGTATAAACGATAAAATCGCAGACAAATCAGGAAAACAAAGTTGTACTCCAAAAATACAACTCCCTCATACAAAGTTTTTCAAAATTCCTTTTGGAACACCCTCAAAAACGTGCTGCGAAACAGGAAAAAAATTCTCAAAATGTTTTTTCGTCTTGAGACAGTGATGGAAAATAGGTTTTAGGACCTCTTCTTCCATCTGGGAAGTTCCTAGCATACATTTTTTTCGAAAAAATATCTTAGGTTGTTCACGTACGTATAGCGCCTAAGCTAATTAGGGCAAACGGACACCCGTTTGATCCAATGAAGCATACACCAAGCCTCTTGAGGCTGTAACGGGCTGTGGGAAAGTAAAAAAAGAAAAAAAAACTGTGAATGCTCATTAAGGAGCATTTAGGCACTCTGACATGGTCAAAATAGAGGGATTGCCTACAATTACACAAGGACTGAACCCAATGGCTGGCATCTTCGAGCCATTGAGATCTATGCCGCCAATTCACCTCCCCATGCCATTGACCATGCCTATAACAAGCGTGTCATCGGGCTTTACACCCCCTGTCACTTCGATTCCACTAGGCTTTGGCCCCTTGCCTAACATTCATGCTAATTCTATAAGAACCAACCCTTTCCTGGATGCCCATACCTTGGACATACTGACTAGTCTAGGCTAGTCGATGGTTCATCGCATTGATGCCAATGCTCAAGACCAACTTCAAAACTTTGAAATCAGCCTTTATACATGGCTTTTCCATACAAGGTGATCGGTGGAGTGCAACAACACAACTCTATTCAATTGAACGTCAACCAAATGAATCCGTTAGAGATTTTATCCTTCGGATAAAACTCTTGGACTCACGTTGTGTCATGGGAAAAATTCAATGATGTTCAATTGAGGAGATGTTTCATAATGGGCTTAAAGAATAACAACTTACATAACTTGATCATTGTATCCAATTCGGAAACATTCGATCAATGTTACAAAGAAGCAATACATTTACATGACAACATGCTAGAAGATGATCATGCTACGAGATGTTTCTCATCTAAACCAAGTGAAGCAATGGCAAAATAAAGATTGATCTCAGAATTGACATTTCTAAAATTTTATGTAGCCTTGCTTAAAACCTTATAGCTAACATCTGTAAGAGAGGATGAAAACCTTCAAAACCAGACATCCTTAATGCCTATAAAAGGAACGAGCGAAATGCCTTGTGATGCAATCACTAGGACCATCCCAATACTCATTGTGCATACAAGGCACTTGTTTTTCTATACTGCATGTATTGTAAAACCTTTGATCATGATACTAAGAAGTGTCCCGCTTCATCTACAATGGACTCAAACTCTCCATCTCCTGTGCACAAAACAAAAACTGTCCAAAGGGTAGAAACTTCTCAGGAAGCAGTTAATCAGAAATTTCAGTGTTTCTATTGTCGTGGACCTCACAACGTGGCAGACTGCACAGTTTGGAATACTTTCATGCCCATAATCACTGACACCTTGCAATCCATGTGTGAACGATGTGGCATTGATCACATGTTCCAAGATTGCCCAAGATGAGTTGCTTCAATGTAACTTGTCTCACAAAATACAACTCTTAACATCTTAAGTGTACAAAATGGGCAACTGGCCACAGTGCCATTGAATGTGCTTACAGGTTTACAAGCGCCAAGGCACGACAAACAGTCAAAAAGAGCGCAAAAGACAATACCTTAACATGGGTAGAAGAACATGCTTTAAAATAGAACACAACACCGTCCACAAAAGCCTATGCGAGTTCCTCAAAGAACTCCACCAATGCAACAAGTGTGGGTACCAAAAACATTGCTGCAAGCACAAGGGTACTACCAAAGAAATACCAAATCTTGTATCCCCAAGTGTATCACAAAGTCTCCTAAGCTTGCACAAATAAGGAATCCTCAACACTAAGCACATCGGCCACCAAATTATAGTGTTCATCAAAGATGGGTACCTGTGCATGTGCTTCAACAACAAGGATACTATGATGGTAATTCCATCATATAGTTGCCAAAATCAAGCAATGTGAAGAAAACCTCACCACCGACTTCAACCCCAACAACTTCACCTATAGTTCGACAAGAATAGAGGCCCAAGAAACAGCAAGCAAATCCCTCAACCACTCTCGTGCATCCAGCACCAACACAAGAGCTTGTTTGTTCAAGCAAACAATCACCAGTCTTCCCTACTGCCTCGACATCATTTCAGCAAAAAATTCAAGATCAAATACGGAGACTTAAGAGCACATCAAGAACAAAATAACAATGCTCTTGTCACCCCTCTGGACATGATAAATGATCCATCCTATGCAAGTGCAAACATAGTTGTAAAGTCACGACCCATGTCAGTAGTATCTTGCTGATCCCAACTCTCTTGAGTCTAATTGCATCATAAGATTTCATAAGCAAAAATCACTCTCTTTTTACAAAAAAAAACGCATCAAAAAAGAAAATCATTGGTTATAGTCATCGAAATGCCTGGAACTCCCACCAATCTTCCCAATTTCATGATTATTTGTGGGGTTATCAAGGTCTTCACAAAAAAGTGATGATTCTCTTTTTCTGGAGTGAAAATTGCTACTCCATCCCACTTAAACCATTAGCATTCTTGCCCAATTTTGTAATCTTTCACCTTCATCGCTGAAACCATTAGCATTCTTGCCCAATTTTGTAATCTTTGTGTGCTCATTATGTCTTCACGAGTCTTCGTGGACATATTCCTAAGTGTCTTTTGTCTCTTCATTGTCCCATACGCATGCAAAGCCGCTCTGTTGTGTCCAACCAACCACTCACACCCCTTGGCACATATGCATGTATCACCGACCCTGTAACCTATCATTACGAGACCACGTGCGGACACCGGTACTGCAGTTTGTGGAGTTTGCCTCGGTGAGTTTAACACTTGGGGGTGATACACATTAGGGTGCCACCACTAGTTTCATCTTTAATGCCTTGTCCGCTCATTGGCGAGATTGCTAGGTGTCTGACTTGTTGTCAGTGTAGAGTTTGGCCTATATCGCCTTTGGGGGATAGAAGACTTATACCCAGGGTCAGCAGTGAACTGTGGATCTTGTCTCACACACACGGAGGCCCATCGACAGCACTGATCATCGACGGGCTATCCTAGATATCCTCGCAGATGATGGATATGTTGCTGAGGATATGCCTTAGGATTCTGAGATTCTCGTAGAGAGGAAGACGAGGCACAGAGAGTACGATGGGCCGTATCGATGAGTTTATCTTACAGGCTCGGAAGAAGGTCGCTTTACGCACCCTAGTTGGAGCAAGGAGTGTGGTGGACCGAGGTCTTGAGGCACGTATCAGGTCGATGGAGCAGTCTACACGTGGTCCTTTTGCTACTCTCGTCGTGTACGCTGACCTCCCCTTATGGGAGATGAGGCACGAGCATACAGGCGAGGCAATTGACCAGGAGCTTAGTGATGTAGCTACTGCTACACGTGGTGAGTCCTCAGCCATGGCAGAGGAGTGTCTTACTCAAAGAACCATTGCAGAGAGGGTTATACAGGAGCCAAGGAGGAGGAGATAGTGAGCACGTCATCCTAGAGCTTATCAGGTCCTCTCAAATGAGGATTAGCCATCATGTAGATGTATATCGCATCATTCTTTTGTATTGACCAGTCTACATGCCATTTGTATCTATGGCCTCATGTTTCTATGTATAACATCCACCAGTTGTATCACATTTTGTTTTATATATTGGACTATGTCTTTTGTGATTTTGTATTTCTATAAAGTTTTATATATTGGACTATGTCTTTTGTGATTTTTTATTTCTATAAAGCTTGTACATGTAAGGTGCCATGCTATTCTTTGCATAGGGGACCCCTTGGGCACTATGCAAAAATAGTCGGGTGGCAACAAACTATCCTGCCCATTTGGCGTTTGATAGTGGTGATGAAACTTTGCGAGTGGAGGGGTAGCAACCCCATGGACCCGTTCACAAAATTTCACCCGCATTGGATGCCGTATGATAATGATGCCCCACCCAAACCCGCTATTTTTTTGCATAGGGGACCCCTTGGGCACTATGTAAAAAACAGCGAGGGTGGTAGCACATTGTTCACCCACATCAAGCGTTCGATGGTGGTGAAACTTTGTGAGTGGAGGGGTAGCAGACCCATGGACTCACTCGCAAATTTTCATCTACATCAGATGTCATATGATAATGATGCCCCACCCAAACCCCCTATTTTTTGCATAGGGGACCCCTTGGGCACTATGCAAAAAATAGCGGGTGACAGCACACCGTCCTGCCCATCCGACAGTGAAACTTTACGAGTGAAGGGGTAGAAGCCCCATGGACCCGCTCACAAAGTTTCACCTACATCTAACATCGTATGATAATGATGCCCCACCCAAACCCGCTATTTTTTGCATAGGGGACCCCTTGGGCATAATGCAAAAAATAGTGGGTGTGGCAACACACCATCCCGCCTATCCGCGGCATCCGATGGTGGTGAAACTTTGTGAGTGGAGGGATAGCAGCCCCATGGACCCATTCGCAAAGTTTCACCTGCATCGAATGATGCACGATGATTGATGCCTCACCCAAATCCGCTATTTTTTGCATAGGGGACTCCGTAGGCACTATGCAAAAAATAGCGGGTGCCAGCACACCGTTCCACCCATCCGGCATTTGATGGTGGTGGTGAAACTTTGCAAGTGGAGGGGTAGAAATCCCATGGACCCACTCGCAAAGTTTCACCCACATCGGGCACTGTATGATAATGATGCCCCACCCAAACCCACTATTTTTTGCATAGGAAGCCCGTTGGGCACTATGCAAAAATAGCGGGTGGCAACACACTGTCCCGCCCATCCGGTGTCTAATGGTAGTGAAACTTTGTGAGTGTAGGGATAGCAGCCCCATGGAACCACTCACAAAGTTTCACCTGCATTGGATGCCGTACGATAATGATGCCCCACCCAAACCCGCTATTTTTTGCATAGGGGACCCCTTGGGCACTATGCAAAAAATAGTGCAAGGGGTCCCCTATGCAAAAAATAGTGGGTGGCAGCACACCGTCCCGCCCATCCAGCATTCGATGGTGGTGAAACTTTGCGAGTGGAGGGGTAGCAGCCCCATGGATTGGCTCACAAAGTTTCACCCACATCGGACGTCGCACGATAATGATGCCCCACCCAAACCCGTTATTTTTTGCATAGGGGGGTAATGCGAGAGGATCAAAAGTGGTGGGGGGTAATGCGAGAGGATCAAAAGTGGTGGGGGGTAATGGTCCTCGCTCTGACCTCAAGTAGTGTGAGATGATCAAAAGTGGTGGGGGTTAATGCTCCTCGCTTTGGCCTCAACACTTGCTGCAACCAAGGATCAGTCCACTCTCTCATCTCACATAGTGAGTAGTCACCATTGATGCATGGCCTGCACAAGCATGAATGGCACCGTGTGAAGCTGGTGGGGTCATCATAGGATGTGCTCTTAATGGAGTGTAGCCTAAGTGTGCCATCCACTGTTGCACAATCTAGAGAAGCACCATCAAAAAAAGGACACTATTGTCAACACACTAAAAGAACCTTTTGACAATCATGGCATCTCGCCGAGGGAAGGAAGGGGCAACACTAGTGGTCAAATGCGCATTGCACCAATCCACTACATTATGTGCATCTCGAAAGTGCTCACTATCATGATGGAGCTGGTGACATCTAAGGGCGCGTTTGACACATGCACCTGCACCATCGTGCTACCCCTTTTCATGCCTTATCTCTTGAAGAAACTCCAAATCACCTAGTAGCATGCCATGCGATGCCAAGAATATAGCCCCACATCCATCAGACCATATCCATCGCCCTCTCCATGTGCCTCCATGCCAAAGTTGGTGAAGCTCTAAGAATGAGGGAGACTCCAAAAATTGGGCTATATATACCAAGCTAGTTATCATTTCGTTGTCGGTTAAATTAGATTATAAATAAAATCTAGATTTTTACATATAATGATATTTTTGTAAAATACTAAAAAATATTAAAAGATAATTACAATTTTTAGAAATTATGAATGAATTGATTATTTTAAGTAACAAATATTATTTTTTTGTTTATTTAATAAATAAAATTTATTTTTATAATACATAAAATTTATTTGATTAATAAATAATATTAAAACTTCTTTAGATATATTTCAAGTTTTGTCCCAAAAAGATATTTTTAAAAATTATGAATTTTTTAAATAGTAAGAATTTATTTAATTGTATCATAATATTCACTTGATTGAAAATTTAAAAAATAAATTTTAATAATATTTGTTAAATAAATAATATTATTTAATTTAAAAATTATATCTATTTTTTATTTTTTTGGAGGAGAGCCTTAAAAGTATATTACATAATTTTGTTTCAAGATTTTTTTAATCAAAAATTTTATTTTAAAAATGATTTTTTATTTTTTTGTATTAATTAAATCATGAAATATAATGGTGAGGTGGCAGGTGTTTTGCCATGTGGCAAAATTTTGCTCACATGGAACCTCCACGTGAGCATTCCTCATGCTCAAGTGTGAGGTGGCAATGCCATGCATGTATATGATGTGTCATGCCATGTAGGCATAAAAAGTCAACCAAGTTAACTATGCTAAGGTGGCAAGATGACATGGACATTCTTGATTATGTGAAAATGCCATGTATGAATTTTATGTGGCATGCTATGTAGGCTTTAGGGAGTCAACCTTGTCGACTAAGCTAAGGTGGCATGATGACATGGAAAAATGCTTATGTGGAGTCTCCTCCATATGATGTGGCATGTACATGTAGGACTAAGCCTATGTTACCATACCTCAATTGATTTCAAATGGCATACTCTCTAGGTTTGGTGAAACACCAAGCCTAATAGGCATCCTTTGTTTTAGACTTTGGGCGGAGAAACAGTGAAATTTTGATGAAGATGGCTAGAAAATGGGCTTCCCTTACTCGCATATACTGCAGTAAAGAAAGTTGGAAAATGCAAATGCCAAAACTTCCATGCACAATGAAACAATCACTAAAATAAATTGGATTTCCGATAAGGGGGTGCCATTTGAACACCCACTATATGTATAATGTGCCCCAAACACCATGCCACTAAATTCCAAACATAACTATGAGAGATTGGACCTTTGAGTTGTGAATATGCCTATTTTTAGGCTACCTTCAGGGTGCCCAACTATCAAAAGTGGTGCCCCTTACCTTGCAACCACCCACTTATGTAATAGAATTCTTGCACAAGATTACAAATTCAACGCTTGTCCAAAATTTCAAATTAGATGGGTTAATGATAAATATTTTAGTATTCTATTTTTTATAGATTAAAGATATTCTATTTTAATAATAAATTTTGAATTAGATGGGTTAATGATAAATATTTTAGTATTCGATTTTTTTTGTAAATTCAAGAAGTAATTCTCTATAGTAATAAATTGGAATCATAGAGAAAACTCTTGAATCTATGAATTTGCACCTTCCATTTACTTTTTAGTTTCATAATGTCACAAAATCAAGTGTTTTTTTAAGAAATTGTACCAATTTTAATTGTTGAAAAAACTCAAAATTTTATTCAATTTACAGTACCACTTTACTCATGAGAAGGTATTTTTGAAATCCTATTAAAAATTGTTTTTTTAATGAAATCTTTTAGAAGATGGAAAATGTTTCTTCCAAGCTAGCAATATTACCTACTCAATCTTCAATAGTGTTACTAGGGCTAGCATGGGCATGATATAATGTGGTGATGGTGAGGTTAGGTGGGTTTCTAGGCCAAAGGGGTTGTGCTTTTATGCTCTCGTGCTTTGTAGGAGTATAGTTATAATAGTTACAATATACAATAAGGATATACACATGAAATAGGGGTTGTGCCTTTGTGCTCGTGCTTGCTTAGAATAGTTACAATATTAAAAAAATAGTTAAAGTTTGTGCCTTTGTGGTCATGATTTATAGAAGGATAGCTTATAATAGTTACAATATTTAAAAATATTTCTAAAATAAGGATATGTACATGAAATTATAAATCTTAGCCATTATAAAAAGTTGTGCATCCTTGTGGGCACTTAAAATGAAATTTGTAGAAATGGTTAATTAACAACTAAGAGAAAAAGATATTCCAAATTGCGAGTTAAATTCTTTTTGCCTATCAAGAACTCCATTGTATAAAAGGCTATGAGTGAGAATTATTATCGTCTCCTAGAGGCAACTAATAGGACACCCAACTTTTGTAACCAATAAAAGTGAACCATTTCAAGGACTAACAATAAAAAGTGAGTTCTCTAAATGATGGAAAGTTTACCTTATAAGAGTAAAAATATAATAACATCTTAATCATTTGATTAGATGATGTTATACAACATTGATGTTTATGGTACTAGACTTGACTTATGGGCTTAAAAGAAGAAGCGTACAACATGATCAATAGTTAATATTTTTATGTGTTTCAATCCTCTTTAGAATCTTACTTTCAATATTTATGACCTTTTGAAGATTCCATATTTTTAGTGACAAATGTTCTTTTCGGATCTAATCAATCATAAATAATTATAAAAAATCCTTTTATTTGGACCCTAGTTTATTGCATATTTTTCAGTATTTACGTAGAGTTGACCTGTATCAAAGAACCTCAAAAATATTTTCTACAACCCAACCTCTATAAACAGCACACAGCCAATTCCTTTAGTTTCACATACTCTTTTGACCTCTAAAAAACACAAAAATATAAAGAATAGACCTTGATTGGAAATACACTCTACTTGAGTAAAAAGATATTGGTACTTGGATGCTAATTAAGTGCATTTCATTAGAAAGAAGTATCTATATGATGAATAAAATACAATCATACATGACTTGTATCTTACAAACTATAAGTACTCATATGATGAACAATGAAGCACGTAGAACTTCAAAACCTAATGTTTTGAACTTATTTAAAACCCACTAATAGAATAACCTATGGCAAAGCCACGAGTGTTGAACTTAATTTCCACTATTCACTCCCCCCCATGCCAAACATTCACAACTTATGAATGGGAATTGCAACAAACATACAAGCTTCACATCAAGCTTCCAAGAGAATATGGTCCATTGCAAAAGTAAATAGGAAGAAAAGCCACACCTAGATGAAATTTTTTAAGCCTCAACTGTGATAGTGTAGATTCTTCATGAAAATATGATGCCATAAAGAGAAATAACCTCAAGGTCCATCCAACAGTCTTCATGCACCTTTTAATAGTCCTATAAAACTTATGGTTGTTTTAAACAATCCTAAATGTTCACTTCTTTTTTTAAGAGCACACACCAAAAGAACAAAACTCTGCTCTTATGCATGTTAAGCAAACACACATTTGCAAAGATTTAAACCTCTCTCTCTCTCTCTCTCTCTCTCTCTCTCATACACACACACAAACACACACACGCACGCGAATTAAAATCTCTCATAGCACACATAAATCAAGTCTCTCTCTCTCTTTCTTTGCTCTTATGCATGTTAAGCAAACACACATTTGCAAAGATTTAAACCTCTCTCTCTCTCTCTCTCTCTCTCTCTCTCTCTCACACACACACACACACACACACACACGCATGCAAATTAAAATCTCTCGTAGCACACATAAATCAAGTCTCTCTCTCTCTTTCTCTCTTCACAAGCACACACACTTGCAACTCGCATTGAGCACACACACACACACACACACACACAATCACGCACATTAAAACGTTTCTCCCTCCCTCTCTCTCTCTCTCTCTTCACACACAATCTTGGATACACACAAAACCTACATTAAACACAAACATACACATTACAATTATTTTTTAAGCCTCTAAGCAAAATCTCATCTAAACATGCATTAAAATCTCTCTCTCTCTCTCTCTCTCTCTCTCTCTCTCTCTCTTCTCACACAATCTTGGCCAAGTACACACAAAGCCTGCACATTAAACACATACACATTACAATTATTTTTTAAGCCTCTAAGCAAAATCTCATCTAAACATGTGTCAATCTACATGAATGAGTTACTGAAGTCTCTAAAGGATGCTACGAAAGGCACATGCGTCCAATTAATTTTCATCCGACCGCCCTTCGTCGCCCAACTATCACCATCCCAGATCGTACTGTACGCGTTCATCGATTGGTTGTGTAGGTAAGGCACTCTTGTCTCTGCCTCTATGTTGGGAAAAACCCTGATCGGCGTATCGTCCACAAAAAATCTGTGCCACCACATCCACACCAATGGTCCAAAAACAAAAAGCCTCAATTTTTTAAATATATTTTCACCGACCAAACCCAGCAAAATTTTGTTTAAGATAGTGTTTCAACAATCAAATTTTTAGTTAGTGATTGTGGCCATGATTGATTATGAGTATGAGGGGGATTGCCGGCATGACAGCAAAATTGATGACCCACATTTCACAATAAGAACATATTTAAATTATGAGAAGAACCCACATTTCAAAAAAAAAACATCATTGCAAAAAAAAAACCCCTAATTGCAAAAAATTAGACACATCCCCCTGACACTCTTCTTACCCTGCTGCTGCTGACTGGACCAATCTGCCTTCTGCTGCAGCATCCGGATGCAGAATTCTGCTTCAGAATCCTTCACAGTCAAAATCCCTCATCTCTGCATCCGCAGACTCCTCTAAACACTCAGACTTTACTCCAATCGAAGGAATATCACATAAAACAACCTCTGCTGACAGCTGTAAGCTCCCTGCTGCACTCAGAAACTGACTGTATCCCTTCAAAACATAGAACTGGCTCAGCTGCACTTAATTTCCCCTCTTCTGCGTCCGCAGGGGCCTCAAAAATCACCAGCCACTGCAACCAGAGCAAGATATCACTTCTACTACTCTCTCCTGCACCCAGCTGCACTCAGAACAGATCAGAATCCATCCAACTAGACTAACACCCTCAGCTGATGCAGCTGGTACCTCTAAACAATCAGCTAACCCCTCAGGAATCTATAAACAATCAATCCCAAGTACTTAATTGCACTTCTGCTGATTGTACTACAGCTTACCCTGCTGCAGACCTCTGCCTCAGGATTAACTGATGCAGAAGGCCTCCCTAACTATCCTCAGACCTCGGAATCTCACCAAACCTCATATCAACCCCTAAACTATGCTCTGCTACATGTCTTCAATCTTCAATTGCACCAAAACAGATCAAACCTGACTCAAACACTCAGATAGAGCTGGCTGATGCAGCTACTACCCCCTTACAATCAGCTCTCTCTCCGAAGACCTCTAACCACAGAGACAAAATCAACTCCAGGCCATAGGTCACAGCTGCACACCTGCTGCATACTGCCGCTGCAGAAACCCTGTGAAAACACTAGATCTTCTAGCTTCTGTCCTCTGCATGCCCTGGACCTCAGAATCACCTTACTCCAGCACAATTAAACCATGGTAAGCCCTAAATACTATTAGCTGCATATACTGATGCTCAGCTGACAGCTGAAAGACTCTGTACAGTAGCTCTTCTGTTCATGTCTCAGAATTGGACACACAGTCAACAGATTCACACATTTCAGAACTCCACCTCCACAAACTCACATAAGAAACCATCTTCTCGCAACAGGTATAGCGAAACAAGAGATAATACAGCCAATGTCACAGCTGATATTGCTGGCACAAACCAAACACCAGATATAGAAACAGGAACAGAGGGGTCTCAACAGCCCTGAGACCTTGGGCACCCTGATAGAAAGAAAATAACACAAGCTCTAAGATCCCTTCTGCTGGATCACGATAATATAACAGAGAAACGGGGGCAAGACTCTCCCAGACCTCTGGTTCCTGCGCTCTCAACCCGCTCTGACCTAGGACTCCTTTCACACCTGCATATACAGCTTACTTGTTCCTTTTTCTTTTCTTTTTTTCGTACACACCCGGGGCCCACTCAAGTGTGTTTGTATTCAGCTCTTTTTCTCTCTCCCAACGTCCTCCTTCTTCTTCTTCTGCCTTCACGTCTTCTTCTTATCTCAGAAGTCTAGGAAGAACTGAGTGCAAAAGCCATGCATTCTTGTGAAAGAAAGGGCAATGGTGACGATGATGGTGTTGGCTACGTGCGTTTGAGAGAGAGAACCGGATCTCTCTCTCTCTCTTAGAAAATGAGCTGGCATGTGGTTGGGGTATTGCAAGTGAGGCAACAAAAAAAAGCTATCATGTGCCCTAACTGACACTGATAATTATGAAGCCATCTAAAAAAACAACAGGTTGCCACGTGACAATGCAAAGCCCTGTAATATATAGAAGAGTAGAGAAGAGAAGGTTTGAAGGGCTTTGATGCCCTCTGAAGGCTTCAAATTTCAAGAGTGGGGGAAAAAGGCAGGAGGCTTAAGAAGTTGTACTGGAGCTTTGGGTTTTCTTTTGGCTCTTGCTTGAAGAGTTCCCAAGCCAGGTAAGTAGTCGCCTTCCTGAAAAAGATTAGGTTTCAACCCGGGTGGTGATTGGTCTTTTGGGTGTTTACAACCGAGCTTGTGGGCGACATGGCAGGGCACAGAGGGCCATGGCTAGAGGGTGTAGCCAAGGAAATGCCCGAGCAACTCGATGTTAATGCAATATACATTTAGTACTACTCCTTGGCAAAATGTAGGGCATCGGAGAGGATGCAGAGCACGTTAACCACACCAAGGCATATCAAGAGGGGGACAAGGAAGGGGGTTGGCTTGTTCATCTTTGTGTGGCAATTGCCAGAGGAGGGGGACGCAATTGCCAAGGGATCTCCCTCTCCTTTAACTGATCCTGGTCCGGAATGGCTTGAGCAGCTGCTATGGAGGTCGCATGATGGAGGTAGAGGCGATGGAAGAGGTTGATATCTTGAGGTTTTGAAGAACATATCCCAAAGATGTGGTAATTGGGAAGGCGATTGGGAAATCTAGGGGTGGCAAGGCTAGTGTTGGCACTAGTGGGAGAGAAACAAGGGCATGGGAAATCTAGGGGTGGCAAGGCTAGTGTTGGCAATAGTGGGAGAGAAACAAGGGCATGGGAAATCTAGGGGTGGCAATAATGGGAGAGAAACAAGGGCATGGGGTGCATGGAAGGCTTAGTGGTGGCCAAGGCAACATAAAGTGCTGATGTAGATGGTGTTGAAGCAGGTTGTGCTAAGGCCATTGGTGCTATCATAGATGATGGTGCAATAGAATAGGATGGGGGATTTTGTGGGACTAGCTACAGCGATCTCTTGTAGTGGGATCATCCATGTCCTTAGCTGCCAAATCCTTTGGATTATCCTCACCGCCCCCTTCATCACCTGGCTTAGGCTTTAGTGGACGAGGGCGTATAGTCTTGATGAATTCTTTTACCTCCCTATTCTCCTCTTCAGCTATGTTGTAAGGGTAGGCAACATGAATCAATGGTTGATATTACCGAATGCGGAGCTACACCAACATTTTTGCCATATCATTTTTTTACTGCGCACAAAGCGCTTCATGTAACAGATTTTGAGACATTTTCGAGCTTACAACTTATGTAATGCTAGATGAGAGTCATTTACTATCAAGCTTTTGACTTGTGTAATGTTAGTAGTATATGCTTAGCCTAGGAAATAAGCCTAGCTTTTATGCCCATAATGAGAACACATATAATCCCATTATTACAATTGAGTTTAGCTTTGTACTCTTGTATTGATGCTTGCTTGCTTGTTTGGATTGTAATTTGACTAATGGGAACATACACAATCCCATTATCACAATTGAGTCTAGTTTTGTGCTCTTTGTGTTGACGCTTGCTTGCATGATTACTCTCTCTTTGATGTATGCTTGCTTGTTTGGATTGTGTGGGGAATGTGTAGAGTGCTCTCTTCTTCTTGTTCTCCCTCTCCATGTCCATCTCTACCTCTTCTTCTCTATTCTCTCACTCATGTAGGTATTGAGGTTGAGATTGAGCTTTCTATAGCTACCAAAGTGCTAAGCTCCCTTGTGGTCACACTAAGGGAGGTAAGATCGAGGGCCTTAGCTTTCTATAGCTACCAAAGTGCTAAGCTCCCTTGTGGTCACACTAAGGGAGGTAAGATCGAGGGCCTTAGCTTCTCCATAAGAGAGGATTTTTGTTTGACCACAAAATGCTAAGGGTGTAATCTAGCATAGATCCTTGTATTCTTCGTTCCTTTCCTCCCGTGCAAGGCTCTAAGTGTTCCTAAAATGATAAACATCTTAGATGTGAATAATCTCATTTTGGGATAAACAAACCGCTCTCCACTGCTAAGAGGTTTAGTAACAAATGTCATGAAAAGGCACTATATACATTGTAATCTTCATAAGAAAAGCTAGCTACATCCATGCTACCTAGCTAGTTCATTAAATTTTTGAGCATCCAAATGTGAATAACGGTCAGATGTATATAAGTCATTTCTCTTATAACTTAAAGACACAATATTCCTTTGTGCTAATTAAGCTCTTGTGTGCTCCTTGCTCTTTGCTCGTGTGTGTGTGTGGGGGAGAGAGAGAGAGAGAGAGAGAGAGAGAGAGAGAGAGAGAGAGAGAGAGAGAGGATTAAGAGGATTAACTTGATGTTCTTAGTACATGTGCCTCCCTATGCTTTATGAGAGAGAGTGTGTAGAGAGTGAGAGAGGGGTGTTCTTGCAAGGCGGTGCAACAATTTCTTTGTGATAGCAAGAGGTGGTGATGCTTGGGAGAGTGGAGCTATTAGTGGAGTTGGTGGATCTTGGAGGCTATGGAGATTCCAAGCTCATGTCATGAGTGACTAATTCATGAAAATCACATCTTCAAGACTAGATCAATTATTACTTATTATGGTAACTTTACTATTGGAGCATTACTTATGTAGAATTAACACCTCATAGCTGAAGGGCAAGGAAAAATCTTAAACGTGAAAATCTAAGAGTTATTCACATCATGATTAACTGAGCTTTTGGGTAACTAGAGACTAACATATGGTAAACTTGGGTCCAGAGATTGGGATTTGGCTTGCTGGACTACCTTACATGCACTTGAGATCACGGAAAATAGTTGAAGACAAACTTGCTCTAGAAGACAATGCATCAAGCTACCAAGGATCTTCCTACCATAGAAGCATTGGATCAAGTTGCTTGGTTAGCACACATTAGAGTGTGATTTCTTGGAGATGACTGAATTCATTCAACACTAGTAGCACAAAATTAATGGAAGATGCTCCATTCGATGAAGAGTGTGAAGAGGAGAGAGCTGAAGCTTCTCCCATAATATCTTATGGTTTTTTGAACATCGCCAATGGGATATTTGGATACCCACGAGGTGTAGAATAGGAGGCTTAATCCATTGACATGAGTCGAGCAATAAATAGAGGTCAAAGACAACACCCCCCTTATAATAATCTATGCAGAGGGAAACCCTTGCAAGATAAAACACGCAAATAACTTACACTCCTAGATTTTGGAGAGATAGTGAAGGTGCCTCTAGGAACAGGAAAAACTTCTTTCCCACTCCAAAGGAGTTGGATGTAGAAGAGAAACTAAAGGAAGCCATAAAAAAGGTGTAAGCCCTAAATCACAAGAAACAAGAGTTTCTCTTCTACATCCAAAGGAGTTGGATGTAGAAGAGAAACTGAAGCCATAAAAAGGTGTAAGCCCTAAATCACAAGAAACAAGAGTTTGATGTGCAAAGGGCACTAGCTGAACAAAGAAGCTTCGGAAGATAGCAGTCCCTCGGAATGAGATCACGACAAACGCGGGTTAGAGAAGACCCTAGGGCGCACGCCTCAAGTTGTTGCTCAAGCTGTAGGAGAGGGAATTCCACCATTGGAGTCTATTCATGAAAACTCAAAGGAGGAATGGGAAACAACTACCCTTCTGGATATAGATGAGCCTAACACTAAGAAGGATGAGGAGGCCAAAGAACAAATGTACATAAGGGAAGACATTAATAAAATGATAACTGATCCTGACTTCCTTACCTGTATGTGGTAAGTGCTAATGTAGGAGATAATTATAAAAATGTAAGGGACATAGAAGGTGCTCTTTCCTCAAGGACTAGATGCAACGCTACTCTTTCCTTGAGGACTAGAGGTATAATAGACTCTCACCGAGAAGTCAATGCAAGAAGGAGAAGGGGAAGACTAGTCACATTTCTAGCGAGACTTATGTGGAAATCAAGTTTAGACTTAGCCACAACTACCCCAGCTGATTTGTTAAGAACGGTAGTTGAAATAGGTAGGAAGGTATCAAGGAGAAGGGGAAGAATAATCACTTTCCCAATGAGACCTATGTGGGAATTGAGTCCAGACTTAACCACAACTACCCCAGTTGATTTGTTAAAAATGAAAACTAAAATAGGTAGGAGGGTAGCAAGGGAATTGGGAATCACCCATATCCCCAAAAATAATCTCATAAAGCCGTATCATATAGCAAAGCTTATGGAAAGCTTTCATAAAGATGGAAACCCATCCAACACATGGAAATATTTGACTCTACATATGAAACTTGTGGACCCATTGATATTACAAAGATCCATTTCATTTTTCCTGACATTAGGTGGGAAAGCACATCAATGGTATAGGACTTTTAAGCCACATGATAAAGTTACTTTCACTCGGCTTAAGAATGTGTCCGTAGTAGTACCAAGCGTTGCAAGTGGTGATAAGTAGAGCCTAGTGGCACACAGCTCTACAACATCAAGCAGCAGGAGCACAAATCATTGATGAGAGATTATGTCTCTCAACTCAAGCATTTGAACTCTCAGTGTAAACTTTGGGAGAAGTTACTCGATGAGCAATTATTTCCCCTATTTTCAAATAGAGTACAAGATTCTAAAATGTATGATTATTTACTTTTATCCAAGCCGATTTTGTTGGATGCATGCTACAAAGGTGACCATAGAATTTGAGAATAATATGTTAGAACTGACCATAGTGAGATGATAATAAGACTCCCTCATTGGCCATACCCTCTTGTGTGTCTAAACGTCATGACACATGCTGTGGGAAAGAGCATGACAATTGATAACCTCGGCCCCATCTTAGAAAAGGTTAAACTAAAGGACGTAAGGGAACCTCTAAGAAATTATTATCTATATCCAAGAAAAGAGCTTATTTGGTATGTAAAAAAAAACATAGAGTGGCCTCATCTAAGACCTAGGCCATTGCTCTTTTATGCAAATTGTAGATGCCTAGGGAACCACGACACTCTGATGTTGCGTTGCGATTAAGTTAATACATTTAATGGGGCAACAATGTGGCTTGATAGTACACTTATCAAGTGAAGGCCTATTTGTCGTTGGATAAATGATTTGTATGGACAATCCTTAATTAAATGATCCACTCCACATTTTGTACATGTGAGTGCTGGAGATGCTACTGCTTATTGATGTCGAGCCTGATATTGAGAAACCATTTTAAGTGGGTATTCTGCAATTGTTGAGCCTAATGTTGTGTTGGAGCAACCATTTTAAGTGAGCAACCATTTGATGAGGTCCTTGGCAATGGAAACATTGTATCAGGGGCCTCCAAACTATTGTCTTCATCTTGTGTTATTTCCATTGGGTTGAGGTCTAAAATATAGGCACATCCATGGTTCCTTGCAAGTCAGGCACTATATCTCATAATAGTCATTATTAAGTTAAGGTTCATGAGGAAATTCGCTTTTCCCCAATGGTTCTTTGACCAAAATCTAATTGATTAGGGTAATCTTTGGTGGGGGTGTTGTGGTGGTAGGACTAGTGGAGATAAGGGTACGTGTATGTCAAGTACCCTTACCTTTTGGTAGGGGGTGGTTATGGTGGTAGGACTGGTAGAGGTAAGAGTATGTCAAATACCTTTACCTTTTGGTGGGGGTGTGATTGTGGTGGTAGGCCATGCAGAGGTAAGGGTACATCAAGTACCCTATACATTCCTCGTGCATAGTTTTATCCTTTGTCTGTATAGGTCCTCTCTCTTGCTACATTGTTTTGTACATATGGTGTGGATAAAGCTAAGGTAGGCTTTGACATTGGAAATTGTGCTAGTGGTTGGGGACCATATCTAAACTATGCCAAGACAAGGTAGATGTATAGTTATCATCTTCAGCCCTCTAAACATAGCCAAAGAAGACATGTTAAGCAAGTGGGTAAGGGTGACTCAATACTTCTCATCCAAGATGGATCAAATTATGGAGCCGTGGATACATCATTAACTAAATCCAGTGAGGACAACTCCTTAGTACAAGAGGTGGTCAGGGAAACACAAAAAACCCAAGCAATGCCAGCAACACGAAGAGAGTTGGCTGAATATCCTAACATTGATAAGGAGTTTGTAAACTCAAAAGCCTTAGTCCAAGATCAACACAGACTAAGAAAAAAGTGCATTACTTCTTTTAGCAGTAGTGTCCAGTAGATCTTAAAACCCACTTGGAGACACACTTGTTGGTGAAAATTATAATTAATTGTTTATAAAATCCAAAAAATACAAACATAGTCTAAAACATCCTCCTAGCCCTAAAACAGCCTACCAATGATATGCAATTTTTAACGATCTAGGCGCATTTTAGAGACACGTTTAGAGGAAATTGCGTTGACTCAATTAGGCTCTTATCAATATTGGATGAGGGAGTAGATGCTCTGCGCACACGCACACACACACACACACACACACACACATGTGCGCATACATAGTCAAATCGAGATCAGAGAGCGAGCGAGCGAGAAAGACAAGAAGCAATAGCTGGAAGTACTCGATGATAATGATATAAAATGAGTGGAGTACAAGAGTACTAGTAGCCCTAGCCCTGGGGTTGATGTGACTAACACACAAGAGTGTGTTCACACACGGAAAAAACCCCTGCCATCACAAGGTAAAAAGTTCTCGTGTGTAGGGCTATTCGCACTAGAGCTTCCAAGGCTAACAAACCCCCCTTTTGAAGTGAATGGTGTGAACGTGTACAGGGTGTAATAGAGATTGGGTAAACCCATCTACCACATTGGCCTGTGTAGGCACATAAGTCAAGGAAATCTCTCCTGCATGGAGCCTCTTCCTGACATAATGATAATGCACCTCAATGTGTTGTGTTCGTGCAAAAAAATTTGGATTTCGCACGATTACATATGCACTCTAACTATCAATGAAAATGGTGATAGAAGACAGCTATCCAATACCAAGAGCTACCATTAGATGGGGGAGCCATACACACTCCACAATAGTTGTGAATGCTGCTCTGTACTAAACTTCATAACCTAAAGTGACTATTGTCAGAACCAGTTACCACCACTATTGGACACCTTAGTGTTAGAACATCATGCCCAGTCGCTGTCAGTGACAAGCATAAAGAAGATGAATACATTTAATTGCTTGTTGCCAATGCTGAGTGCTGGGGTAAAGTTGAAATTTGCTCAACTATGACACTGCATACTGAGTATCAAGACGGGTAGTGCACAGATAATAAGGCATCCGATAGTTCACTAATAAGGGGCAACATCAAAAGCTTCTTGAGATAGCAGGATACTCCCCTCAATTGGTATAAAGTAGTAACAAAAAGCTCCATCTCTGAAACATCAAATCTATGTTGTACGTCACGAGCAAATCATCAAGGCTAATTTTTGAAACATCAATTGTATGCCCCCCCTCAATTGGTAAAAAATAGTAATGCAAAAGCTCCATCTCTAAAACATCAATGTATGATGTATGTCGAACAAATCATCAAGGCCAATTTCTGTTGAATCTGTTGATTGTCAATAGAAGTAGGCGAAAGGCCAAACGTAAGGCTGTAGCCCAATTATCTTCCTCCAATGCATGTAATGTGGAATAAACAAGGGTTGTATATCAGTAAAATAAGATGTATATATACGTCTCCAAGCCATAGCACACCTGAGAGGTCAGACATCACCAACAACAATACACATCATGTGTCCCTCCTCAAATGCAAAATCCATAGAGAACTTTGTTGACAATTTCTAAAAAGCATTATCAGCAAGATCATCACTAGGATCAATGTCAAGCATAGCACCAATTGATAATCCTGATTCAAACTCAAGGTACCAATCAGCATTTGATAATGACAAAGAAGAAGCAGGCAAATCACTGCATGTGACTGTTAAAGCATAGCCATCATGTGCGAAATTTGCTTCCTCTACATTGCCAATTGTGGTGGCATAGCAAGACCTTGTTGCTTTTTCTACTCACTCTTTTACCACTTCCGGTGGTTCCTACAATAGTTACATCTCTTTTTCTAAGATTTGGCCCCTTCGAACTTCGAAGGATCTGACTGGACTTGTGCTTTTCCTTTAGGTTTAGCACTAGAAGTAGTCCCAGATTTCCCTTTGCCATAGTGGGAGGAAGCAAAAGCCTAATCAAAAGGAAGCATGTTGTTTTGATTAGAACAAGACTACTCTCAAGAGAGCTATCAACTCATCAAATGCATACAAATCAGGAGGCGAAGAGTGGTAGCAAATCCCTGATAGGATTCAAGTAAGCCATTGAGAACTAAAGAGACAAGTGAACTATCAGGAATGACCTCATCAATATTGATCAACTGCTCTCTTAGATCCTTGACATGGGTGAGAAATGCATCCATATATTCACCCTCAGTCACATGCTCCAAGTCAAGCTTTTTCTAGTGATAGGCAACTCGAACTTCATTGAGGATCTAATACAGAGAGGTAAGTATATCCAATGCACTTTTAGAAGAGGTACATGAATGGATATGAGGTATGACTTGCCATTTGCAGGAGAGAGTAATTAAGGCATGCACATGTGCATCTTTAGTATCCCATCTAAGTTGTTTTGCTAAAGAAGGAACAGGTGCAAGTGGTACACTTCCACTGGTGGAACCAGACTCATTGGGCCCGATAGTGGAACCATCTGACATGCTGATAGCCGGATGCAGGCCCAGCACGCCTTATGTACATACACCCACAAGTTCTTTGCCACCAGTACATGCCTCATCATATATTCCCACATGGGATAGTTGGTGCCATCCAACTTATCATCAACAACATGAGAAACAAATCATTGGTGTTTCCAGACATCTTATGCAGCAAAGGAATGTGCAAACTGAAGATATCTAACACAAGAAATAGCTTCAAGTGACTCAGAGTACCTCAAATGTCTTCTCAATGCATGTGCAAACTCACCAGATTAGCAATCTGTGGGTTGGAAGCTGCAAACAGAATCAACAGTCTCGGAATCGGTAGGTGTGAAATTTGCTGCAAAATCAATAGGTCTAAAGTTGATGTAGAATCAACATATCGAAAGCTGACGTGGAATCAACCATAGTGGGTCAAAAACTGACATGACAGTAGTAGCAATAGTAAGTCAGAATATGACGGCGTGGAATCAGCAGGACAAAATGGGTTGATGTGGATTTTGCAGATTAGAGTGTCTGGGGCAGAAGCAGCTAATTCTGAAGTGTCCCATTGTCATCAAGGACAATCCACCAGCAAATATACAATCTTAAGGGATTGTTTACAATGTTAACTGTGGCTTTTATGGGTGCTATGGTCACGAAGCCCTAGATTGTCAACACACCTACACGCTATTGCCAACACAGTGAGACCACTGCTAGCCTTGCCACCAGCACTTCCACAAACACTATCCCTTGGTCCTATAAACAAATAAAGTAATGGTTGAACATCCCATGCAACAACTCCTATCAAAGGGATGTGCAATACACCCAATGTGCTATTACCTCCACCAATCTTAGGACCACAACCACAACCACCAAGGGTGACACCTCTTAATCAAGTAAGCTTTGAGGAGCCTACTAATTATCAAGAATATGAGGTGGATGTCAAACCCATTCCACACTTCTTTTTGAGAACCCCACGGAGCTTCATCTAGACTATTATATAGTGGATGGGAGAGGGGAAGTCAAGCCAATTTATCAACTTGTCACTATGGAGAGGGGCCAGGACATAATGCAACCGAAAGGATAAGTCCTCTTGAATGTTACTACTGTCAAGGTCCCCATTCAATATAGGGAACAACCCTATTTGCAATACTACTATACTTGTAAAGAAGAGACCAACATAGGGAAGAACCCACCACACAAGGTGGTGAAAAACAAGCTATTGAGCCTAAAGATGATCTAAATTGGTTACATATGATGGCTATAATTGATAGTTGGGGAACCAGAGGATCTATATGGGTTACACCTACTCATGGTGAAGAGCTCCCCAAGGTTGTTCTATTACGAATGGTTCGTGCTCCGCATTCCGATGTCGAAGGGATTGGTTATAGTGAACTTGAGTCCACATGGGATGACTCTGACACAGGCACCAATGGTGGTGATGAGGAGTCTAAAGCAGAGACTGGAAGTGACACCAACTTCTCAAATACTACAAGAAAAAAAGAACTGACAACATTAAGAGAAACCAAGGGAAGTGAAACCAAAAAACGGCAGGGAGTAGCTATGAATCTAATACTACTAAATCTCAATCTAAAGAAAGGGATGAGGTTCCTCAAGAAACCAAGGAGTATCTTTAAAAATGGCAAAGATGAAAATGGCATATAGCCAATCATCATAAAAGGGTGCACAACAGAGGACGACTACTACCCAGTGGCTACAGTATGTTGGTGGATTCAATGCACATCACAAGTTGACGAGACTGGGGAGAGGAATTACAAAAATTTATGTATTGCAACCCTCCTCTGAGTTGATAACCAAAATTGATGTTGTTGACAAACTAAAGCTTAATTGTTTTGCTAGGCAAAAGAAAAACAAAGAGTTAGCCCAAAAAAAGAGAAAGAAGTGGAAGCTACAGCTAAAGCAGCCTTTAAAAAAAATCAAGAGAGTCAACACCTAATTTACATCCTACCCCATAGCACTATGAATCTTTTACAATCGAGGAGACCGCAAGCTAGTTTTTAATAATGCCACATGAAAACCAACAAGTGAGTTAGAAGGAGTCTATGATGGTCCGGCTGAAGTAAAGAAAGTAGATTTGACTGAACCTAGGGAAGACCCTAGGCTAATCTTTATGGCAAAAGACCTCACTCCAAGTCAGGAAGCTAAACTCATTAACCTCCTCAAGGAAAATAAGGATTTCTTTGCATGGACTTGCCATGATATGAAGGGAATATCTAACTAAGGTTGTGCAGCACAATCCCCATGGTACCAAATGCTAAACATGTCTCCATTAGCAACCTTATCCAATAAATACCAAATATGCCAAAATTGTGAAAGAAGATATTGACAAACTCAAATTCATTTATGAGATTGAACATTCAGACTAGGTTTCACCCATTGTAATTGTGCTTAAGAAAAATGAAAAACTTCGAATATGTTGATCTCAGGAAAGTGAACGTTGCCATGCTCAGAGACCACTACCCCTTACCATATTCAAAAGATGTGCTTGAACAAGTCCCAAGCAAGGAAGCCTACAACTTTTTAGATGGTTACTCAAGATACAATCAGATCTTTATTGCAGCTGAGGATCAAGTTAAAACTTTTGTATCATTGAAGATGGTGTCCTCTCATTCTCTTATGCTAATTCAATAGAGTAATCTTCTTCTCTACTATCTTATGCTATTGCTTGCTTGCTTGCCTCTTGCTTGTTGAGTTCTTATGTCCTTGCTTGCATGTATGTGAGAGAGTGAGTGTGTGAGATTGATTTGTGAGGAGGGTCGAGCTTCTATATTAGAGTGTGGCAGCATGGAGCTTTTAGGTGCTTCTACGCGACAATGCTACCTACGAGAATCCTAGGCAATCGGCTTCATGAGGTGAGTGACCCACCTTGATTTTACATTTGTGTGCTAGGCCATGGCATACTGGTTTCTTGGTTGAGCTATTTGTGCTCCCATGTGCGGTTGGGCAAAGAAGCCCCACAATATTGTGTTGTTCCTTGCATTCTTTCCATGGCACTAGGTCGTGCCATCCATGCAAGTAAAGCCTATGGATAGGTATAACCACATTGACCTCCATAAATTGTAAAGTAAAGGCCATGGATAGGTATAACCACATTGACATCCATAAACTGCAAAAGGTACACCTAAACTTGATAAAAAATGATCGATGGACATATTACATCTATAAGGAGATGAGAACACATACCTCCAAGCCCACAGGAGTACCATAGTGAACACCTTATCTATTCACAAAAGTTTTAAGCCCTATATTATAGGGACACCTCTCCCAACACAGCAAGAATATGAGCCTGCCAATCTCATAGAATTTTATGAGAAGGCAGCAAAGAATACCGATGATTACAAAAACAAAATAAGTTTTAGGAAAATGTAAATAAAAAGGTGCAAGCATGATTTGATCCAAAATGTACACCACTAAAGTTGTCAAAAGTAGAGGAAGTGTTGATTCAAAAACATGTATTGAGGTGATGCCCTCTGACAACTAAAGAAAAAGAGCAAGAGACGGAGGTAACAACATAAAAAAAACCATGCACTAAAGGGCTAAAAGATGAAGCCACACACTAGAGGAAGCAATAAGGGAACGATAAGAAAGGGAATGCACAATGGATACAAAACAGATAATTTCAGAAGAGCAACCACAAACAAGCACTTAATCATAATAAAAATTATCCAATACAGATTTAATCATAAAGCATAACCAAAGTGCTATATACCACTACCTCTCTGAGAATCTATCCTCAAAGAAAAGGTTAAATTACTCCAAGCCTCATTCCCAAGCTATATGTAAGATGAAATCCAAGAGAGTGGAGATGAATTAACACTTCAAATGCACCAATAATTGGTCGCTCATCTAACTAAAAGCATGAAGGTAGTGCAAGAGGAAGCCACTAGAGTGAAAAAGTAGAGGAAGCCACCACAGTAAAAGTAGAGCTTGTAAATGCACCAATAAGTAGTTGCTCATCTAACCGAAATCATGAAGGTAGTGCAAGAGGAAGCCACCACAATTAAAGTAGAGCTTGTAGGCACATGTAAAACTAGAATAGGCTAGCCAAGTGCCAAAAATTACAAATGGAAAACATGTAAAGCTGCAAATCACAAGGGCCACTCAAGTAGAAGTAATCATTGATGTATT
Source organism: Cibotium barometz (assembly GCF_041138505.1). Lineage (NCBI taxonomy): Eukaryota > Viridiplantae > Streptophyta > Polypodiopsida > Cyatheales > Cibotiaceae > Cibotium > Cibotium barometz. The sequence goes on along the minus strand of NC_141053.1, from coordinate 53,627,963 downwards.
GAATGCAAAAGATGCTAGGAATGTAGAATTAGAGATGTAGCTTGCTCAAAGATTAAAGCCATAGGTCGCAGAACCCAACGAGAAGATGAAGTAGCTCATTGAATGGGTGCATCACAATTGGTTTCTCTATCGGTAATAACTCCAAGAAGGGACCCTCCTCAAACTTTGACTTTGTGATTTTTTGGACTAACCTTCTCTTTCTTAGAATATGGCATTGATGTCAATGAGGACTAACAAGGGGGGATGTAGCTTTAGTACAACGAAACACATATAGCAATGTTGACCCAACTATCATAATGGCCATCTTTCATAAATGACTTTTATCTTAATGATTCTTCTCTTTCATAGCTTAAGGCTTCTAGCTCAATGCTTCTATGAAGGTAACCCCCATATTTGGATTCCAAGGTCAAAGAAACCCACACCATAAGCCTTTGTAAACCATCATAAAATGCCAAACCAAAGATGGAGTGGAGACCTAATGTAGTGCTTTTGACAATTTCATGGGTATGGAGAGAAGTGGCAACCATTTTAATAGAGCCCATGAGCTAGCACAGAGCCTCATCATCATGAGCCAGCACCACCCCAAAGAGGTTGAAAGATCCCATGGACAAACAAGAGGCAAAATACCGTAGTCTATGTGTGGTGGCAATCCCCCACCCACGATGCCAAAAAACCCAAGTGAGTGGCACATCAACCCTGTTGGCATGACCAAGCAATCCTAAGGCTTTGAGGGATCACCACAACCCCACTATGTGCACCACGCCACAACACCAAGTGGCCAGTTGGAAGGCTAAAGTTCAATCAAATGTCTCAGCAAAGTTAGCATCCAAGCTTTCATCATGGACAAGTAAGAGGTTTTCTATTATATCCACCATTAAATTACAAGATAATTCCCAACAGCCTTGTTTTCAATTGTACCAACAAAATTAGGGGTGGTGGCATCTAGGATTTCATCATGGATGAGTAGGATGTTTTGTAGCATTGCCCATTAACTTACAAGGTCAGTATTGACACCCTTATTCTTAATTGTACATATGTAAGGTATCCACCGATGTGCATGCAACTTATACTTGGGAATGATTATATATGATAGTAATAATAAGAAGTAAAGAACACCCCTAACCTTCACATACACACAACTACTTGGCTGGCCCAACACAAACACATGCACAGAAAGCATATGCAGAATCAAAGACATGCATAAACAAGCATATGCATAATCAAGCACATGCACAAAACACTCACACAAGCACTCTCTCCTCACACACACCTATCCCCCACATCTAACTGTTTTATCCCCAGGCCCTTTAATCAAGCCTCCCCGCCTCTTAAAAATCCCCCCCTCACTCTATTCTCTTTCTGCCATCATGTAGTTTAATTTAATTTTTTAAAGCTTAAGTTTTTCCTTAAACCCCTTTGTTACCCCCCTCCTCCACTCTCCTCATTTTCTAATTTGCCCCCCCCCCCCCCTTCTACACATAAAACACACACACACACACACATGCTACCCAACATCTTTCACATTCACACACACACACACAAACACCCATGCCCTATTAACTTAATCCCTCTCCTTTTTTATTTTTCTAAATCTCCCTAGTTGTCATTTTATATATTAAACTAAATAAATAAATAATATTAATTAATAAATTAATAAAAAAGATTCACCTTGTGGGAAAAGCATTTTCTCAATGCTCCGTCCTTATGTTATTACTACAGGTGTGACGGATGTGCTCTATTTTTGTAAGGTCCCCTACATGAGGAAGAGTCATTAATATGGGTGAAGGATGTGCTATATTTTGTAAGGCCCCCTTTATAAGGAGGAGCTGTTGTGGTGAGCACCCGCCATGGGCACTGTGACAGTTCCTAGTTTAAACACTACAATTCTTGCTAGATAGTTAGGAGACAACTTATGTAGACTTGGCACTCTGTGCTAAGTAGGATGCATGCTTGTGGGACTACGTGACTGTATTAGTGGGTGTTGGTGGATAGCAAACTGAGGACATAGTGTTCTCACTTTGTAGGGTCCATTTGAGGATCCAAACAGTCTCATATGTCTAATAGGGTCCCACTTGGCTGATATTGTCAATTTGTCACTTTGGACGAAGTCATGGGTTGGCCAACGTGGTAAACTTACATCCATGCCGACTACATAAAGACTATTTTGGCAACCTTTGTTTATCATCAAAATATCATTATGTTCAAGCCCTCTTGTAAGAAAGACATCCTCCATCCAAAGTCTATCTAGATTTCCATGCTCCTTACCCATTGCACATGGGTAGGTGGCCAACCAATCAGTATATAATCAAAGTTTGCAACCAGTAATATTGTTTACTCTCCCCTTCTTTCTATAATTTTGTGATTTATATTATGAAGATCATGCTTTTGGTATTGTTTTTTCTTAAAGGAGCACACAGGTGGGTGGACATAACCATCATCACTTTATAATCAAAGTTTGTAAGTAGTAGTAATATTGTTTACTCTCTAATTCTTTCTACAATTCAATGCTTTGTAAGTAGTAGTAATATTGTTTACTCTCTAATTCTTTCTACAATTCAATGCTTTGTATTGTGAAAATCCTGTTGAGATTCAAGTTGCTCGATGTCAGCTTGTGCTAGTTGCACTATGTGCTGGCATGTTAGGTAGTAACATGTGTGAGACATAAATGACCGCGTCCAGCTAGTCATAGTGTGTGGACATTATCTAGGGTTAGCAGTGTGTGGACACAACACATGTAGTGTGTTGTAGATTATGGATTATGGCTTTATGCATTGTGTGAGAAGGGACATGGCTTCCCTCTATGGTTAGGGTTTTCTCTTGTGTGTGTGTCTCCTCTCCCTCTACCTCTTTTTCATCATGGTATCAGAGCTTGGTGCTCTCTATTAGGGTTTATGAGTGAGTGAGAGAAGAGGGAGAAGAAGCTGTGGAGCTTGCCATTGGAGCTGTGGAGCTTGAAGCACACCGATTTTCATCAAATCTGAGAGCTTGGCCTATCGAGTAAGGACTACTAAACATCCTTGAGCAGGTGCAAAAACACAAACAACACTAGATTTGAGTTGGCCAAAGCAAAGAAAAATTCTGTTTTGCAAGCTCTCCATTGAAGCTTGAGTGTGATGAATGTATGAGGCAAATGGTTGCAAATTTGACAAAGAATCATGTATCTAGCAAATGGGAATGTTTTGGCAACTCATGTGCAAGCCCTACATTGAATTTGGAGCAAAGTTGTTGCATTTAAGTGAGTGGAAATTCACTATTTTGAAGCCCTCACAAAAACAGAGAAGAGATGTTCATTGTGGATGAAGATGGAGCTGGTTTTTTGCAAAAATCACTACATTGATGGATTGGGTATATACCTCTAGGAGTGTTGGGGACTCACACCTATCATCAATTATCACAACAAACCACTCAATCCTCCCCTACAGCAAGCGGCGCAGACTGAAGGGAAGAAACAAAGCTGAAAACTCATCCTCTTGTGAAGTGGAGGCCAAATTCTAGTTTTGTGATTGATTAAACCCAAAATTTTCTTAGCATGTTTGTGGTACATACACCTGAGAAGGTTTCTATGTGGTTGGTTGGAACAATTATGCATTATGGAGCTAATTAAACAGGTTGTCTTCTATAGTGATTAGTGAAACAAAGGGTCATTAATCAGCTAATTACTCTCTCAACTTAAACAATTGATCTAATTCTTTTTACATGGAGTTAGTAGACATCATTGCTAAGCTAATGAATGCCTAGTCTCTCAATTTGGACAAGAATCAAAGGAATTAGAGCACTTTTACTACTGGTTTTTCTCAAAATAGAGAAGGGGGTTTGATATTTTTGGTATGTACGCACCTTGGTTGGTGCTGATATGCAACATTGAGCTTGTTTAGGTGTCAATGCAAGTTATCCACACTTGATTGAACCACTACATTCCAATTTGAATCCTTGGAAAGTGCGACAATATAGGGTACTTTGGACTATGTATGCCAGTTCAATTTGAATGCAATCAGAGTGAATTTGTACATTAACAGTGAAGTTCGTTGAGTACTTTGGAGTATCTGGAACACTTATTAGAGTGTGGTTGAGCTAAGGAAGGCTCATTTACAGAATTGGACGTGCAGAAGGTGCATTTGCACATTGAGCAAATATGTCAGACAACCTAGTATAGATTGTGAGTGAAAAGTTGGATAGAAAGATCTTCCAGGCATGGAAGTACAGGATTAAAAGCTTTCTGAAGGGAAAAGGATTTTGGAACCTTGTTACAGGTGCAGATCCACAGCCGGAACTACCCCGACAACCTACACAACAATAGGTTGTAGCTCATAAGCAATGGTCAGAGAGAGCATACAAAGTTTTGCATTACTTGTCTATATGTATCTCGGATGCTATACTCATACATATACATGATGCTGAGAATCCCAAGGATGCATGGGATACATTGGTAAAGCTGTTTGATACCAGATACTAGTGCTCGTAAGTCTCAGTTGAGACAACAGATTCATAATGTGAAGCGGAAAGGAAGGAGTATTCATGATTATGTACAAGAGATAAAGAAGTATGCAGATGCATTGGTAAAAAACTATCAATGCTCCCATGCCTGATGATGATCTGGTAGACATTGCCTTGTGTGGTCTACAAATCTTTTGATACATTTATTTCTGTTCGGAGTATAGGTTTACCAGATTTTGATGAGTTGGTTTCACTCTTGCTTGTTGAGGAAATCAAACTCAGTGACTCTTTTCATGATGCATCTACTAGCCACATGATGATAATGGCAGAAATCAGGCTTTCTATATTCACAAAGGGGATTTAGATGCAGGGGGAGATTTGCATCACGAGGTCATGGTAATGGTCGTGGATGGCAGGATAGGTCACCGCAACAGAATTTTCAGCCTACATATGGTGTCAGAGGTGGTCGCAGGTGGATATACACCTCAGAGAGGCAGAGGTAATCCTCGTGGGAGAAGAGGACGTTGGCAAGGCCAACAAGCATCTATGCAAAATGTGGAATGCCATTACTGTGGGAAGTTTGGTCATATGGCACGTGATTGCTACTGCAAACAAAATGATTTGAGAGGGGGTAGAGCACAACATGGTGGACATTATGCACAACATGGTGGAAATTATGCAAATGGTGGAAATCTTGCATCAAGCAGTAATGATGGCAATGCAAATCACTTGTTTGCCATGAAACATGTCGCGGGATCTATGATGACAAATGGTGACAGTGATGACACTTGGTATATGGACTCTGGAGCATCAAACCATATGACTTGTAGTGGCGAATGATTTGAGCATATGAAGCCAATGGATGTGAAAGGCTATGTGGAGACAGGAGATGATTCCCAACATGCTATCACACATGTTGGAAGTGTACCCTTGTGGTGATGCACAATGGTGAAACAAAGTCTATGGCAGATGTCTTGTATGTGCCTTCTATTACAAAAAATGGTGGAACATGGTTTACAGGTTCGTTTCAACGAGCATGGTTGCTTCGTTGAGGATTTCAAAATAGATGTAGAGTCATTTGCCAAAGGTAAGAAAGAAGGCAGGTTATTTAAGTTGGATGCTGGGATTCCTTAGTTGAAATCAGCCATGTTCTCTAAAAGCCGAAATGTGGTACAGGACATTGACATGTGGGTGGCATAAAAGTATTGGACATGTGAACATACAAAGGTTAAAGAACATGCAGGCAAGAGGCATTGTTAGTGGGCTGCCTAGATTCAAGTATGATGGGAATATGCATGTCTGTGATGCTTGTCAGTTTGGAAAGCAAGCAAGGTTGCCATTTCCTAAAGAAGGCAACATGAGTAGCAGGCCACTTGAGATAGTTCATAGTGATGTTGTATGGGGTTCTCCACAAAACCCATCCATTAAAGGCAGCTTGTATTATGTGACATTCATTGATGATTTCAACAGAATGACTTGGATTTACTTTCTCAGAGAGAAAAGTGAAGTGTTGGGAAAGTTTATGGACTTCAAAGCTTTTGCAGAGAAGCAATATGGCTCTTGGATAAAATGTTTGAGGATAGATGCAGGTGGTGAATACACGTCACATGCTTTTGAGAATTTCTTGAGAAAGCATGGCATAAGAAGAAGGCAACTAACTTGCAGGTACACACCTCAGCAAAATGGTATTGCTGAGAGGAAAAATAGAGTCATTTGTGATGTGGCCAGGGCGATGCTCAATGAAAAGAGCATGCCAGATTATTATTGGGCAGAAGCGTGTGCCACAGCGGTGTATGTACTTAATAAGACACCCACAACAGCCATACATGGAAGTACGCCAGAGATGCGTCTTACAGGTTTTAGGCCAGACATTGGACACCTCAAAGTGTTTGGTAGCATAGCTTATGTGCATGTGCCAGACGAGAGAAGGAAGAAGTTGGATCCTAAGGTAGAAAAGTGCATTTTGTTGGGTATGCACAGGATCGCAAAGGCATATAAATGTTACAATCCACAAACTAGGCAAGTGGTTATCTTACGAGATGTGGTGCTTGATGAACTTGCTAGTTGGTACAAGGCAAAGGATGAGGGTGTCATTGACTCCGGTTATGTTGATGTGCATGTGAACTTGTCACAAGCAAGTTCTATTTCTATGTCTGGGCCAACACAGTCGAAGAGTAGTACTATACGTCCATGGTCCCAGGACGCTTGAGACATGAGAGTGTGACCACTGGGAGTAGTGCTGTGGATAAAGGGAAAAAGAAGGTTGAAGGAATTGGCATTACAGGTTATGAGTCGTCAAGTTCAGGAAGTTTGGATGAGGAGCTTGGCATACCAGTTTTACGCACAGCCAGAAGGATATGTACCCGAGGTACCCCACTCATGTATGCAGATTAAGGAAAGCATTATATGGTTTAAAGCAAGCACCTCGTGCTTGGAGTGATAAGATAAGCCGATATCTTATCTCCCTTGGATTTCAAGTTTCTTCAGCAGATTCTTCACTCTATGTGAAGAAAACAGATCATGGGATTGTCTTACTTGTCATCTATGTGGATGACTTGATTCTCACAGGAGACCTTGCTACTATAGATGTTATGCATGTCAAGAAGGCATTGAGTGGACAGTTTGATATGAAAGAAGTGGGTGAATTGAGATATTTTCTTGGGATTGAAGTGATCAAAGATAATGCACGGACATGGTTAGTGCAACGCCAATATGCATTGGATATGTTGGCAAAATATGGGATTACAGGGTGTAAGCCAATGAGTATACCTTTGGAGCAGAATGTGAAGCTGCGGGCTAATTTTGGTGGAGTTGGATGATCCATCTATGTATAGAAAGATGGTTTGGCATGAGTCTTATTTACATGACTATCACACTCCCGGATCTCAGTTATGCTATGGGGCTAGTAAGCCAATTTATGCAAAGCCCCAAAAAACCTCATTTGGATGCAGTGAGACGCATCATGCGCTATGTAAAGACCACTACACATTATAGTCTTCTATATGAGCATGGTAAAGGCTTGGATGTACACGGCTACACAGACGCAGATTGGGTAGGTAGCTCATATGATGATAAGAGGTCTACTAGTGGTTATGCCTTTACATTTGGAAGTGCAGTGGTGTGTGAAGACTAAAGAGTAGGTGGCCGACATCTTTACAAAGCCACTTAGCAGGGAGAAGTTTGAGTACTTCCGTACTATGTTGGGAGTACATGGGATGAGCTTGAGGGGGAGTGTTGAGAGCTTTGATAGCCCAAGCTCATTTACATCTTCATCTATGGCAGTACATCATGAGCTTGAGAGGGGCTGTTGAGATTCAAGCTCGATGTCAGCTTGTGCCAGTTGCACTATGTGCTAGCATGTTAGGTAGTAACATGTGTGAGACATAAATGACCACGTCTAGCTGGTCATAGTGTGTGGACATTAGCTAGGGTTAGCAGTGTGTGGACACAACACATGTAGTGTGTTGTAGATTATGGATTGTGGCTTTATGCATTGTGTGAGAAGGGACATGGCTTCCCTCTATGGTTAGGGTTTGCTTAATATATTAGGGTTTTCTCCTCTGTGTGTGTCTCCTCTCCCTCTACTTGTTTTTCATCAAATCCTACTTCCACCTATTGTGTTTTCTTACATGCCAAGCCTAGGACTACTCATGTGGCCACATGATGGGGGTAGGAGAAGAAGAAGAATAGGAAGAAGAAGGAGGAGGAGAACGGAGAGGAAAAGAGTAGGAGAAGAAGAAGGGAGAGGACAAGAAGAAGCAAAAGGAGGAGGTGGAGAAGCAATAGGAGGAGGAGGAGGAGAAGGAGAAGGAGGAGGAGGAGGAGAAGGAGAAGGAGGAGGAGAAGGAGAAGGAGGAGAAAAAGGATGGGCAGGACAAGAAGAAGAATGAGTGATTAAACTATCCCTAATCTTTCCTATATTTAGGCACCATCTCCCTTGAAGTGAGCACCCACTTGGCCTCTTTCCCACCTTCCTCTAGGTGCATATTTTGATCTCCACATGGGCTAGGCATTCCACATATTCCTTCATAGTTGGACTTTCTTTGAGCCTTTGAACCATAGTCTATGACTTATGTAAGGTATATAACCATTTGAGGGTCACATAGCACTCCCCCTTGCTCCTAACATTTACCCAACAACATCACTTTCTATTTCAACACTCTCCCTCAAGTGATGAACTATTACCACCATAACATCACTTGCCATTTCAACACACCTCCTCAAGTGAAGAACTACTACCACCATACATACACTAGATCTACACTGTCATTTGCTAGAGTGGTCTATCACCCATGCCTCATAAGCTACAATGTTGGCCTAAGGCTTGAAGTTTTACACAAGGGTAGGAATACAATGTTTGGGTTTAGAACAAGGTGATATAGGTGCCCTCTTCCATCAACTAGAAGAGATGTTCTAACGATAAGCCTCATTCATTTGGCACTTCTTTGATCATTATGTTTTCTTGAGTGCTCTTCTTTTTGCTCCAACAATCTCTCTCTATGTTGCCTAGTTGCCAAAAAGTTGCACGTCACTTTGACTCTCGATCTTTTGGCAAAGTATACTTTCTTCACATAGTGTATTCAAGGTCCACCTACTTTGGCTTTGATTCAGTTATCCTCGTTGATCAAGATTGCTTCAATGCTGGTGAAGGTTGGTTTGGGTAGATTCTTCAAGGTAGCCACAATGGGATGAATTCATGCTCTTTAGAAGGATTGCTATGGCATCCTCCTAAAGACCCAACACATACAAGTTGTTGCATAACACTTTTCATTTTATTTAAGTGAGCTTGGAATGACTCAATCTCTTTGATATCCAATCCTAAAAATTAAATTTTTACTCTGATTTTAGAGTTTGTTTGTTTGGCTCCAAATAGTTTCTCTAGTTCATCCCATGATCCTTTAGAATTTTCTTTCGATGTAATATGATAGATGAAACTAGCTCCTAGTCCTAATGCAATGATGGCTAAGGCTCTCTCATCTCTTCCAAGCCAAAAACTTTTTCCTTCTCCTTCTAATCTGGGCTTCCACTTTCTATCCCCCAAAGCCCATCTTTCACGAGTACAAACTTAAGCATTACTTGCCATGTATGAATACCATCACCATTAAATTTATTAACTATAAGAGGAGTTGTCATGATTTCCTTATGGAATGGCAAGGTTTTTGAAATGGAGTGACCCGATGCCATTGTCTAGCCCCTTACAAAGGTAGCAAAATGGAGTGACCCAATGTCAGTGTCTAGTCCCTTACAAGGGTAGCGAAATGCATTTCATAAGATTAATAATTTCCAATTTCAAAAATTGTAAAACCAAAGAATACCTTGTTTTAGGAGAGAAAAATAGAGTAATAAACCAAGGACAAAAGTGATTTTGATGATGCACAAGTGTTTAGTAGCACCCCAATGGTAAAGTAGAATCCTTAATGACTCAAAAAATTGATTGTAATTAGTGTTGATTATCTTGTTAATAGAGGTAGTTTTATACTAACAGAGTAGCGAATGATTTGAAGATTACAGCTCAAGTATTTTATTATTGTGCTCAACAAACTAATGTGTACACTCCCCACACTGTATACATGAACCCATGAGTCAAATTTTAGCCAAAATGATGAGATTTTTCTATTTCCTGCTAAAGTCTTTTTGAAGCTTTGAGTTGATCACATTGTTAACCCTATTTTGAAGCTTTGAGTTGATCACATTGTTAACCCTATTTTGGGCTTAACAAAGGCACGCCCTACTACAAACAAGAGTAGCACAATAAATATCATATAAAGGCACTATAGAAATTGTACACATTATGAGAAGCTAGCAAATGACCGAGCTCAGTAAGTTTTGGGTTTAAGTTTGAGCACCTAAGTGTGAATAAGGGTGAGTTATATATAAGTCAATTTCTCATAATACAAACACACAATCCCCCTTTGTGCTAAGTTTGGGAACCTAAGTGTGAATAAGGGCGAGTTATATAATATAAGTCAATTTCTCATAATACAAACACACAATCCCCCTTTGTGCTAAGTGAGCTCTAGTCATCTTCTTACTCTTTGTTCTTATCTATGGATGAGAGAGAGAGAGAGAATAGTGGGCACCCCACTACACAATCAGAGGTCATGATTGCTGTGAAATCTTAGTTTAAGCCATCATTGATTATACAAGATGTCCGAGGGCGGTTCATTGTTGTGGAAGTGGAGTTTATGGATGAAACATTATGGCTTATGGGGCTGTATGCACCTAATGGTGTTGCGCAGCGTTGTCAGTTATGGGACGATTTATTGTGTTTGTGCAACCCTAATAAGCTTGGCTTTAGGGAAATTTTAATGTATGTGAATTGCCACAACATACTTCTACACCTCACTCTACTATGGATGGGCCGGAGAGGCTCAGTTAGAATGTGTTTTCCAATCAAGTTTTGAAACAAGATATGTGGTCATACTACACCCGCATGAGAGAGGATTTACATATGCCTCTCAAACAGTACGTGGGTACAAGAGCTTGTCTGGACCAAATGTATATTTGCCAGCATGATTTGTTTGTGCCATAGATATTGTCCATGTAGGTGGAATACAATCATATTTGTCATATCATTTCCCTTTGGTATTGGAGATGCATAGCCATTCTGTGGATGCTTATAGGCCATTATTTAGGAAAGGCTCCTCTTAAGGTTAACCAGAATTTCTTGGAGCATATTGTTTTCCATCAGTTTATGTTACAGGTGTTACAAAACTTTTGAGGCCATGTAATCTATGTTGGAGTGTCAGCTTGGGAGTGTTGCATGTTCAATATTCAAAAGCTTGCTTGCCATTATGGGATTCATAATGCATCATATTTTAGGGAGAAGTTGCAGAACCTAGAATCGTTGTTAGTTGATTTGAACCAGGTGGTTCAAGAGGACGGTTCTTGCCCTGACATTGACATATATTTATTGGTTGTCCCATCAGGTTGTAGCATTGGAGGAGAATCAATATGCGAGATATAAGCTTATGGCTTGAATGAATGCCCTAATGGATTCTAATTGTTAGTCACATATATTCTTTGCTCGTTTGTAGAAAAAGCATACACATGAGAATATTGTCATGATGCAAGATAGGCAAGGACTATTGATTACTGATCCTACTTGTGTTCTAGATGTGTGCATGGACTTTTATCACCATTTGTTGGGTCTACAGGAGGTCATATCTCCTGATGTCATTACAGCTAGAGAGTCTTTGGTTCACTTGGTTCGTCACCAGGTATCAGATGTTTCGGAAAATGAATTGGAAAGAGATATTTCTACGAGTGAGGTGGAAGATGTGTTGAAGCATTTGCCTAAAGGGAAAAGTCCAAGATGGGATGGGCTCCCCAATGAGCTTTTCATGAAGTATGTTAATGAGTTGAAGGTCCCTCTCTCTTCTATTTTTCAAGAGGTGTGGAAGACAGGTATCATATCTGCGAGTTGGAATATTGGGCTTATACATCTATTGCCTAAAGTTCCATCCCCAGTTAATCTATGTCAATAGAGACCAATCACATTGATGGGGGCCATGTATACGATACTTGCAAAGGTCTTAGCCAACATGTTGTAGCAATTTCTTCCTACTTTGATTCATCTAAGGAAATATGGATTTATTAAAGGTCAGAATATTTTGCATAATATACTAAATGTACAAATTGGAATTGATTATGCAAGGGATTCAAGGCAAGAGGTGGTTATAATTCAACTCGATATTGAAAAGGCTTATGATCACGTTAGTTGGTCTTTTCTTTCATAACTTATGCAAGCTATGGGATTTGGCCCTCACATGTCTTCTTTGATTTATACTATTAGCCAACATGCAGTGACTAGGCTTATGATTAATAGTGGGGTGACTGAGCCCATTCATTTGAGGAGATTGAGGCAGGGTTGCCCACCACTTACCCCTCTCTTGTTTGCAATTGTTACACATCCAGTCTTATCTCGATTGGATAAGCTAGTAGAGGATGGTGAAGTTGTAGGGCTTACTCTTCCAAGCAGAGAGCAGATGGTCAGTCAGGCATTGGCAGACGATTATTTCATGTTCCTTAAGGTTGAAAGAGATAATGTTCAGAAGGCTATGGCTGCTGCTGCAGGGTTATACTTTTGGTCTTACTGCTACTGCACGGTTATACATTATGCAAAAATTTGCTCTAATAAGCTATACCAAGAGCAATTTGCTTGGTTTGGGATGAAATGGACAGGTCATACAAAGGGGATGCATCACACACCACTTGGGTTATCCGATTGGAGTTTATGTTGATTCACAGGCTTTGTTGGCATGGATTTCTCCAAGGATAAATGATAAGTTTGTGTAATGGAAATCTCAGGGTTGGCCTATGCATGTTCAGCTCAAACTAGCGCAATCCATTATGATTAGCATGATATCTTTTTTCTTGCCTTTATTGCCATGGACGGGAAAAGATTTATATCATATACAATAGCCAATTAGATTTATTCTATGGAAAAGAGCAAGAAATAAGCCAAGGCAAACGTGGATTTCTTGGAAACATGTTACTAGTCCAAAGAGGAGTGGAGAGGTAGCACTATTAGATGTCAAATTACATATGGTTGCTACGAGATGGCCGTTATTGCAAGATATGTGTGTATCTCAAGAGCTATGGGTGGTAATGGCTAAGGCCCTGATAGAGGAGGTCGCACTTGTGCAAGGTAATACTACCAGGATTGATGGTACATGGTGGGATGTAGTGAATGGTTCCCAACACGTTCGAGTGGTGGCTTCACCTCTCCTTTCTCATTTGATGATTTCATGGAAGGAGGTGTTGGCACACACTAAATGGAAGCCTTCAGATGAGCGATTGCCATTGAATTCTAAGGCACACCATGAATTTCTTGAGAAAATCAAGTCAAAATATTTTTATCATTTAAGAATTTTGAGATGAGCATATAATCTGAACTGACCACTTCAATTCATTACAATGAATTCGACACAATATATATATATATATATATATATAATATGAAAAATAAGAGTTTTTTCACAGTTGTGATTTTCATAAGAAACTCACGCCAAAATTATTTCATCAATTTGGACTTTTAAGGTGACTCCATGGTCTAGACAGTCTATTAGACTTCATTAGTAGTGAATTTGCACTCAAACCTAGTCTGTTAGACTTCATTGGTAGTCAATTTGCACTCAAATCAAAATAATTTGGCGTGAAAAAACCATAGTTTGGTTGTGACTATCTCAAGTTATTCACATATGACTATCTCTTAGTTGTGATTATCCTTTGAGATAGCTTGAGATAGTCACAACCAAACTAAGATCTTCTCAAGAGCTTGTCAATACCATGTAGCAATAGCAAATGATTTACCAATCACAATGTGTACATTCTAATTTGTCAAGTTTAACCAGCCTGCAATATCAAGCTTCACACAAGCTTGTGGGCAATACTTCACATACATCAACACTTCAACTAAATGTTGTAGTAGGCATTGTTTAGTCTGTTTCTGAGTAGCACAACAAAAGTTATCGTTGTTCAAGAAAACTGTAGTTTTTTTCTCATATGTTTGCAAATGAGCACATTTCATTTGCATACATTTCCACTTGCAAGCTTCAATGGAGAGCTTCAACTTTTCTTGCTTTAGCTTCCAAATACCTGCAATCCACAAGGAAAGGGTTCGTTTAACTCACCTCTTGGCCAAGCTCTATGATTTCTTTCCGATTTCCACTCCAATGGTACTTTACAACTTCTTCCTTGCTCCAAATAGCTTGGCCAAGAAGGTTAATCCGAAGCTATCCTGGACATCAAAGAGAAACTCTCAATATAACCCTTTGGGAATGCTTAATGAAATGGAAGTTCTATTCAATTGGAACTAAACCTATATCTTGTAAGGTATAATGTGTTGTCTTGGGAAATGTGGACCTCTCATTAGACCACCCACCCCTCACACCATCCACAAATAACCATTACCATGATTCCCAGTTCGTGACCATTGATGGTTTTGAAGATCAATTTTATATTGGAACTAGACCTACGTCTTGGATTTTTTTTCCCAAGAAAAATATCCTTCAATTAGTTAAAGAAACACAGGCACAAAGGGCTAGATACAACCACCACAGGCTACATAAAAACTCGCCTCATATTTAAGGGCAAGAGTCAAATGATCGTGAGGGGAAGAGATGTTTCTCCTCCAGCTAGCCGCTCTGTGAGGGAGAAGGCTATCTCTCATACAGAGGGAGGGGGTGGGAACAACCACACAGGTGGTCTGTAGTGCCAAGTGGGGTCTCCTCCTCTATCTAGTGTGAGGAAAGGACTGGGCCTCCAAAGATACATCTTGAAAGTTTTATGTGGCCCCCTTGCAAAGGTGTACAATGAAAGAGAGCATCATCCTTGGGAGGGGATGGATTATAACCATTGATTGTGTAATTAGTTAGCGGAAAAGAACCCTAACACTCAAGCTAGAATGGTTATCGTACCCTTGGTGGATAAGGGCACCCTACACCTATCAAGATCACAAGCACTCGTCTCACTATAAGCCATCACCTCAGGTATCTCCAAACACTCAATACTCCTCTTGCCTTGTCGCATGTTAAACACCCCCTCATACCATTATGGAGACCATTATGGCGATCTAAAACCTTGCTAGAAAAGACGAATACCACCACCCTGTAAGAAACCATAGTGCCAGGCCCATGAGAGGGAGTGAGACTGGAAGGAAGAGATGGAGAACTTAAGCCATGGTGTGTAAGAGTATAGACATGGATGGAAGAGAGAGAGAGAGAGAGAGAGAGAGATAGAGAGAGAGAGAGAGAGATGGGATAGCACACAAGAGAGAAAGATTGCATTAGTAGACTTCCACCATGTACAATGTTTTAATAGGCTCCAAGGCCTTATCTTTTCACCCTAAATAAGATGGTGTTCACACCTAGTGTGTTCATACCACTAAGGACACTTGACCAAACTCTAGACTAACTCTAAAAAAAGAGGGTGTTCACACCACTAAGGACACTTGACATACTCCTCCAGACTAACTTTGAAGTACCCAACAAACCCCCCTTCAAAGTGATGGTGGAGTTGTATGCATACCCTTGAATAGTCCCATACTTCAACATAAGCAAAGACTAGACATGGACCCTGTAACAAGCTCAAAGGCTAAAAGCATGGCTCGGAGGTTCATAAAGCATAGCCCAGTGTAAGGACTCAAAGGTTAAGTTTTGCCCATGGGAAAAAGATAGCTTGCATCGGCATACCAAAACAACCCTCCTTGCCTAAACGAGGGCGAAAAAGGGAATAATGGAGAGAAGCCTTTTATAGAAAACAAGGCATTACAAAATTCAAAAGGATCCAAAAATACAAAACTCGGATTTTGGTGACAACCCGGGCAAAGAGCCCATGACTCCAAATAAAAAAGGACTAAAAGTTAAGGAAGAAGCCAATGAAGATCCTTTTTTTATCATCGTTTGCAAGCCAATGTGACTTGGGGCTCATGCATAGTTTTCGAGGAAGATACCATCGAGACGAAGCCCATGATCTTGAAGAAAATCCTAAAGTTGTAATAATGGGTGCTATAGTGCCGTGGATCACATACATGGTGTCGAAGATCCCACAAGTCATGCATGTGAAGGCGTTCGATGAAGACCAGACAAATTGCTTAATGAAGGAACCATAAGACATAGCCCATGTGGTGGTCAAAGCAACGTTGGTTGAAGCACATTTGTGTGGCTCGTGCCTCCTATTTAAAGGAAGCAAAACAATGAAAAAGCTTTTGATTTGTTGTTCTTACCAGAGGATCAGAGAAATACTGCACATGATGTAGATAAAGTTGATGGCTTGTGTTTTGCTACTCTAAAACTTCTCCATGGGTATGCTACTCTTGTATGCATGCATGGTGTAGATTTCTATAGAAAACCCTTTATTGATGATTATTTAGAAGGCAGCCATATGTATGTGTGAAAAACCCATAGCTGAATGTACTCAAGCTTAAAATTTTGGTTGGTGGGAAAATACTTTAATCAAATGTCCAATTCTCTTAGATCTTTGCCTTAGACTCTCTCTCTCTTGGTGGGAAAATACTTTAATCAAATGTCCAATTCTCTTAGATCTTTGCCTTAGACTCTCTCTCTCTCTTGGTGGGAAAATACTTTAATGCAGGCAGAGAAAAGGAAACGTTGGTGGCTCAAAAGAGGATGATGTTCAATGATGATTGATAAGAAAATGCAAGGCTAGATTGAGGGTAGCCAATGCTATAGCCTGCCATCATGGTGCAACGATGATTGAAAAGAAAATGCAAGGCTAGACTGAGAAGCAACCAGCCTGCCATTGTGGTGGAGAAGCGGTGGCATGGATGGAAAACGCAGCCATACTTCTGTTAGGGGCTGGGCTATTCTCATGTGTTTTCCTTTACATGGGCAGCTTGAGTAGGTTGCCAACTTTTAGCCTTGTGAACATGGCATCAACACACTGAAGAAACTTGTGTGACACACTACACTGAAGAAACTTGTGCGACACACTACACACTGCAAAGGGGATGAGAAGGAACGATAGAAAAAAAAAACATAAAGCTTCATCATGAGAAAAAAAAATTGCAAAGGAGAGGGTGATGATGATGGTGATATTCATGTGGGCAATGTAAAAAACGGAACTTGAGAGGACTTCGCCCATGTAAGAAACCATAGTGCAAGACACAAGAGGGAGTGAGTGGAAGGAGGAGATGGAGAGATCAAGCCATGGCATGTGGGAGCATAGACATGGATGGAGGAGAGAGAGAGAGAGAGAGAGATGGTACATCACACAAGAGAGCAAGATTGTACAACATAATGATGAATGAATTATAAGCATAAGACTTCCACCATGTACAATGCTTTTATAGGCACCAAGGCCTTATCTTTTGACCCTAACTAAGAGGGTGTTCACAAGTGTCCAAGAGTTAAGACTACCTACTCCATTTGTGAACAATTATAGGATAAGGCTTCAATTCTGTAGTGTATGCCAAATCTAATCCAAGATATTTCTAAACCATTTGGCCTCCTAGGCCACCATTTTATGTGAATATCGAGATACCAGGTGACTAGGTTGCTCAACTATGGTGTACTTCTCATAATTGGGGGCATACAAATATGAGGCTTAGACAATACAATATAAGGGTGGAGCATTGATATGCAACACCTTTGGTCCTATTCACGTGCACAGAGAGAGAGAGAGAGAGAGAGAGAGAGAGAGAGAGAGAGAGAGAGAGACGTCCCACTACACCCCCAATATATATTTTAGCATCATGAAGAGGTCTCACCATATGAGGGGGACATCATTATAGCTCTATGCTCTATTATGGAGATGATACTATTATTGGATGAGGCATGCATTCCTCCCACCCCACTATACATACTTGCATCTTGTATTAGTATCCTACTTGTACTAGCTTTTCATCAATGCATGGCTACTTGTACTAGCTTTACATCAACACATAGCTACTTGTACTAGCTTTACATCAACATATATACATAGTATAAGTAGCTAGGTTTTTTCTTTTTTGATTTTTTAGCTTTCCCATGGATCAATATTTTCTTTGTATTAGTTTTTTGTCTTGTAGACCCTTTGGGTCATTTGAAGACATTAATATGACTCTCTCTCTCTCTCTCGGTCGTGTCCTCTATGATCTATGAGTGAGAAATGCATGAAAAGGATGACATATGATGAGGGATTTCTACCTACTCACAAGGCCTATGTAGCATGCACATGGTTTTTTTTTTAAGTTTGATTTTTATCTTGACACCCACTTTACTTATGAATCATGTGCAACATCTTTTTGGTCTCATAGAGCCTTTAGGTATTTTGTAGACATTAATACAATCTTTCTTAAATGACCACTTGTCTATCTTCATTGATGTGGCCATGGTGTAAGCAAGGTCTTACCTCTTGAGATTTCACTCAAGGAAAGTGTCTAATGATTTTACAAAGAGAGGTTTTTCCAAGATTCAATGACAGTAGATGTTCTAGAAACCTCCCCCTCCATACAGGTGCATGTTGTGGCATAAAAAATCTAATAAGTCAAAACCCTTAGCATTTCTTCTTGATGTTTGTGCTTTGCTTTAAAATAACTTTGAATGATGCTAGTGATGCCCAAAACACCATTTTTCAATAACCAATGTGATATTGACCCTCGTAATGGTTGTGAGCTAAAAAAATGCTAGTCTGGTTGAATCTCACCAATCTCTTGATGAAATGCTACAAGATTTCATTTGTGTGTAGCTTATAGACCCAATTAACCATATCCATATAGTAATGGCTTTTATGGGCTTTTTCTTCTTGATGTTCTTTTTGACATTTGTGCTTTGCTTTAAAATAACTCTAAATGATGCCAGTGATGCCCAAAACACCATTTTTTAATAATCAATGTGAGATTAACCCTCTTAATGATTTGAATCTCACCAATCTCTTGATGAAATGCTGCAATATTTCAGTTGTGTGTATTTCATAGACCCAATTAACCAATCCCAAGAGGGCTCACCTTAACTCTAAGAGATGGCGACAATTTTTAAAAATCCCAAATTCTGCAAGAAGCGACTGATAATCATGTGCTATCTCGACAACCATTTTTCAAACTCCCTTCTCTCATCATTAACAAGCACTTCACTCGGCATTGGGCAATGTTGACTTCATTGGGGAATGTTACCTGCTAAAAAAGTATTAGAAAGAGTCAAGTATTGCTCTTGAAGTGGTATTAATAAAAATGTCCTTCAAATGGAAGGGTGAAAAAATTTGAACCCTACACATGAAAAGCATGTAAGTATCGTTGCTTTTTTAGATACATTGGCTTAAATAGATATTAATTTAAAACTTTATCAATGTTACAATATAAAAACTTTTGTATTTGAACATAAATAAGCACCAATAATAAAGATTAATCAAACTTGATGTTTAAGCTTAGCACAATAATAAAGATAAGTCAAACCTGTTTAAGCTTACTTTGAAATCTTATCAAAATGGAATTCTTAATTAGATTTGAGTTCTCGTAACAACACATTACATATTACTTAGTTCTTTTTTTGAAGATATTCATTGATAGCTTATTGAGAAAGCCGATGTAGCTTTACAATAGAACCATGGTGATCGAGAAAAAACAAACTTCATAAGCAAAGGGATTATAATGGGCTAATCTGATAGTGGGTCAATAGATTAACAATTCATTTCATGACATATTGTTGCCTTAACGGATCAATGACTTAACAATTTTATTTTGTTTTGTTTGTAAATGTTTTATGGACGAACTTGAAAGGAAAGCTTTATGTTGGCGCTCTCTCAAAAGACAAACAAATAAAATATGCCCTTCACAGTGAAGGACAAATTTGAAAGAGGCCTTCTTAAGAAAAAGGATACCCTACTTGCAAAAATAAACAGTGCACCACCCTCTTTGAGGATCTTGTATGTGGGATTGTGGGATTCCAAATCTTATGATGAAGACATCAATTACATACAACACTTTAAACACAAGATAGAGCTTTTGTTACTTAGTAGTGCCTTTCTTTTGGTGAGGGAAGGAGGGGAGAGGCTCCAAGTGTAATGATGGTGACTTGGGTAGTGATAGACAAAGTCATTATGTATGCCCCTAGTATTTAGGAGACAATGCAACAAATCGATCAATAGTAATTCTTTTTTTTCTAGAAGGTGGCAGTATGGTTGTTATAGTTATATATATATATATATATATATATATATATATATACACACACACACCATACTGCCACCTTACAAAATCATCCTGTTTTTACAACTTGCTATATCAGACACACTAGCCACAATCCCATGGGAACAAAAAACCATTGCTGTCTCATACACCATTCTAGCCTTCATAGTTTACACATACAAACCAACTTCCACATCTCATCTTCTTCTCTGAAGGATGAGTGGTCCCATCTTAGCTAATACCCAAAATGCATGCCAAAGTACAAGAGGGCAAAGATAGTAGCCCCTTTTGGAGACTCCCCAACAAACACATCTCCATGAAATGAAACATGTTATGGGAATGGATTTTGATACTAACTAAAGCTTACAATGGACCATTCTCTTATCACGTGTTGATTCTTGAGTGTTGCGCACAAGGAATCATGTCACTAACATTGTGCCATTCTTTTTAAATTCTCTCCTATGGATATCAAGATATTGTCATTAGCGCTTTAGGAGCAGATTTTATACATTGCTCTCCAATTTCCATCAAAGATGTGTAGTTAAAAATGCAACAATACCATGTCACTATACTTTTGAGCTAAAACCACACTTGAATGTCAAATTAGTTTGGAGATGATTTAAAAAAAAAAGACAAATGAAACATATTATGAGAATGGATAGAGCTAGAATTGGCAAAAGGAAATTCACCACCTACAAAGGTGTTAACAAACAACTTCATGGCAAGGATCTTAGAAGTCTGTTAGGTGTCCAGAAGTTGAGAGCAGATGGTTTCATCTTGCTAAGAACACCCTAAAATTGTGCCAATTTAAATAAACACGAAGATTGAAGATTGAAGGGCCAAGATGGATGCTCCTCATCAAGGTAGCCTTGCGCAAATCTCTCCATGAACAAGCACGTCCCCTCTTCATCTTCACCAAGACTTTCTTCTCCCCCTCCGCAACCTCTGGCAAAATCTCCCTCTGCCACCCTCTTGGTATGTATTATGAACAAGAAACCTGTGTACTTGTCTCACCAAAACTCATCTAGAGCATCTCCGGCTAAAGATGGTTGATGTAGTCGTACGGAAGAGACCAAGTCAAGGATTACAGCAATGGCGATAGAAGCGAGGATGAGAGTGGTTGCAGAAACTAAATTTAAGAGAAAAAAAGTACCCATAAACCTAACAAAAACTCAAGGTACCCATGTAGAAGCCCACTTGTCGACCTGAAGGGTGCTGGGCCATGGCCATGCCAGTGACAACTTCAAGTATTATGACATTCACGTCATGGAATATGGCCCGCCACTCACTACCTTTCTGCCACCCACAAGTGGGGCAGATTGGCTAGTGCGAGGGCCCTTATAAAGGCCATGATCCACCCGAGTTCAAGTCCCACTGTTGGTCGTATATGCCCTCGTGTTGCATTCTATCGGCGTTAATACCTCTCTCCCGTAGTGTCTGTGTAATAAAAGAGTACTCTCGCACTACCTTTCTGCCACCCACAAAGTGGGGCAGATTGGCTAGTGTGAGGGCCCTTATAAAGGCCATGATCCACCCGAGTTCAAGTCCCACTATTGGTCGTATATGCCCTCGAGTTGAATTCTACCAATGTTAATACCTACCTACCTACCTACCTACCTACCCCCCTCCCTCTCTCTCTCTCTCTCTCTCTCTCTCTCTCTCTCTCTATAAATCCCCCCAAATATTCCTAGCCCACCACTCAAAAACTCCCCCAATAATTCATGGCCCGCTACACCACTTCCCCAGATGAGATGAGCTAGGCTTGAGCATTTCATGACACCTTACAAACATGCATTCCCAATTATTATTGCAGGTGTAGAAGCTTGTCGTAAATATTGAAACATATTAGTGTGAAGGATATAGACGTTCGTGTATCCACAACACATCATACAAGTATTTTGATTCAAAACACTAAACCCCCGTGGCCCTGTTAATATAAGGATCATGAAATATAGGAAGCTCACTTTCAAGTTTTTCATGCGTGCTCTTAAGCCTCAATGCATACAATAAAGGAAGTACACAATAGTGAAAGGGGAGTGTCGCTGCAGACTTTCGAATCCTGATCATTTCAAACAGTGGCCATCAATGCAAGCGGTGAAGAACTTGCAAGGCCGCAAACTGTCGTCGTCAGAAACCCACAAACACACTTGCAACTGTGACTGAGAGAGGAGAGCAAAACGATCATGAGAAGAGGAATCGGAGGAGGCACAATTGTGAGCATTGGTAAGAGTGTGCGAGTACGGTCACAGGAGACACCAATGACGCCTCTGACTGCCAGCTACACAGAGGCAACGGAAAAAAACCTTCGGTATTTGTAGCAACAGCAAGAGATGGATGTACTCCCATGTCTTTCTATTAAAATTATCAAATTTTGGCACCAAATGGGCTGCAAGTATACTGTGGAAGTGCCAGTTAACAAAGTTTACATAAACTGAAAATCATGGACACTGCTCAAGCTGCAACCTGGAGCTCTGAAATATCTTTCCCAAAAAGTTCTGTAATTCCAGCTGCTGGATCATTCTGTTTCACTAAAGATTCGCCTACCAAGACCTGCACATGATACATGCACGGTATCAGAATACCAAGCACCCCTCAACCAAGGCAAATGAGTTCTGCATTCATAACCTTTCCTTTAGTAGCATGCATTCAAAAAAAAGACTCTATTTCAATCCTTTCTACTTACCGCCTGCACTCCCGCATTATGAAGAAGAGTGATGTCATGCAGAGTAAAAATCCCCGACTCCCCAACCACCTGCACAAGAGGTAATTGCTCCAAGCTTTTAACTTCAAGCAAAAGTATCAAAGCGCAACTAGAAAGAAGAGGCGTTGAAAAGAAGATGTGCACATACCAGTATGTCCCTTTCACGAATTGTCTTGCCTTTATCTCCTTTAAGCAGCTGCACTGTATTGTTTATATCCACTTTGAAAGTCTCTGTAATATGCAAGTGAACACTGTTACAAAAGCAAAAATGTGACATGAGAGATAACTGCTCTCATTTCTCAGCATATTTACTCAACGGAAAAACTTCTGATGTGCTTTGTTAGCCATTGGGGTTAGACCAACGTCATGTCAAAGGTGTGCCCATCCCCAAGAGTCTCAGCGTCACTGTCTTTGGGATTGCCCAAAGGCTCGGCAGGTTTGGTAGAGGATCCTCCACATTTTCACTATGGTCGGGCTCCCGTCCGTATTGTTACGTGGGGCACTGTTGCTTGGGCCATTGAGGCTGCGATCATCATGCCGTATGAGGAAGGTGGGAGACTAGCCCTTCAGGTGTACTACACACTGCATGTACATCACATGCAACTCTCTCATATGCCATTGAGACCGCGATCATCATGCCGTATGAGGAGGAAGGTAGGGGACTAGCCCTTCAGGTTTACTACACACTGCATGTACATCCCATGCAACTCTCTCGTATGCATCAAGCCTATAAATACCATGACATAAAGTACCCGATGCAACAATAATATCCCCACCACCGCAATCATGTACAGTGCATCAGTCATCCATAAAACGGACCACTATCCCGGACCCAGCAATGGCCGAAACCACATACAATACACAAGAGAGAGTAATCATCCCACCATTTGCAGCAGTGAGCTCAATCTTTCCAACTCCTTTAACATAACTGGATTTGTTTGCACATGTAACTGTGCCCCCCCTCGGGAGCATCTTCCAAGGAAGAGAAGAGATGATGTTGTGATGTAATGTGCTTGCTAGCACCACTATCAAAGTACCATGCATCAGCATCTGTAACTACCATGCATACATCATGTAAGAAAGGATCATAGCTGCAGTGCACCTGGAATACCCATTCATCTTGAGCATAGCTAGCTGAATCCTTTTGTGTCAACATTAAGTGCCGATGCATCGGCCACAGACATGCCAGAGTCTTTCTTCTCCTCCTCTTTTGCAAGCCTTTTCCTGCACTCATTTATGTAGTGCCCTGGCTTTCGACAATAATTACATTTACCCTTCTTCTTGGGCTTCTCACTATATCACCCTTTTCTATATCCTTGCCAAAAGAGGCAGTTATTCCACCTTAGTCTTGTCACCAACAAAGCCCTGATATGAGTCAGGCAATGCATTCCGGATGGTAGTAGTGAGTCGTGACAAGTGAATTCTCTGGAATAAGGTCATCAATGTGGACTAGTTGTTCTCAAAGGTCTTTCACCTTCGTGAGATACTCATCCATAGAGTCACCCTTATCCAAACGCAACATATCCATAGAGTCACCCTTATCCAAACGCAATATATCCAGCTACTTTTTCAAGTAGGCCACACAAGCCTTGTTGCACACCTGATATAGTGCTGCAAGGGCATCCCACGCTAACTTAGTAGTGACACATGAATGGATATGTGGTATAATGCTCCTCTTCACTGAGAGAGCAATGAGGGAATGTGCCTATGCATCTCTAGAATCCCACATCTTTGATGTAAAGTAGGAGGTACAGGTGCTAGTATGATTGAAGCGACTATAACATCTCCTATAGAAGTAGCAGGAGCAACATGTTGCACTGCAAATACTGCGCGTTCTTCATCTCCTGTAACTATTTCCCAAAGCCCTTTGGCAACTAGTAAGTGCCCAACCAGTAAGTGCCTCATCATATAAGCCCACAATGGATAGTTAGTCCCATCAAGATTGTGTTGGACATGTCATCTCCAACTCTCTTTTACTCCATTTTATGCCCCTTTTTATCCAGATATTTATCGAAGGTCATTTGGAATTTTTCCCATATTTTTTAGGCTTTTTAGGCATTTATCACTTGCTACAATTGTGTGCCTTTTGCTACTGGCTGACTGCTTTTTATGACATGTATATAAGCATGGCCATTGTGCCTTCATATCCATTCAATACTTTTCAGTTCTTGGCTGTCTACTCTCTCGTGTGATCTCTATATGCTTCCACATATTCTCACATGGTATCAGAGATCTTGTACTTCCACAAATCAGCAAGAAGAGTTCTCAGCCTGCATTTTTTTCCCTTCTTGCTCCTTGGTGGCTATGTTTTGGAGATCTACTTCGGGCACAAATCAGCGTTTTTCTGTGCTGATTCGGGGCTGTTTTTTGCCTCATGGACAACACTTCTTGGCTGCGTTTCTCCTATAGTAGTACCTTGCTGCAATTTTTTTTCAGCCCTTCCTCTCCCTCCATAATTTTGTACTCTTTGCTGCGTTTTTTTCCCAGCCATCCCTCTCCCTCCCTAGTTTTGTACTCTTTGCTGCTTTTTTTTTTAGCAATCATCCCTCTCCCTCACTAATTTTTTCATTCAATACTTTTCACTTCTTCGCTCAAGTGTTGGATCTCTCTTGGCTGTCTACTCTCTCTTGTGTGATCTCTATTTGCTTCCGCTTCATATTCACATATTCTCACATGGTATCAGAGGTCTTGTACTTCCACATGTCATCAAGAAGAGTTTTCAGCCTGTGTTTTTTCCCCTTTGCTCTCTTGGTGGGTACCTAATTGTCGCAAGAAGAAGAGAGAAGGTGGTTCTACTAAGAAACCCCCCAATCAAACCTCTCATCCACCAACCACGCTCAAAAATCCTCTTCCACCAAGGAGACTGTCTTCATCAGTATTGAGGAGCTTCCCCCTGATTCTCCTGTTCCTTCCACCTCACGTCTTACGAATTGGGTGGTTGATAGTGGGTGTACTACTCACATGACTCCTGACATGACCATTCTTCATGAAATTCGTCCCAGCTCTTGGACGGTGTCCATTGGTGATGCTTCTGAAAGAAACACGGAAGAGCTGCCCAAGAGAACCACCAGCAACGCGGAGAGGATGAATGGCCTAGCCTGGCCAATGATGGTCTCCCCACCCCCGATCCCATTGTCCACCATAAGTGGGGGATAAGGGAGACCATGGGGCGAACTACCCCACCATAGGAGGGCTATGAAGGCCAAAACCCACTTTGTGGGATATAGCTGCAATAGCAGTTGCTGACATGGCAACGAGGAGAGAGGCAAGCGATGAAATCCAACACCAACACCCCCCCAGAATGGGACGCCCAAACGATGCCGTGTAGGAGCGAATCCGAGACAGAGCCCAAGAGCCGAACAGGATCTGATACCATGAAAGAAACGCGGAAGAGCCGCCCAGAAGAACCACTAGCAATGCGGAGAGGACAGATGTAACTTGGTTGAACACAATGCTAATCAATACACTTAAATACACCAAGATTTAATGGACAACATGCTCAATACAAGAAAAAATTTGCTGAATTAACAAGAGACGCACAATGAGCCGGAACGGCCAGCCCCTCCCTCAAATAAAGTATATTGATCTTGGGAGACTCAAGTACATAGTGTCATGGGCATTTCTGACCAGATTTCCATACCAATGCATATGAAAATAGTATTGCAAACAATGTGGTTGTGGGTGTAGACTTGCAACTCACACTACCCTCTCAAGTGCCCATGTTCCCTACCATCTCCTCTCTATTGTTCCACCAACAAATGATAGCAACAATCTACAAGAGAGCACATAAGACAAGAGAATACTACACAAGGTATGTAAACATGGAGTCCTGCTCCTCCCTCTTGCTACTTACTTCCATATTTGAGCATCAAAGCTTACCAATTGCAGGAGTCTTCGCGATGGAAGCGTTTGGAGTATTAAAATCTTCAATCTGAAAAGTCTTCAAGTGGATAAAGGGAACCCTAGGAAAGCTCCCCCTATGGTTCAACTTGAGAAAGGAAGGCTGAAATTAGGGCTTTCAGCAAAAATACCAAAAATTACAACAAAAATAAGATCTGTTTTGCTGAATTTCAATCATTGGGAGTGTGTGGGAGAGTGAACACCACTTGGAAACACTCTTGGAAGCTTGAAAAACATACTAGCAAGCTTGGATATGGAGTTGGGAAGGAGAAAGTGCAAAAAACACAGCCAAAAAGGCCTCCTGAAGGGGGCGCTTACTTCTAGAGAGGGAGGGAAGAGAGAGATGGTGCAAGCTAGGATGGACACAGGTTTTGTCCACCTCGGGACATTAGTGTGTGCGAACACAAGGCTGGTCATAATTTATAATTTGGTCGCCCAAAACTTATAAAGTGTGTACACACTCACTAATTCTTAAGGCTAGGTTTATGACCAATACTTACCACCTATCACATGCCACATAACCATGTCAGCAGACAGTTTCACACGCACAGTTCACGGACGGGCGTCCCCTTACCCGGAACTACGCATTGGTCAGGCAAGCACGTAAACAACATGCAAATTCAATTGCAAGCAAGCACATAAAGATGCTATGCAATGCAGCATTGATATGGACAATCCCCGTTCATGAGACTATACCAAAATAGACGTGCTCCAAACAAGTATACGAGATACCAGAACCAATGGAACACCAATCCTCCGAGCATTTCTAGGCATATACACACAGGCCCGGTCCCAGCAGAAACCACAATATCACGTGAGTGGCATAAATCTCTGGCATATGCAACTGCCATGACGCCAATCCAATGTACATACATAATGAGAAAGCACTTGTGGACCAATTGGGTGGGCCAAATGGTAACAACGGATGGCCTAGCTTGGCCGATGATGGTCTCCCCACCCCCGATCCCGTTGTCCACCATAAGTGGGGAATAAGAGAGACCATGGGGTGAACTGCCCCATATAGGAGGGTTGTGAAGACCGAAACCCACTATGTGGAATATAGCTATAGCATTTGCTGACGTGGCAACAGCGAGGAGACAAGCAGGCAACAAAATCCAACGCCAACAGCTTCCAACTTAATGGTAATGTGCGACTTAACTCTTCCCTGGGCCAACCTTCTACCATTCGGGGTGTGCTTCATGTTCCCAAGCTCTCCAATAATCTCCTCTCAATTTTTCGGATTGCAGAGAAAGGATATGGTGTCTACTTCGACAGTTTGGTCCTTGAGATCATCGACACCAACACCTTATAGATTGTTGCCACAGGTATCCAGGAAGGTAGTCTTTATCGGTTAAAGAACTGCTGCAACTTCTTCACAGCTATCATGCCTTGGTAGCTCATGTGGATACAAATTTGTGGCATGCTCGCTACGGACATCTAAATTATATTTCTCTGCAACTTTTTTCTTGGCAGATGGTCGAGGATCTTCCACCACAGAAACCCTCCCACTCCACTTGTGTAGCTTGTCTTCACGGCAAGCAACACCAAGATGCCTTTCCTCACAAGGCTACTCATCGGGCTTCTCGTACTCTGGAGCTCATTCATATGGACTTGTGCGGCCCCATGCAAACTACTACCCAAGGAGGAGCCAGGTAATTTATGCTCATTATTGATGATTACTCACGCAAAGTTTGGGTTTATCTCTTGGCAAAATATCTCAAGCTTTCTCCCGCTTCCACGAGTGGGTGACTTTGGTCGAGACTGCGAACACGCAGAAGGTTCGACAAGTCCGCTCTGACAATGGAAGAGAATTCATCTCCAAAGCCGTACCATGCTCTCTGCTTCTGATCTTCCTCCCTCTTCCTGGGGAGAAGCTATGAGCACTGCTATTTACATCACCAACCATTCTCCTACAAATGTGGTTTCTCATAAGACTCCAGAGGAGGCTTTTACTGAACAGAAACCTTCCGTCTCTCATTTCACAGTATTCGGTTGGGATGCCTATGTTCATATCCCTGATTCTGACACATCCAAATTTGATCCCAAGTCCAAGAACTACAAATTTATTGGATATAGCTCTCATTCCAAAGCTTACAGATTATGGGATCCAGAGTCACGATCCTTGGTGATTTCTCGCAATGTTCACTTTGTTGAACCCTCATCAGATGATTCTCGCTCTCATCCCGAGCTTACCATCAGGGTCCCTTCTCCGTCCTCGGCCACCCCAACTCCATCACCAACTTCTCTACCATCAACTTCTTTACCCCCTGCTCTCCACCCCCACTTCCTCCTTCCCAGGCTTCTCCTCCTCCTCTTGCTCTTGTGCAACGGAGGATTGCCCCCAAGATTCCACGATGACTGGAAACTACTGTTCATGATTCTCATCTCTCTGATATAGAACTTCATCAACTTGCTGGTTCTTCAGTACAAGCTTTGACACGGGCACGAAGATTACAGCAGCTTCATCATTCTTGTAACCTTGCCTTGATGAGAACAGTGATACAGTCATATGAGCCTACTATAGCCAAAGAGGCTCTTGCCCTTCCGGTGTGGCGGGCTGCCATGGAGTCCGAGATTGATTCCATTGAGAGGAATCATACATGGGAGCTTGTGGACCGATCGAGTGGGTCTTTAAGACCAGTTTCATGCTGATGGATCTCTAGCCAAACACACAGCCAGATTGGTTGCTAAGTGCCGTCCAATTTCTGGTTCGACGGATCCTAACTCCAAGCTCTCCCGTGATGATCCCTCTCCCCTCTTCGAGGACAATTCACAGTACCGGAGGCTTGTTGGTTCTCTTATTTATTTAACTTACACTAGGCCCGACATTTCTTACAGTGTTAGTGTTCTCAGTCTGTTCTCTTCCGCTCCTCGACATTCTCATTGGCATGCCGCTCTGAGGGTTCTTCGATACTTATCCAGTACCTTGGACTATGGTCTCTCTTTCAAAGGAGGCACTAAGCTTGTTGGATACTCTGATGCTGATTGGTCAAGTGATCATGATACTCGATGATCCACTTCTGGTTATTGCTTCACTCTTGGTTCCAACCTTATTTCCTAGAGATCCAAGAAGCAGAATACAGTTTCATTATCTTCTATTGAGGCTGAGTACCGTGCTTATCTGGATACTTGGTGTGAGCTGCTATGGTTGTTCCAGATGTTGAGTAATCTTGATGTACTCTCGGATTCTCTAATCCGTATTCTTACGGACAGCCAAGAGTGCCTTGGCGTTTCAAACTTCATCCTTACATGGTAGGACCAAACATATTGAGGTCTACTTTCACTTTGTTCATTATCATTACGCTAGAGTATTGTCCTTCTCAAGACAATACTCCACCAAACCTTGCTGATCTCTTCACCATACCTCTTCCTCGAGATACTATTGATCAGCTCCTTACCTGTATGGGAGCCGAACCCCCGTGCTAGAGCTGAGAGGAGGGTGTTGGACATGTCATCTTCAGCTCTCTTTTACTCTACTTTATGCCCCTTTTTATCCACATATTTATTTGATGTCATTAGGGATATTTTCCATATTTTTTAGGCTTTTTAGGCATTTATCACTTTTACGACAATCGCGTGCCTTTTGCTACTGGCCGACTGCTCTCCAAGAGATGTATATAAGCATGGCCATTGTGCCTTCATATTCATTCAATTCATTTCAGTTCTTGGCTCAAGTGTTGGATCTCTCTTGGCTGTCTGCTCTCTCTTGTGTGATCTCTATTTGCTTCCACTTCATATTCACATATTCTCACAACTTGTCTTCAGCAAAAAGCATCCCAAAAACTGCAAGTGTACTCTCTGTACCTAACTGAATGCAAGTGATGCAAAACTGCGAGTATGTATGCCATTGATCGCAATGTGAAACACTGCAAGTAGCTCTCTGAAGACCTACAAAAGTATTGAAGTAGGGATAGAGATTACTTTTTGTGATTTCTGCAAGCTCGGTTAATGTATTTCAATGCCGGTACCACCGATGGGTAGCTTGAAGACTCCCGCACGCACCCCGGTCCCCTATGCTCATTTCAGCTCTGTTTTGGGACAAGGTGAAAACTTGCAGAGGTGTTTTGGAGGCCCAAACAAACTCCGATTTCGACAATTTTTGGCTTGAGAGACTCGGGAAGAGACTAGGAACAGTGGTGAAAAAAAAAATCAAAAAAATCTCTTTCAAAATGGGAGTTGCAATGCCGTCGACTAAGCTGAGCGATGACCGGCGGTAATGGGCTAAACCACCACAAATTGGGCGGAACTGGGCAAAAATACCCAAATTGAGAAATTGAAAAGGGGGAAGGTTAATTACACTGCCGACGAGCTCGTGTGTGCACACGGCTTCCTGGAGTGGGCTATGGAAGATGGCCAAGCTGACCTATAGAGTGGCAGCTATTTTTCCTACTTCTCCTAGCTCCAATGGAGCTTTGCCTCCTTGAAAATGAAGGCCTATAAGGGCTTTAGGCACCCCAAGGGATCCTCTAACGAGAGCAAGGTAGGGAGAGGAGGTAGTTGAAGCTGCAAACTGCCACCGCATAAAAAAACGGGCTGCTCCAAGTGAGTTGCTACTGCAGATGTGAGTCCCCAGAATCACAGAGCATAAGCCTCTGATACCAAATGTTGGAGAGATGCTGCAGCCAAGCACAGAAATCCACACACACAAGAAGTACAATCATGAGAGTACAAGGAGAGGCATGTTAACAGTCATCTCATGTCGGTACCATGGAGACTGTACTGTGCTGGCCGACCTGATTTGTTCACTGGCCGACTGATGTTTACTAGCCAACTTTGATTCAGGTGCTGGCCGACTAGTTTTGTGCTGACCGACTAGTATTTTCCAGTCGTGGAGATGTTATGATGCTGTCGGCCCGTTTTGTTGTGGCCGACCAGCAGCCCAAGGTGGTATGTATACCACCCTTGCCCCCCACACCATTGTTGTACCAGATCCTTTGTATAAAGTAGAGTTACAATTCTGTGTTTCTCTCTCACAACAGTTAGTCTCATTTCCGCTGCCCATTCCGACATGGTATCAAAGCCCCAAGTGGCTTGAAGCTTGGAGACAGTGAGAGTGTCACCAGCTTGGACATTTCCCAATATGAAAGGGGTCTGGTGGACTCCAGGATGTCTAAATATTTGGAAAGTACAAGCTTTGGGAATGGGGGATTATCCTAGAATACAAAGGACCACACTCCTAAAATTTAGGAGAGTTGCTATTTTTGGCCTGACTCCGATGGAAATTCTGTTCGCGTCATTACATCTGGAATTGAGAAGATACCAAGAGTTGGCAAAGTGCCTATGACAGAATGTCTACCAGTTGGGATATTTTTAGAGATAAAGTTTACGGAAGCACCCATCTCTTAGATTGGGACATGTAGCAAGAAAGTGGACCAAAGTGAGACAAGTGGCCTGACACTTGTTAGAAAGTGGATCAAAGTGAGACAAGTGGCCTCACACTTGTCACTTCAGCTATTGTGTGGCTCTCCACTTGTCATTGTAGCCTTCTCTTACCATTTTAGCTCATGGGAGGCCCAAATCTATAAATTGGAGCCCTCTCTCTTCATTAAAGGAGGCTCTCTTGCTACACACTAGCCTCTACCACCGTTACAAGCTTCCCTAATGATGGCTACTCTCTTTCTCTCTCTCTTGAAGGCTGCCCATGAAGAATACCGGCTGTTGGGGTTTGTTTTGGAGGCTTCCATCGCGAAGAAATGCTGGAGGCAAGGGTATTTAATCATTTATTATGATTTCTAGCCATTGTACTTGTTGTACCAACCTTTGTACCTGCTGTACCAATCCTTGTACTTGTTGTACTTGCTATACCACCCATTGTACCGGCTATACCAGCTTCTGTACTTGATGTACCAGCCACTGTACCTACTATACTAGTCACTGTACATGCTGTACCAGCATTTGTACTTGTTGTACCTACTGTACCAGCCACCGTACCGACTGTACTAGTCACTGTACATGCTGTACTAGCATTTGTACTTGTACCTGCTGTACCAACCACCGTACCGACTATCCCAACCACTATACCTGCTGTACCAACCACTGTACTTACTGTACCAGCCATTGTACTTGTTGTACCGACTGAATGGAGAGTTGTACTTGCTGTACCAGCTCTATTGCATGAAGACCCGTGGTTTTTGGGGAAGAATCAGTACCCACACGGAGGTACATGGATTATGTTGTTGGCTCGGCATTTCTACAGCCTGTGTTCCAGCTTGGTAGCCTCGTGTTGGGCTGTGTTATGGCATTTGTATATGGATAATCCGGCATCTCCCGTGGGGAGAGTAAGGCCCTCAAAGCTTGTACATGATATTATTCTCCTTGGGTAATAAAATACTCCAAAGGGGGGGGGGGGGGGTCGGCCCATTCCGGCCTCTATGTGGTGTCACACGTTCAAGCTCCATTTTCAGCATTTGTGGATGTTTTATCGCTTTTATGTTTTATGCAAAGTGATGATGGATATGTGTTAAGGCTGTGGCTATGTTTAAATGTTTTAATATGCATTGATGGTATCAACAAGTGTGTCAAAGGCCCTAGTCCCCCGGGCACTACCGCCGCGAGTTTCAGAGAGCTTGAGGGTTGCTGTTTCTAGGTGTTGATTGGAGAATTTTTGGGCTGTTCGGGACGTGGAGAAGCAGGTAGAAGGCAACCATCATTGCTGGACAGCCACCTTGCATAGCAGTTGCAACCTCTTCTTCATTTTTTTTCCCAACCACCCTCCCTTCACAAGACCTTGTGAACCCTCGAGATGGCAAACTTTCCCGAGATGGCTGAGAAGCATGTAAAGATCCCCACCCTCCCGACATTCCCAATGGACCGACAGTTGGACGGGACCAATTATGGCATCTGGAAGGTAATGATGGAGTCTATCTTAGAGTCTTATGATTTGGCTGATTTCATTGTGGTTGGAGTTCCAAGGCCAGAGTTGGAGGAGGAGGAGCTTTCACTTTCTACTAAGAAAGAGCACGAGGCTCAGGCACAGTTGTGGGATCGTGTCAATGCCCGTGTGCGTTCTTTCATCTTCCTTAATCACAGACCCCAAGTGATCAATCACATCAAACACATGACGTTGGCCCGAGGGATTTGGCAACACTTGGCTTCTTTGTACAACAAGGTATCACCCATGAAGAGAATTTCCTTGGAAGTGCAAATGCGAGTGCTGAATCCTGCAAAGTCTTCGACGATGTAAGAGCACATCAACAAACTCCACGCTCTTCAACAGGAGGTCTTCAAGCTAGGAAGGAGATATCTTCAAAGGATATGGCCATCACTTTGTTGTCTCATCTTACCCCTCAGTACTCAGCTTTCTATTCTTCTTTGATCACCAATGGGATGCTCAACACCATTACATGAGAGGAGCTTGTGCTGATGGTTTTGGACCAGGAAGAGCGGTTTACGAACTCTCCACAAGGTGGAGGTTCTGAGGCTTTGACTGGCCAACGGTCGAAAGGCCGCAACAACAAGGGCAAAGGGAAGTATTCACCGACAAAGTCTTATGAGAAGAAGCCTAACTCATAGCGTGATGCTTTTAAGGCCGAGTGGATCTGTAACCATTGTGGCCATAAGGGTCACTATTGGAGTAAGTGTCCTCAGCGGAGCACCGAGAGAGGTGCTGATTCCTCGGCTACAGCTGCAAAGATTCCAGATTTTGTGCACTTGGAGATTATGGACACCGAAGCTTCATCTTCTTCGAGCAGGGAGGCAGTCGGTCTCACCACTAGGGGTACTTGGGAGTGGTGGTGTTTCTAGGCACATGACTCCTTCCCAAGAGTTATTACAGGATCTTCGATGGCAGACAAGTCACACCTTTATTGGTGACAAATCCACTATCCTGATTCACAGTGGGGCAGGTTGGAGATTATTCTCGATGGCAGAGGGGGGGAAGCATTCCTCCCAGGTTCTTTATGTCCCATCCCTTGGCTTTCATCTTTTGTCAGTGCATGAGGTTTGTAAGACTGGCATTGCGGGTAGAGTTTGATGAGCATTTTGTTGCTCTCCAGGACAAAGCAACAAGCTAGGTTGTTTGGGAAGGTGGAGTGGAGAATGGGATTTACAAACTCTCAACACTCTCTTCTCTAACAGGTACTCAACTCCGTGATTTGTGGCATTTCCATTTTGGCCACTTGAATGTGAATGCACTGCGGCGGCAGGGCTTTCCGGGACTAGATGGTGGATGGCTTGCCAGATGTCGGCAGCACGCAGGGACACTATAGTTCTTGCATTCGTGGTAAGCAACACGGGGAGTCTTTTCCGAAGCATGCTACTAGGCGGGCTTCGAAACCTTTGGAGTTGGTACACACTGACTTGTGTGGCCCTATGCAAACCCCATCTTTGGGAGGTTCCTTGTATTTCATGCTGCTTGTGGATGATCGTAGCAGGTTCACATGGATGATGGGTGTATTTTCTTTCCCAAAGGGACCAAGCCTTTGCTCGGTTCAAGGATTGGCATGTTATAGTGGAAAAGGAGTCTGGATTGCAGGTGAAGACTGTTCGGGTTGACAAAGGAGGGGAGTTTTCTTCTAATGCTTTTGTGCAGTTTTGTGCACAACATGGCATCAAGCGAGAGCTGGCCAATACAGGGTCGTCTTCAAAGAATGGAGTAGTTGAACGTAAGAACCGGACCATGGTGGAGATGGCGAGGATGATGTTAGAGCCTCGTGATCTTCCTCATCCACTTTGGGGAGAGGCTGTGGCTACGACTGTCCATACCCTCAACCGACTTCCGACGACTTCAGTACCTAAGATGACTCCATATGAGGCTTATTTTGGCAAGAAACCAGATGTCTCCCATTTCCGTGTTTTTGGGAGTGATGTCTATGTTCACATTCCAAAGAAGCAGAGGGGGATGCTTGACTCGAAGTCCTAGAAGCTTGTTTTTGTGGGATATCACTCTCTTTCCAAAGGCTACAGGTTATATGGCCCAAAGCGGAACGAGGTTGTTATTAGCACATTCATCCCAAGTTTCTCCCATGTTTGGTGTCCTTTTGGTCCCTTTTGCATAGCCCTTGATTGTAGGCTGGCCACCCTTAAATTATATATTTTTTTGGGATTTTTCCCAGCCTGGATGCCTTTTTTCCAGTCGGCCAGCTTCAGTATGCCTAGTCGGCCAGCTTCAGCATATCCAGTCGGCCAGCTCTCCCCACCTATAAATAGGTGGGCTGGCCTCTCACTTTTGTATCTTGCCTAGTCTATCTTTTGCTCCCTCACTTATGAGACTACTTCTGTCTCTTGCTTGGGACTGTATTGCTTTAGTATATTCAGCATAGTTGCTCCATATCTCTCTCTCTCTTGCACTCTCTACTCAACACACCCTAGTGCTTATTTGCTTCCGCTCTGTGCACTCTTTCATGGTATCATCGCTCCCAGTTCAGCGATTCCCTCTGCTGCCCCAGATTCAGCCCTATTTACAGCCCCTTAACCTCTGCGTTTTTCTCAGATTTGCAGCCCTCTGGTTGGTGAGTTTTCTGGACAGCTTCTGCTGATTGTTTTCCCTTCAATTTGGCTTCATCGCTTGCAGCCAGAAGGTAATATTTTCATCAGCGTTTTACTTCTACTTGGAGTTTTTGGATCTAGGCAGCCTGTTTTTTACAGGACAGCATCCCCTCTTTGGCTGCATTTTCCTCTCCGGTGGACATTCCCTTTTGCAAAGGGGGGTATTGTGGTGGTTCGGGCTTTGGTGGCAACCTTAGTACCTGTGGTGGACACTTCTTCTTCTGAGATTGTGCGTTTTTTTCTTGAGGAGAACCCAAGCTTTAGTCCTAGTTGATGCCTTTCCCTCTTGCACCCTCTTACAGCATATTCCCAAGCCCTGTGTGGCTGCCTTTTCTCTCTATATCAAATCTGCATTTTTTGCTTCCCTCTTCTGGTGACCTCAAGGTTGGAGGTCCAGTCGACAGAAGCTTCTACGTTTTTTGCTACAAGAGGATTTTCAGGTGCTGTCCAGCCTCTTAGGGCTGCGTTTTGGTGGGAGGAAGGGACCTACATCAGCGTTTTCTGATTTGGACAGTTTTTTTTATCTTATGAGGTTTGGTCCTATTGGTTGGATCAATGATGACAGCGTCAGATTTGGCTCCCGTACCACTTTCTTGTTATTTCCTAGATGAGGCAGACAAGTTGGATGGTGGTAACTTTCAGCCATGGAAGTTGTAGGTTACTGACGGACAGATCTATGGCTTTCTCCTCCTGAATTGTCAGGAGTCGGTTCTTCAACATTTCTAGTCTTCTTCCCCCCGTCCATATTGAACCTCTGCAAAACTTTGCCAATGTATTCCTTCTGAGACAAATACAACACATGCTGATTTCTGTCCCGAAGTATCCGCATACCCAAGATGTGATTTGCATCACCCAAATCCTTCATATCAAAGGTTTGATGCAGCCTCTGCTTCAAGGTATCCATCTCCTTACGAGATTTCCCGGCAATCAA
This sequence comes from Cibotium barometz, assembly GCF_041138505.1. NCBI lineage: Eukaryota > Viridiplantae > Streptophyta > Polypodiopsida > Cyatheales > Cibotiaceae > Cibotium > Cibotium barometz. The sequence continues at coordinate 53,590,886 of NC_141053.1, read as the reverse complement.
CATATCATCAACATACAAGATGAGGATCAATAGACTGCCATCCAAAGCTTTCTTGGTGTACAAGCAGTGATCTATGTCACTTCTCCTGAATTTCTGGGATTTCATGAATGTATCAAATTTATGATACCATTCCCTTGGTGCCTGTTTGAGCCCATAAAGACTCTTTTTCAGCTTGCATACAAGCTTCTCCTTTCCACTCACTGCATAACCCTCTGGCTGCTGCATATATATCTCCTCATGGAGATCACCGTGAAGAAAAGCAGTCTTCACATCCATCTGAATCAAGTCCAGATCATCATGCGCAACCGGCCAACACAGCTCTAAGTGTGGTCATTTTGACCACTGGAGAGAAGATCTCATCAAAGTCCACACCATATTCTTGCTTGAAGCCCTTAGCCACTAACCTGGCTTTGTATCTTGGCTTTGCATTTGGTGCAACTTTGAGCCTGTAAACCCACTTGCATGGCAAAACCTTCTTGCCTGCAGGCAAATGCACCAACTTCCAAGTTCCATTTTTGTGCAGAGAATCCATCTCTGACTTCATGGCACGCTCCCATAGAGCCTTGTCTGCCCTCTGTAAAGCCTCCTTATAACATGAGGGCTCCCCACAGTCAGTAAGCATCAAGTAGTCAACCCCTGGAACAAACCTGTTAGGGGGTCTGGAGGGTCTAGTGGACCTCCGTACCCAATGACCATCATTTGCAGGTTGCTGTCCAGCCTGCATATCACCCATTGGTGGCTCCTGTTCCATGCCATAAGGCTGAAAAATCATGCCCGGTATTTCTTCTAACTGTGGTATATCCATAGGGATATCTTCTGCCATCTCTGGTTGTCCATTTGGACCATTTTCAGCACCATTTAAGGGCTGGTTTTCCTGCTGTAATGGCTGATTTACAGCCCTTGGTTGTTGTCCATGATGTCCATCATCATCAAAGATGACTCTGCCAGGCTCCTGTTGCCTTGCAGGCTCCTTATACATGCATGTTTCATCAAAAATGACATCATTGCTGCGTATGATCTTTCTATTCATGGGATCCCAAAGTCTATACCCCATTTCACCTTTGTCACCATATCCTAGGAATATGTATTTGTGAGACTTAGGATCAAGTTTGGTGCGCATTTCCCTGCGTATGTGCACGTACGCAACGCAACCAAACACTCTCAAGTGCTTGTATGACGGAGGCTTCCCTGTCCATACTTCTTCTGGCACTTTCCCACCAAGCCTCGTGTTAGGTGACCTGTTTATTAGATGAACGGCTGTCATAACAGCTTCAGCCCAAAAACCATGAGGTAATGTAGCATGTGATAACATAGAACGGACCTTCTCCTGTATGGTCCTGTTCATTCTCTCTGCTGTCCCGTTTTGTGGAGGATCATAAGGAGTAGAGAGCTCCCTCTTGATGCCTTTAGCATCACAAAAGTCCTGAACCTGTTTGGACATATACTCTCCACCATTGTCGGAACGCAAAGCCTTCAGTGTTTTGCCAGTTTGATTCTCAACATGAGCAACAAACTTCTGAAACACTGAGAATGTATCACTCTTCAAACGAAGAGGATAAACCCACACCTTACGTGTGGCATCATCAATAAAAGACACAAAGTATTTTGCCCCTCCCAAAGAAAGCTGAGGCATCTCACATACATCTGTATGCAGAAGCTCTAACTGAGCATCTTTCTGTCCAAGAGCTTTCTTGTGGGGGCACTGTAGTTGCCTACCATATATACAATGCTCACAAAACTGAAAACTTGAAAACTTTAGAGAAGGCAAGTAACCCAAACGAGACAATTGCTCCATTCCTTTGACACTCATGTGTCCCAACCGGCTATGCCGCATAGAAATTTCCGGCAGCTCGGTTGCATTTACATTAGCATGGTGACAAACACCTGCATGCATGAAGTAAAGAGTGTCCACCTTAGAGCCTCTGGCAACAACCAGTGAGCCCTTACTAATCTTCCACTTTCCACGACCAAATGTGGTAACATAATCAGCATCATCAAGCTGTCCAGTAGAAAGCAAATTCTTCTTGATCTCAGGCACATGCCTGACATCATGGAGCATAAGCTGTGAGCCATCTGAAAACACAAGCCTCACATCACCTCTGCCAAGAATCTTGCATGCATGGTTATCACCCAAATAAACCACTCCTTCATTGCCAGCAGTATACCTGACAAACAAGTCTCTGCAACCTGTGACATGAAAGGAGGCACCTGAATCAATGATCCATGAGTGCATACCATGACCACCTGTAAGAAGTGAATGGGCATCAAGTGAAGACGTAAATAGGACCTCATCTTCACTGCCACCTGCATGTGACACATTGATTTCTTCAATCTTGACTCCACTTTTGCCCTTTGGCTTTACATCTTTGGCTTCATCTTTCTCTTTGTCTTTGCCTTTTCCCTTTTCCTTTTGATCATTTTTCCATTTGTAGCATTGCTTTTTAATGTGTCCCTTCTTGCCACAATAATGGCATTCCAAATCCTTTTTGGAGCGAGACTTGTTCCTTCCCCGTTCTTGGCTTTTTCCCCTTTGCTGGGATCTCCCACGTGCATTCATTGCATTGGACTTTCCAACAGAGTTGTTTTTCCTGTTCATCTCTTCTTGAAGAAGAGCACCCTCAACATCTGCATATGACAGCATAGCATGCGAATTGCTAGTGGCTGTCCTGAATGTGTCCCAACTCTCTGGCAAAGTGCATAACAGAAAAGTGGCTTTGAACTCATCGTCCATTGCCAACTTTTGATTAATGACCTGGCTGACAATACCATTAAACTCATTTAGATGGGCTGTCATAGACGCCCCTTCCTTCATCTGAAGACCTATGAGTTTCTTCAACCAATACACTTTGCTTGAGGCACTTTGTTGGGCATACAAGTCCTGCAATCTCTGCCACATTCCCCAAGCTGTCTTCTCTTCACGAATGCTGAAAAGTAATGAGTCTGACACAGACAACATGATAGTAGATCTTGCCAGCTCTTCCCACTCTTCAGCAGTAAGAGAAGCGGGCATTACACCCCTTTCTTTGATAGGCTTGTGCTGCTTTTTTTGGAGCAACACATTGTAGCACTGGGTTTGCCAAATATCATAATTATGCGAGCCTTCAAGCTTCTTGAGGTGAAGCAATGAAGAGCTCTCACCTGTGGTTGCCATAGCAATATGCAACCTGTCAATGCCTGACTCCCTGCAAGTGTGCAAACACTGCACCAAAAAGCACACAAAGTGCTCACAGTTGTTCTCCCAAGCTTTATCTCCCACTGCGGAAGCACAAATGCAACTTTTCTCCCACTTTATGTGATGAAATCACCAAAATCTGGTTGCTGCAGATTTTGGACAGCACCTTAAATGTGCTCTGTTGCCCTTCCAAAGTACTGTACAGCAGTACCAAGTGCTCACCAATGATGTACCAAACCTGTACCGGCAAGTACAGCAGCTGAAATTGAACCTTTTGGTCACTCAAAACAGTGTACAGCCATGCCAAAACTTGCACAAAGCTGTGCCAAATCTGTACCAGCAGGTACAATAGCAATAAATGCTCTCCTGGCTGTCCAAATGAGTGAAAATCAGACTTTTACAGTCCTGTATACTGCATACAACAGTCCCGAACAGAAATTGGGCAAAAGCCCCTTGACTGCAAGCTGATTTTTTGAGGATTCAAGGCATAAATGTCTTGCCTGTTGCTTTGCCAAGCTCAACAAGCATACGAACTTGAAAAGCCCCTTGATTTAAAATCAATTTTTGAGCATCCAGAGTGTTCACGATGCTTCCCCCTGGCCACATATACATCCAGTACATAAAAGCCCCTTGATTTACACGCACATTGAGTGCTTGTAACGCATCAACACATTATCCACAGCATCAAATGCGATTGCCTGCATGAAAATCAATCCAATCGGCACAAAAGCCCCTTGATTTGCACTGCAATTTGCTGCAATTTTGCCCAAATGTGCGATTTCTCACATCATACAGCATGTATGAGTGCTTAATTGCACAATTACATCAAAAGCCCCAAATTTCGACATCCAATTTCCTGCAAATTGATCCTGATTGTGACCAATTTCCTGCAAATTGATCCTGATTGTGACCAATGTCACCCAATTTTGCCAATTTTGCTCAAAAATTGAGCAATTGGGCACCTGTACCTGCTCAATTGTTGATTGTATCTGCTCAATTGCAAATTTCAAAAAAAAATTGAGGCAAATACCTTGTAATTTCTGATTTTTGTTGCAGGAAAGGAGGGCGTCGATTTTTTGCTGTTGATGCTGCTGTACACACTGACTCTGTGTATGTTGAAGGTATTGCTGATGCACCTGCAGCTGTACGGATGGCTGGGCAGCGTAGCTCTCCTCAGCAGGCAACGTGTTGCTCTTCTTAGGCGTGGCTATGAGAGGCGCCGTGGCTACCACCCTCTTCTGCCAGCTTCACGACATAGGCCGCCTGGTGACGTTGAGGCGGGCCTTGTCGGACTGCACCGTGGGTGACGTCGCCTATTGTATTGACGCCTAGTGCAGGTAGCCAGCTGACGATTAAAGCCTTCGACGCCTACCAGTTGACATATTCGCCTTGTTGACGTATTCGCATGCTTCGCCTAGCGCCAGTCTACACCCCGTGCGCTGCTACGTTCACCGCTTGTGACCAAGCGTCTGCTGTAGGCGATAGCTTGGGGGCTAAGCTGCTGCGCAAGGAGGTCAAGGCTCTTCCGTTTATTTTTCTGCTAGGCGATAGCTTGGTTTGGACCTTGACTTCACTGTGTCCATTGAAGGGGGCCTCGAGACTGGGTTTCGACCACCGCGCACCAACCAGCACAAGAAGGGGACGACTGTCAGCAATTGCAGCTGCCTTGTCCTCAGCAACACCTGAAGAAAATCCCACTTCTTTCTCCTCGAAGGAAGTGAAGCTCTGATACCAGTTGTTGTGTGGGAGAAGGAAGAATTAGGGTTAGGTTAGAGTATTCATGTGGGAGACATACACAGAGAAACAACAAGAGAGAGAGAGAGAGTTGTGGGGATAAGTCAACTCATGAGGCATATGTGTGTGACTCCCCTATCACACATGTATATTGCACTAGTACACATAGTGCACTTAGTACATTAAAAGTACTAAGTGTACTATGTACTATAACTTATGGGCTTGTACACACTATAAGGGTGGGCATAGTGCCTTTACCCCAACAGTGAGACTTAGGATCAAGTTTGGTGCGCATTTCCCTGCGTATGTGCACGTACGCAACGCAACCAAACACTCTCAAGTGCTTGTATGACGGAGGCTTCCCTGTCCATACTTCCTCTGGCACTTTCCCACCAAGCCTCGTGTTAGGTGACCTGTTTATAAGATGAACGGCTGTCATAACAGCTTCAGCCCAAAAACCATGAGGTAATGCAGCATGTGACAACATAGAACAGACCTTCTCCTGAATGGTCCTGTTCATCCTCTCTGCTGTCCCGTTTTGTGGAGGATCATAAGGAGTAGAGAGCTCCTGATGCCTTTAGCATCACAAAAGTCCTGAAACTGTTTGGACATATACTCTCCACCATTGTCGGAACGCAAAGCCTTCAGTGTTTTGCCAGTTTGATTCTCAACAAGAGCAACAAACTTCTCAAACACTGAGAATGTATCACTCTTCAAACGAAGAGGATAAACCCACACCTTGCGTGTGGCATCATCAATAAAAGACACAAAATATTTTGCCCCTCCCAAAGAAAGCTGAGGCATCTCACATACATCTGTATGCACAAGCTCTAACTGAGCATCTTTCTGTCCAAGAGCTTTCTTGTGGGGGCACTGGAGTTGCCTGCCATAAATACAATGCTCACAAAACTGAAAACTTGAAAACTTTAGAGAAGGCAAGTAACCCAAACGAGACAATTGCTCCATTCCCTTGACACTCATGTGTCCCAACCGGCTATGCCACATAGAGATTTCCGGCAGCTCGGTTGCATTTACATTAGCATGGTGACAAACACCTGCATGCATGAAGTAAAGAGTGTCCACCTTAGAGCCTCTGGCAACAACCAGTGAACCCTTACTAATCTTCCACTTTCCACGACCAAATGTGGTAACATAATTAGCATCATCAAGCTGTCCAGTAGAAAGCAGGTTCTTCTTGATCTCAGGCACATGCCTGACATCATGGAGCATAAGCTGTGAGCCATCTGAAAACACAAGCCTCACATCACCTCTGCCAAGAATCTTGCATGCATGGTTATCACCCAAATAAACTACTCCTTCATTGCCAGCAGTATACCTGACAAACAAGTCTCTGCAACCCGTGACATGAAAGGAGGCACTTGAATCAATGATCCATGAGTGCATACCATGACCATCTCCTGTAAGAAGTGAATGGGCATCAAGTGAAGACGTGAATAGGACCTCATCCTCACTGTCACCTGCATGTGACACATTGACTTCTTCAATCTTGACTCCACTTTTGCCCTTTGGTGGCTTTGCATCTTTGGCTTCATCTTTGTCTGTCTTTACCTTTGCCCTTTTTCTTTTGATCATTCTTCCATTCGTACCATTGCTTTTTAAAGTGTCCCTTCTTGCCACAATAATGGCATTCCAAGTCCTTTTTGGAGCGGGACTTGCTCCTTCCCCGTTCTTGGCTTTTACCCCTTTATTGGACTTTCCAACAGAGTTGTTTTTCCTGTTCATCTCCTCTTGAAGGAGAGCACCCTCCACATCTGCATATGACAGCATAGCATTTGAATTGCTAGTGGCTGTCCTGAATGTGTCCCAACTCTCTGGCAAAGTGCATAAGAGAAAGGTGGCTTTGAACTCATCGTCCATTGCCAACTTTTGATTTATAACTTGGCTGACAATACCATTAAACTCATTTAGATGGGCTGCCATAGACGCCCCTTCCTTCATTTGAAGACCTATGAGTTTCTTCAACCAATACACTTTGCTTGAGGCACTTTGCTGGGCATACAAGTCCTGCAATCTCTGCCACATTCCCCAAGCTGTCTTCTCTTCACGAATGCTGAAAAGTAAAGAGTCCGACACAGACAACATGATAGTAGATCTTGCCAGCTCATCCATATCTTCCCACTCTTCAGCAGTAAGAGAAGCGGGCATTACACCCCTTTCTTTGACAGGCTTGTGCTGCTTCTTCTGGAGCAACACATTATAGCACTGGTTTGCCAAATATCATAGTTATGTGAGCCTTCAAGCTTCTTGATGTGAAGCAATGAAGAGCTCTCACCTGTGGTTGCCATAGCAATATGCAACCTGTCAATGCCCGACTCCCTGCAAAATGTGCAAACACTGCACCAAAAAGCACACAAAGTGCTCACAGTTGTTCTCCCAAAGTTTATCTCCCACTGCGGAAGCACAAATGCAACTCTACTCCCACTGTATGTGATGAAATCACCAAAATCTGGTTGCTGCAGATTTAGGACAGCACCTTAAATGTGCTCTGTTCCCCTTCCGAAGTACTGTACAACAGTACCAAGTGCTCACCAATGATGTACCAAGCCTGTACCGGCAGGTACAGCAGCTGAAAATGAGATTTTTGCTCATTCAAATCAATGTGCAGCCATGCCAAAACTTGTACAAAGCTGTACCAAATCTTTACCAACAGGTACAGTAGCAATAAATGCTCTCCTGGCTGTCCAAATGAGTGAAAATCAGACTTTTACAGTCCCGAACACTGCATACAACAGTCCCGAACAGAAATTGGGCAAAAGCCCCTTGACTGCAAGCTGATTTCTGAGGATACAAGGCATAAAAGTCTTGCCTGCTGCTTTGCCAAGCTCAACAAGCATAAAATCTTGAAAAGCCCCTTGATTTAAGATCAATTTCTGATCATACATGGTACATTAGCGCACATGAAGGCATCCAGAGTCTTCGCAATGCTTCCCCCTGGCCGCATAAACATCCAATACATGAAAGCCCCTTGATTTACAGGCACATGGAGTGCTTGTCAGGCATCAACACATTGCCCAAAGCATCAAATGCGCAGGCAAATCAATCCAATCGGCACAAAAGCCCCTTGATTTGCACTGCAATTTGCTGCAATTTTGCCCGAATGTGCGATTTCTCACATCATACAGCATGTATGAATGCTTAATTGCACAATTACATCAAAAGCCCCAAATTTTGACATCCAATCTCCTGTAAATTGATCCTAATTGTGACCAATGTCACCCAATTTTGTCAATTTTGCTCAAAAATTGAGCAATTTGGCACCTGTACCTGCTCAATTGATGATTGTACCTGCTCAATTGCAAATCCCAAAAGAAATTGAAGCAAATACCTCGTAATTTCTGATTGCAGGAGAAGGGGAGGCGTCGAATTTGCTCTGATGAGGTGCTGCTGCAGAAATCTGATGCTACTGTTCGTGCAGACCTTTGTAGTCGGGCATTGGATGACAGGCGAATGACAGTTCAAGGGATTGTGGGTTCGTGTCCCACCGGGCGTGCCAGGAGGTTGTCTTCTTTCTCCACCTCGCCTACTCGCGTTTGCTGTTGACGCTGCCCCACGGCTGCATCCAGTATTGCAGGGCAGCGTGTAGGCGGCCTCTCTCACCCCACCAGGCAGCGGCAACGTGTAGGCGAATTCTTTAGCGTGGAGTCAAACTGACAGGCGACGGGCTCCACCTCCTTCACCACTTCGCGCAGGCCTCCTCTACGCCCAGCAGCAAGCCGTCTAACGTCTAGTAGCTTTACGCTTTGTGGCCAGGCGTCTACACGCTTCCCCATGATGTCCACCTGTCGTGCGCTATTGTGCGCTTGGTGTTGCTTATGCTGCTGCAGGCGCTGCTGCTGCTGCTATAGGCGCCTGGCTGCGCCTGGTTGGCTGGGCAACCCGCTCAGCTGCCTGGCTATTGGCTAACTGCGCTAGGCAGCCTGGGCAACCTTAGCTGGGCTGCATGGACTGGGCAAGGCGACCAGTTGGGCAGAATGGACAGTGCGACCAGTAGAGAAATCAGCGCCAAGAGGGAGAGGATCAAGACAGCTACCTAAGCTCTGATACCAGTTGAATGGGAGAATTAATTAGGGTTAGGTTTCATGTGGGAGACATACACAGAGAAGCAAGGGAGAAAGAGAGAGAGAGTTGTGGGGATAAGTCAACTCAAGCATTGAGTGTGTGACTCCCCTATCACACATGTATATTGCACTAGTACACATAGTGCACTTAGTACATTAAAAGTACTAAGTGTACTATGTACTATAACTTATGGGCTTGTACACACTATAAGGGTGGGCATAATGCCTTTACCCCAACAGGGAGTTGGTTCCGAGGCCGTCAAAACGGTCTGTCATTGGTGTCAAGTGGATCTACAAGACCAAGTATACGTCTGATGGGTCAGTGGACAAGCAAAAGGCCAGACTTGTGGCTAAGGGCTATGCTCAGTGGCCAAGCATCGACTATGTCATGTGCATGAAATGCCATTGACATTCTCTCGAGTAGTCCAGAAAGGGCAGCCAGAAAAAGACCAGAGTTTAGGAGCATGCTATAGTTTGGAGCCAGTGTTGGACTTGGAGCAAGGCATGGAAAGGATGGAAGGCTCTGTCGGCTACACAAGAGGCTGTCAACTGCAGGACAGAGCTGTCGGCTGCACACAAGAGAGGTGGCTGGACCAGATTTAGGCGGCTGCAAACAAGCGCTTCAGCGTTTATGGAAAACAGGTTTAGTCCTCTACCCGACCAGCTTTTATGGAGAAGATGCCAAGTTGGCTGGCCGACCAGCAGTCGGCCAGTTCTCCTTGTGTCCAAAGGGGCTATAAATAGCATATGTGCTCATGGGATAGATCATTCATTCCTCTAGGGAATGGGTCCTTAGAGTAGGACAAATTTTGGTGTTTACCACCTTTTATGCAAGGCAGCCTATGGCTGTAGATTAGGTATCTTTTTGTGCCATATGAAATATACTGAATTTTCCAACATATCTATCTCTCTCTCTCTACTCTCCCTTCTGTCTGTGTTTTTGCATCAGCATGTTCTGAGTGGTGTTTAGGGCTGAAAGAAGACCCCCAGAGCTTCCGCGTGTTACATTGGTATCAGAGCATCAGGCTCAGCAAAGCTAAACACTGATTCAGTCCCATATGATGGTGTACAGGTCCAAGGTACAGGAAAGTACACGGATACGAAGCCCAAGGCAGGGAACACAGGAACGGGAAGAGCTCCCAGAAGGTTTGTGGGGATGGCAATCCTGTGAGCTAGATAGGTTCTCAGGCAACGCTCCCAAGGGAGGATTATCCTCCAAGGGGTGATGTGAGAGTGCCAGACTCATGTCTCGGGAATGAAGACCAAGACAGTGTTCAGAGTCAGGGCAGGAATGGATTGGGGACTGGAGGGAACAGATGCATAGATCTTATTCAGAGTCAGAGTGGTTTTGGAGACCGGGCCGGGTTTTCACAGAAAAGGGTTGCCAGAGACAGATGGATGACAAAGGGATTCAGGGAACAGAATGGGATGATGACACTCATCCAAGAACAGGTTGGAATCCCGTCATCAAGTTTAGCAGAGGGGAATGTCATGTGCATGAAATGCCATGGACATTCTCTGGAGCTAGTCCAGAAGGGGCAGCCAAAAAAAAGACCAGAGTTTAGGAGCATGCTACAGTTTGGAGTCAGTGTTGGACTTGGAGCAAGGCATGGGAAGGATGGAAGGCTCTGTCGGCTGCACAGGAGGCTGTCAGCCGCCGCAGGACAGAGCTGTCGGCTGCGCACAGAAGAGGCGACTGGACAAGATTTAAGCGGCTGCAAACAAGCGCTTCAACGTTTATGGAAAACAGGTTTAGCCGGCTGCCCGACCAGCTTTTATGGAGAAGATGCTCAGTTGGCTGGCCGACCAGCAGTTGGCCACTTCTCCTTGTGTCCAAAGGGGCTATAAATAGCATATGTGCTCATGGGATAGATCATTCATTCCTCTAGGGAATGGATCCTTAGAGTAGGACAGATTTTGGTGTTTCCCACCTTTTATGCAAGGCAGCCTATGGCTGTAGATTAGGTATCTTTTTGTACCATATGAAATATATTGAATTTTTCAGCATCTCTCTCTCTCTACTCTCCCTTCTGTCTTCGTTTTTGCATCAGCATGTTCTCAGTGGTGTTTAGGGCTGAAAGAAGACCCCCAGAGCTTCCGCGTGTTACAGACTATGAGGACACTTTTGCACCGACAGCGAGGATGACCACGATTCGGACAGTTCTTGCCTGCGGTCTTCTCCCTGTCTTCTGGAGCCATCTTCACCTAATTGTATATGTTGAAGCCATCTAAAATGGAGTACATTTCCTTTTTGGCTACCTCATCTAATAAAGAGTCCGTGAATGGGAGTGGAAAGGGATCTGAGTTAGTTGCGGCATTGAGCTTGCGGTAGTCCACACACAGATTCTATTTTTCATATTCTTTTTGGGGACTACCATGATCGGGGATATCTAGGAGGCATTTTACACTGGCACTATGAAACCCACTCTCAGTAATTTGTCAATTTCTTCTTTTACTCATTTTGCACAATTTGGGCTCATTCTATACCACCTCTGCTATCCTAACAAGTTGATGCTGTGCTAGAACAATTTAGGGTCAATGCCCTCCATGTCTTTGTAAGTATGACCAAGCTTGCCTCTTCTCAGCAGTGGTCGGTGTATCAGATGGATGTAATATCTACATTCCTAAATGGTGACTTGCAGGAGGAGATGTATGTTGAGCAACCTCCAAGCTTTGAGGTTTTGGGATCAAAGGGTATGGTTTACAGGTTACGGAAGGCCTTGTATGGTCTTAAAAGATTGATTCCTTCTTTCTGTGAAAAAGGTTTCCAAAGATCAGTTGCAAATCCGAACATGTATCTCTTTCAGGAACGCAGTGTGGTCACCTTGATTATCCTCTATGTGGATGATCTTATTCTCACTGGCGATCATGTGGAGCACATAGCTGTGACGAAGGCTGCCTTGTCAAAGGAGTTTGAGATGACAGATTCAGGCTTACTCCATTTCTTTTTGGGATTGGAGATTTGGCAGTCCCAGAGGGGGTTCTTTGTTTCTCAGTAGCGGTATGTTCATGAGTTGCTAGAGGCCATTGGGATGGAGAATTGCAAGCCTATTTCATCTCCGATGGACCCGAATACCAAACTTACAATACATGATCCTTGTGAGCAGGTTGATGCCTCCCTTGTATCGAAAGCTTGTTGGTTCATTGATTTGGTTGCTGAACACTAGATTGGACTTGAGTTTTCTAGTGGGGATGTAGAGCTCATTTATGCAAACACCTTTGAAGACTCATTGGGACACAAGATTACGGATCTTGCGGTATGGTATCAACAGGGTACGAAGGATCTTGGACTCTTCTAACATTGGAGGGGGAACGAAGGACCAAGTCAGTCTCCAAGGTTGGAGTGACTCTCATTGGAAAGGAGATCAAGACACGAGGAGATCTACATCAGGCTACGGATTTACCCTTGGCTCAGGAGCTATTTCTTGCAGCAGCAAGAGGCAGGCAACTATTGCCTTGTCTTCTCTGAGGCAGAGTACCGGGCGCTGCTTGTGAGGTGGTGTGGCTGCGGAGGTAACTTGGCGAGATTGGGTTTCCTCAGAAGGAACCCACGATCACCCAGTGCGATAACCAGAGCTGTATAGCTATTGCTCGGAACCTGGACTTCCATGCCTAGACCAAGCACATAGAGATACAATATCACTTTGTTCATGAGAAGATTTTCGCTGGTGACATCTTGCTTATCTATTGTTCGACGGAGGACAATGCGGCGGACCTCTTCACGAAGCCTCTACCTCAACAGATCCTCCGTCAGCACTCCAGCTCACCGGGGTTGGTTCCACATCCAGGAGCTAAGAGGGGGTGTTAGCAGTCATCTCCTGTTTGTACCATATTACTCAGTAGGAGTGAGGGCCTCTATTGTGGGTGTGCCCGCCTAGTTAGGAATTTTCTCCATTTTTCCTCATTGTCCATGTTTTCACTATTTTTCTGGCCGTGGAGGTCTGTACTGTGCTAGCCAACCTGATCTATTCACTGGCCAACTGATGTTTATCAGCCAACTTTGATTCAGGTGCTGGCCAACCAGTATTTTCCAATCGTGGAGATAGTATTCTGTTGTCGGCCTATTTTGTTGTGGCCGACCAACAGCCCAGGGTGGTATATAAAGCACCCTTGCCTCCCACACCATTGTTGTACCGGATCCTTTGTATATAGTAGAGTTTATACAGCTTCTCTCTCTCCTACAGTTCTGTGTTTCTCTCTCTCGTAGTAGTTTGTCTCATTTCCGCTGCCCATTCCGACAAGGGACACAAAGCAATGTTGTAGATTACGTGATAAGTGGCCAAAAATACAATCTAAGATGAACCCTATAATGAAATAAGGGTGGGTTCACACCTAGAGTGCACAAGGGAAAAAACTCCTCTTATGGAGGGTAAAAAGTGCCCCGACTGGTCCTACTAGAGTTCACCCATCACGGCCATGGCATAGATGTCTACAATTTGGAACCGTGACCAGCAAGGGGATGAAAGAAGAAAAGCTGAAAATCTGAAGCATTGGATTCATTATCGACACAAGACAACGAAAAACATCACAACCCAAGTACTCATCACCATGCGACCCGGACGTAAGTTAGCATATTACAATGCTCTAGACAAGCACCCTGGGTAGGATTACTATGAGGAATTTTGAGACCCCACAGTGACCGGCATACGGTCCAAGAGCTTAGAGGGCATACCACGGTGAGTAGGTAGTTTGAGGAGTGTCTTGGGAGGATTGTCCCTCGAGCACTCTCCAAGACTTGGTTCCAGGGTTTCAATGATCAGGCCAGAGCCCTTGGAATGGATTTGTATGACGTTTTCATTGTATTTCATCATTTGGTTTTGTCCTTAGAAATCTGGTGACCCTACTTGGCACCCTCCCGTGTGTACTTGTAAAATACTCCTGTCTCTAATAAAGAGGTGGAGATCGATCCGACCTGGCTCTAATGTGGTGTCAAATTATCTAACACCATTTTGTTTTTGTTTTTGAATATGTGAATGGTTTTGATTATGCTATTATTATATAATCTTTTTTATAGCTAAGCGCTTCATTACGCCTCGTGTCTGCTTTCAAAGTGCATATCAAATGATTGTAAAGACATGATATTGAAAAGCCTTTTTTCTTTTCTTTTGAGTAAATAAAGAATTGCACAAGAAAAGAGCAATCATATTAGTTGTCCAAAGTTCATATATAAATCAAAACACTATCAAACTCTTGTGTATATGTCTCATACCAAGATCTCGGTTGTTTATTCCAATCAATTTAATGCCCTCAATGCCCAACACACGATCAAGCTCTTGTGTATTGTGGACCTATGACATAAAACCAACATCAAACTAATCTATTTAGCAATTTCATTATATTGATCCCATGAAAAGCAAGATTTGTAGGTTATTGAAAGAAATTGCAATTTAGTAGTCAAAAAAATCAAATTCCATGAAAAAGATAAAGAGAGCCTTGCACAAAAAGAAAAAAAAATCACCAAAGCGACCTACTACCTTTGATAAACAAAATATAGCAACAAAAGTTTTCCAAAGTGTCCCTTCTGAGGTTCTAGATGAGCCCAAAACGGAGGTGATCAATGAGGCACAATACTGATTTTGCAGCAGATAATCATCCATTGCTTCAAGCATGTCCCCGGCCATAAAAGGTGTTGGTATTTGATTTTCAAGATCATGGGACACACAAATCTGTTTGGCTTGACCATGAATTCTTCACCGAATGTCCGGCATTGATGACAAACTACTTCGAGATAATATAGATCCCATCAACAAGCTGAGCAAGAGGGGATGTCACATGCATCCTACACTTGAATGCCACCTAGACATTGACACTAACCCCTGAATGATGATATGTGGTACATGTGCATATGAATCATATGAGTGGTGCCCATATGGAGTCCAAGGCATGATAAGATGTTTTAGACATGTGTATGGTGCAACATATGTAAACCGGCCTTGGTCTTCGAACAAAACCAAAGGGTGGTGCGAAAACAAACTTGCACACAAATCACTTCAACACCTAGAAAAGAAAAACAAACAGGGGGAGCTAGAGTGCTCTTGCAAACAGTACACGAACACCGATTGGCCCCAAAACGCAATGGCGCCCCTTGCGGTATTTCTTTAATTGATTATAAGAGCTTTGATTACGATAAGGCTAGAAACTCAGCCGTCACAGTAGAACCCCTGAAGCCTGCAAAGTCCCTACATCATGGCTTCTTGTTCACTCGGCATCCACAAACAAGTCCAGCCATTGTTCACATCAAACGACTCCCACACATTGAGTCCTGCATACAAAAGCTTTCTCCCATGATCAAGGCCGCCACAACCATCCATAGCCTCTCACCCTATGAACACATCACACCCTGACACATCCAATGCTCCTGCACCGTCACAACGACTCCAAACTGTTTCCCAAGAGAGAACTCGCATCACAGCATAGCATACCATACAGTCGACACACCTGTACCAACCCCCTCTACCTTCCAAGGGTACTATCCATCTCAGCCATGGATTTCCCGACCCCTGTCCAATCAGCAGCAAGGCTGTACCAAAATGTATACACTGCCTGCATGTGACCTATCTCCTAGTGAAACCAAAAACATGTTTCCTCGAGAAACCTACGACCTGTTTCCACATGAAACCCTTAGGCTTGTTTCCCCTTGAAACCTTTGTCTTGTTTCCACACAGAACTATACACAGCGCCATTCAAAGACAGTGCCAACAACGGCATACATCCAGTGACTTGTTTCCTCATGAAACATCTGGAAACATAGATACGCCCACAACTGTAGGTCCCTCTGTTCCTTTCAAGCAGGAAGAAAGCAATCTGCTCTATGAACATGCACCCATGCGAGCTTGCATCACTTCCATGCCAAGAAACACATCCAAGTGACCTATACTTGCAGCCAACCAAAATAGCCCATAAACAGTTCCTGGAATCCACTCTCCAAGCTGCCAAACCCCTCCTCCCAAGAGAGAGAGAGAGAGAAAGAAAGAAAGAAAGATTGTATTAACGTCTCTCTCAGGCCAAAGAGAACTGGCCTATGAGACAAAACCATGTACAATGTATGTGGTATCTCTGAATATCAGATGGTGCTCAGTGCACAATACAACAACTAGAAGAAAACTAAAAGAAAACTGCTACTGTGAGGTCAGGATGTATGTACATATATAAAGATGGAGCACTACTGGGGTAAATGCACAAGTATATGCCAGGGTGATACAACGATGCTCAATGCAGGCATGCTCCTAGTCAGCTCCATCCTGTGGTGAGGGGGGGGTGTAATATGTCATACATGTCAGCGCTAGTTGTAATGATATGCAAGATGGCCGCCAGATCAATTGGTCCCAGCTGTCCTCTCTCCTGTAGTCGCCTCTAGTGTCGTGCCTGAATGTCCCTGATCATATGTCGATGTCTGTGGGAAGGTCGGTATCCGGGCGCTCGTGGCCGCAATGCTCGAGTCTCCTCTGCTCTCCTCAAAGTGACTCCTCGGCCCATCACTATGGGATCTGGCATGGCTGTCCTCTGGAGGAAGAAATCGGTCAGCTGAGTCTGTCAAATCTGGGCTCTCCTCTCTCCTGACTAGAGTAACCTGCTCTCTGTGTCTATATATCTCTAGTAAGAAGCGCCCAAGTACTTGTTGGTGTGATATCTGCAGGATGGACTGAAAAGATGTGTCTGCTCCTCTGAAGAGAGTACGGTAGGCGGCTCTGATCCCATCATAATATGGACATTTGCATACAAAGTGTGACTCGCTCTCCACATCTTCGCTGCATAATCTCTCCTCCCACGGGATGCGGATTGCTCATCCAGCCTCAATCTCCAGGGGGTGTGATGAAACTCGGAGCTGTCCAATCACTACTCTCAGAGCATGTGGAAGATATAGATCCATGTAGTGCGGTCTCTGAATGAAACCATCATAAGTCAAGCATCAAGAAATGATCTTTGTAGTATGCCATCTTCGTACGAAGAGGCTGTGATGGTGTCACCCATATGCGCATGATATGTCTCTGAATCAACTCCTGCCTGATGACTCTATTCCTCTCAGTGTGTGAGGGAGAGGTGTGGGGCATGTAGATCATACTGGGTAGGTGGTAGTCGGTCCATATCATACCCAAAACTCTAGAGCCACTGGACTACCTGTGTATACCATGAGCGACTGTCCTTTGACTCTGCAAGCTGCCTGGATGCCTCAAAAGCAATGCGCGGGAGTTGGTCCACCGGCATGTCACTGAGTCTGTGCAAGAAACATCCTGTCTGAAAGAGTGCCTCCACTAGCATCGGTGGTGCAGCAAACTCTGCTCTCACAATGTCATGGGGAACGGAACCATCCGGGATAGCAGTATGACCTGTGGGCGCTCTATCTGGCTCCATGTGGAGGCTGCCAAGCCTGGTGTCCAAACTGGGGCTGCGTACATCAGGGCTGGGGTGACTTAAGTGTCAAAAAGTCACCCTTTTGTACAAGGCTCCTGGAAATGTGCCTGATGGCTCTGTCTCTCTAGCATAGCCAAGGCTGCATAGGCTCGGGTGAGTCAATCATGGGCTGCCTGCGTCATAGAGAATTGCCCGGCTCTGCTAGTGAATGTAATCCCCAAATATACATAAGATGTAGAGACCTCTACTTGGCTGCCCTCAAACATAAAAACAGATCTCCTCCTCATTGCTAGCGATGTATGGAAGATCATAACCTTGGTTTTCCCAAGGTTCACTGTGAGGCCTCTGTCTCTGCAGAAAAGCTCTAGAGCCCCTAGATGCTGCTGTAGTCCCTCCTGTGTCTCTGAAATCAGAATAATGTCATCTGCATATAGCATAATATGTACCTGTGTGTCCGAGATCTACCCGCCGACTCCACCTCCTCGCTGAATATAGTCTGCTACCTCGTCGATGTATAGCCCGAAGAGGGTGGGAGATAGTGGGCATCCTTGCTTCACACCAACGGTGCTAGCAAAGTCTGCAGACATACCTCCTGGGCATCTGACCCTGGCTGCCACACTCTCATAAAGAGCATAAATTCCCCACATCATCTCTGTAGGTACTCCTAGTGTCATGAGTCTCTGAAAGAGCCGCTCTCGAGGAACCGTATTGAACGCTTTGCGAAAATCCACAAAGCAGCAATGTAAGCGCCTGCCCCGGCTCCTGGCCTGCTCTATCAGTATCTTGAGAGTGAAGACATGGTCAATGGTGGAGAAGCCTCGCCAGAAACCTGCCTGTCCAGGGGCTCGGAGACTGTGGGCCTCTGCATAGTGACTAAGCTCTGCCTCCAATACTGCCCCATATAATTTGGACAATGTATGACCAACCATGATAGTCCTGTAGTTGGCTGGGTCCATACGTCCCCAGCCTTATGTAATGAAAGGTGACAGAGTCTCTGCTGCATATATAAGGTGCTCTCCCTGGAGGCCTGTGTGATCCGCGGCTCTCCCATGCTGTAATCTCCGTATAGCTCTAGTGACCATCTCGCTGGTGAAGAAAGTAGGGGCTGTGGGGCGCTGCTCTGATGGCTGAGGGATAGGTGGCTGGGTTGGGATCTGGTATAGTCTCTCCGTGTAAGCATGCCATGTAGCGAGTCCTCTGTCGGTGTGGGTGGGGAAGGCTCCCTGAGCTGGAGCCACATCTGCATCCCGGCTCATTAGCAAGGAGAAAGAGAGCGAGAGAGAGAGAGAGAAAAGCGCATGGGCAAGGCTGCTGTCCAACCCACGCTCCCTACTGTCCAGCCCTGCCAGTCCTCAAAGAGCTGCGCTCCCTGCTCAGCTCTCCTTTTCCTGCAGCCCAGCCTGCCAGCCCCCTCATGAGAAAGAAGAAGGCAGCGTGTACGTGCTGTTCTGCCCGCCTGTGCTCCCTGCTGACCAGCCATCAAGAGAAAGCACCCAAGTCTCAGCGTACCACCCTGCCCGCCAGCCAAAAGCACCCCAGTCTGCTGGCCTAACCAACCTGCCAACCTTTTTGCAAGGAAGGAGAAGAAGGCGTGCTGTTCAGCCCTATGCGCCGCCTGCCATGCCATCTGCTCGCCCCTCTCCAAGAGAGAGAGAGAGAGAGCCAAAGCGCGTGTGCAGTCCCCACTGTTTTTCCATCAGAAAAGGGAGGCATGTCTCTGGAGTCCAGCCCTTTGTGTGCCAAGCGAGAGAGAGAGTGGGTGAGCCTGCTGAGCTGTGCGCTGCCCTGAAGTTTGCCCGCCTGTGCTCCCTGGTGACCAGCCGTCAAAGAGAAAGCATCCAAGTCTGCTGGTCCGACCAGCCTGCCAGCCTTCTTCACGAGCTAAAAAGCACACCACCCCCAATAATAGCATAAACCCTCCAAAAAAGGCCACGATTCACCAAAAAGAGTGTTCTTTTATTTTAACCTTTGTCCCCTCCAACCTTTGTTCCCATGGGTTATGAGAAGGGACTTTAATTATTCATTTGGCCCCAAACTGGTGCCATTCACACTGTCCACCATGTCCCCGTGCACACTTGCATACTATCACGAGAAAAACACAAGGTTGTGACAACATAACTATTATGCGGAAACGCGCTTATTGATGATTAATATTAAGCAACAACAAAGATTAACACTAACTACATGCACGATGATGACACAAAGAAATATAGAGAAGGGAAAGAGAGAGAGAGACTTTATCTAACCTACTCCTACTATATATTACTGAATGAATTAAGTAATTACAATGATTGGCAAAGATCCCAATCAAATATGAGCCTCGAATTATACAATATGTATACACTGATGCTTATTGTCCTCCTATGTGCGTTAATGGAAAATGTCAACTTGCAGGTGTATGTGACCATAGTTGCAATTAAACGCGTTTCATTCCATCTGAATGAAACGAAACGTTTCATTGGAATGAAACGCGTTTCTTTCATGCTGCATGGGAAAACCTACATTTTTCAACGTTTTATATCCAGAGTGTCACGATTGTGACGTATATATGTATCAGATACCCTCTTCATTGCTGATTCCTGTTGCACATGCAAAGAGTAACCAGCCAAGGGAACCCCTACCCTCGATTGGTTGCGACTCTTCGCCAAAGGATGTACCTCTTCATCGAATAGCCACATCCCTTCGACGAATGGTTGTATCCCTTGATGAATGGTTGTGCCTCTACATCGAATAGACACATCCCTTAGCCTAAAGTTGTATCCTTTCGTCTATGGTCATGTCCTTTCGTCAAAGGACATGCCTCTTCAAATGTGTCTCTTCATCTCCTATATAAGAGACCTATTGTACTCAATTTAATTCAATTCAAGTCAATTCAATCTTCTCTCAAGTGTTCTCCTGAAGGCTCTTGTTCTCTAAGTTAAGTACTTAAGTAGTAATTAGTACACAATATGAGGGATTAACAACATAATCCTCACAGTGGTATCAGAGCAAAATTTTTCCTACCCATGGGTTGTGAAACCCTCACCCTCTCCGCGGCACTCCCTCGTCCACTCCTCTTCTCGGTGTTGTATGGAAGCAGCAGAGCAATGGTGGACTTGGTGTAAATCTTTGCCCATGGTGATGTAAATCAAAAAATATATATATTCCACACCCATACACACGCACCGTGTGTGTTTCAAAGAGGGAACCCTTGCTGTATACCTGGACTACCCCCCTCCCTGCTGCCGGCGGTGGTGGTAGTTGTTCGCTGCATGGCAAGAAACCCCTCCCCTCTCTGCTGAGTATGGAACACCCCCCCCCCCCTCCTCGCTTCGTTCGCTGCAGGCCGTGAGCCCTTGCTCGCTTTGTGCAGCTGCCGACCATGAGCCCCTCGCCGCCGAATATCGACCGCCCTCCCCCTCTTCGCATAGTAGCTGGCGGCGCCTTTTCGAAGCGGCGCACCTTTGCTCCGGTCGGCTACATGATCCAGGCCCCGTCACCTTTACACCATTTTTTTTAAAAAAAAACTCAATAACATTGGCACTTGGGTCTCTACTTATAAAGAAGAAAGGACGTGCGCTAGTGTGAACCGAACCCCCCCCCCTTCCGTTCGCGTGTCAAGCGCCCCCTTTTCCGTTGGTGATTCGGCGACCATCCTCCCCCCAGCTGTCAGGATGCCGCCAACTACACGTTCGCCTGCATCCCCTCTCCCGGCTCTGCCCACGCCACACTGTGTGTGCGCTCTCGCCATCTACGTGCATGCTTCATGGACAATTTTCCGGAGGAGCCCGACATGCACATCTCCTACCTGAGTTACATCGATGAGATCCCCGAGGCTCTTCTTCCCGAACACAGCCCTCCTCGTGCGCCCACTCCGGAACCGGTGCCACTTTCCGCCGATGCTGGGTGGATTCCAAGTCTCCCGCACTCTCCTATCTCAGTAGCCTCGGCCTCACAGGTCTACCGCATACATGTCAGCAGCCCGCATGTAACCGAACTCGACACTTGGGCGATCTGGACTATCTTCCTCACCTGCGAGCCACTGCAACTTACTCATTTCGAGTACTTTCTGTCACGGTACCCTCAGTTGGCACACTTTCTTCCAGAGTGGAGTGTGGATGGCCTCCGCAATATCTCCTCCACGCGCACTCCTCTGACATTCTACTGCGAGATCTTCGTCTCCGATTATACTCCATTATCTCCGGTGCCCAGCTCTTTGGCAAAACCAAATGAAGAAGTGGAAGCAGACGAAGTAACCTCCGAGGACGATCCCTTTTGGGTGGACCTTTCCTGCTTCACCTCAGTACTCTCTCTGAGTTCTCGAGATGTCGACTTCGCACGACAATGTGCCACCCGCCGATCCTCAGATGGAGGCCTTGCAGATGACCACTCTTCAACAACAGATGGAAGACTTGCAACGGGCCCTTTTCGACGGTATGGCATCAATGCGATCACAAATGGAAGACATGCAACAACGGCACCAACACCAGCGGGAGGGATCCAGGTAGTCACAGCGAGCGCGTCGTTCGCGTTCTACAACATCATCATCATCATCGTCGGTGGGCCAACAAGACGATCCCTCAACTCCTCCCGATCCGACCGCCGAGGTAGACAATGTTGAACTCAAACTTTTGTATAAATTAATGACCACAGCACAGACAAGAAAGATGGATATCAAGTTACCTGAGCCCTACAATGGCCGCCGCGATAAGCGGTTAATCGATCACTGGCTCTACAAGATGGAGTTTTATTTCTCAAATACTGAATTGCCCGAAATCAAAAAAGGTGGCATTGGCCAGTACCCTCTTGAAAGATACCGCCTTCCTTTGGTGGCGACGCAGGATTTCAGATGGCAAGTCTACTCCGACGTGGGATAAATTCCGGCGTGCTTTTCGCAAGGCTTTTGAGCCTGCCAATGCAAACTTTCATGCCAGGTCCTCTCTCCGCCTCCTGAGCCAAACTGGCTCCGTGGCCGCGTACATCTCACAGTTTCAAAAACTGGCTCTCGAGATAGCGACACTCAGCCCCTCTGACCAACTTCACAGCTTCATTGACGGGCTTGAACCCACGATCCAAGACGAAGTCCATAAGTACAATCCTGCCACCCTGGATGAAGCAATCTCGTATGTCGAGCGCATTAGTGATTACAGGCGTCCTCCCAGAAACTTTTCCTCCGGCGCCCGTTCTTACAAGCGGAATCGACCCAATGGACTAGCCAACCCCAGCGTCCCAATCCTGGACAACCCAACTCTCGGCGACCATATTCTGAACAACAGTCCTTCCGGTCGCGCTTCTCCGGGCAAGCTCCCGCGCCAAACGCAGGATCCTCTCAGACCGAATCCTCTGGCAGCAGCAGAAACCGAGATCGGTCCCGACAGGACCGTCGCAGCAATGATCGGCGCAACTTCAAGCGAGAAACCTCTTCACGACAGCAAACCTCTTTATCGACTGCCACTTCATCCCAACCTAGTCGTCTAGGCCTCTGTACAATTTGTTCTGGCGATCACCGGTGGTATGAATGTCCTCAGCGCCCTAAACCCTCCAACACTCGGCGCAATTCTCAGATGGACAATTGCCACCATGCTGATCATGACCCGCCTCCTGTGAAAGACAAAAACAAACAAATAGCTTGTTCTGTTCGCGTTTCTGAAGTTGTCAATACCGTGATGCTTAATGGCATCGTGTCATTGCTTTTGACAGCAGGAAGTTTTCAGCCATTCAAAGCAGGTATCCTGTGTATGATAAGGAGTTTTTGGCAATCATGCATGCTTATCGGACTTGGAGACATTATCTTCTTGGAGCAGATTCAGTTGTACGTACAGATCATCAATCTCTGACGTACATTTTCACTCAACCTCTTATGAACTCTCGACAAGGCCGATGGGTTGAATTCTTGGCTAATTTCCACATGATTATCCAGTATGTTCCTGGTCTTCAGAATGTGGTTGCAGATGCTTTGAGCCGCATGCCTCGAGCCACTAATTTTGCCATCACAGATCTACAAATGGAAATCCCTGCTTGTTTCAAAAATGAGTATTTGACTGATAGAGATTTTGGAGATGCGTTCCATGCTCTCAAATCTTCTAATTCCAGTCCTGCAAAAATGAACATGTTTGCAACCTACACCATCATGGATGAGTTGCTGTTCTTTTCTGATCGCATTTGTGTGCCTCATAATACTTCATTGCGGAAGATTCTCATTCAAGAGCATCATGAAGTTCCTTATGCTGCTCATCTTGGTATCAACAAGACATATCGGCTTTTGTCTACTACATACTTCTGGCCTCAGATGCAGCAAGATGTTATCAAATTTGTCAAAGCTTGTCATTCATGTCAGATAATGAAAGCCTCTCGACAACTTCCTCAAGGGTTACTTCAACCGTTGCCAGTTCCCAATGAGAGATGGGAAAGTATCAGTATGGATTTTATTACCACTTTGCCTCGTTCATCCAAAGGCAATGCTCAGATTCTTGTGGTGGTTGATCGATTTTCCAAAATGGCGCATTTCATTCCTTGCAAGAAAGCTGCTTCAGCCCCAGATGTGGCGTCATTGTTCGTGCAACAAAAATATCAAAAACAAGCCAACAAGCATCGTCGACATGCAGATTTTCAAGAAGGAGATTTGGTCTTGTTATATGTGGCACCTCACCGCTACAAAACAATGAAGTCAGTTTTTCCAAAGCTGCGACCTCCCTTCTATGTGGCTTTCAAGATTCTTAAGAAAAATTCAGTTGTCAGTTACAAGTTGGAACCTCCACCTTCATGGGGGAAGGTTCATCCGACTTTTCACATTTCTTGGCTCAAACAGTATGTTCAAGGAGATTCGCCCATTCCAGACTTATCTTCATATGTACCAGAAATTGAAGATGACCATATTATCCTTGTTCCAGAAGTAATTCTTGACGTGCGACAGAAGGAAACAAGAAGAAAGTTGACTACATAATTTCTTGTGAAGTGGATGGATTTGGATGAGTCTGATTCCACTTGGCAAACAGATGAAGAAAAGCAGCAGTACCCTAATCTTCTTCAGGAGTTCTTTAACAAACGGATGTCTATCATTTGACACATGGGTTTTATTTTAAATGGGAGGGAATGTCACGATTGTGACGTGTATATGTATCAGATACCCTCTTCATTGCTGATTCCTGTTGCACATGCAAAGAGTAACCAGCCAAGGGAACCCCTACCCTCGATTGGTTGCGACTCTTCGCCAAAGGATGTACCTCTTCATCGAATAGCCACATCCCTTTGACGAATGGTTGTATCCCTTGATGAATGGTTGTGCCTCTACATCGAATAGACACATCCCTTAGCCTAAAGTTGTATCCTTTCGTCTATGGTCATGTCCTTTCGTCAAAGGACATGCCTCTTCAAATGTGTCTCTTCATCTCCTATATAAGAGACCTATTGTACTCAATTTAATTCAAGTCAATTCAATCTTCTCTCAAGTGTTCTCCTGAAGGTTCTTGTTCTCTAAGTTAAGTACTTAAGTAGTAATTAGTACACAATATGAGAGATTAACAACATAATCCTCACACAGAGAGCACGTTTTTCGAAAAAACGTCTACAGGCGACTGGAAACTGATTGAAGGAGCTCCTGCCTTGCACAAATCAGCTCCTCTAGTTTACTATTTGTCATCATTCATGCATGATTGGATCTATCAATCTTCAACATGCTTTACTTTGTGTATTTTAGACTTCAGTTTACTTTTTTTGTATCAGCTCAAGATTCAAACATTTTGTAATCACTTTGAGTGCCATTATTGAGTAGTTGCCATTATTGATGATGAAATCCAGATCTTGATTCTTGATGTTGCCAGTTTATTTATGCCAATTGGTCAATGACTCAGTTGGGTGCCCACTGTAACTCGGTCACCAAGATTCTTTAGTTTTAGCTTGTAAACATGTTTTAATGTGTAAATGATGCATGTTTAATATTGTTTTGCAAGGAAAGCAACATATTTTTAACATATTATAAACCTGTATATAAATTTTGAGGCTTGTCCCCCCCTTTTTGTATGAAACGTTTTTGAAACTTCTGGAAAATGTATGAAACGTTTCTGAAACGTTCATGAAACACCTGGCAACCATGTGTGTGACTATCAGGCCCAAAAGGGCTGCCAAGGGAGGGCCCAAATAGATTCTCCATAACGGCCCAAGAAGGCCCTCATTATTTACCTTTCAAAGGCCTAAAAAGGCCTTTTCTCCTGGTCGGATGGGCTGGCCGACAAGGCCAGATGACCTGCCCTTTTTGGGGGGGCAGCACTATATAAATGTGCCCCTCCTCCATCGTGCTCATTATCGGCTCAACCAACACACATCAACCAACGCATCCAATGCAATCAAGCAGCTGTCGCTCTACCACTGCAGCACGTCACTGCAGCCGCCCGGTTGAACACACATCATCTTCATCAAGCTGCGTTCAGCAGCGTTCTGCAGCAGCAGATGATCATCACAACATTCATCATCATTGAGTTTCATCACTGATCCGGCAGCGCCCTGCTTCACGCCATTCAGCATCAGGCGCTCCACTCCATAGGATCAACACCATCCTGCAGTTTGCCGCTTGCTCCTGCAGTTCATCATCTATCATCAGCGCTGCCCCTGCTGTACCAGCTCTGCGCGGTGCTCCGTCATCATCCACACCATACAGCAGCCAGTCTCCTCCCACAGCATACCCTGCTTCACCATCATCAGCAGCAGATTTGCGTTTTCTCAGTCCTGTGTTTGCAGCATACAGCCTTCTACATCACTCGGAGTGCCACCGTTGTCTTCGACGGGAGTCTTCGTCATCAACTAAGCCTCTTGCTTCGGCTTCGTCTCTGCTTCTTCGCCAGTCTACTTCATCAGTACCTCACATCAAAGGCCCTCTTATACTGGATTACATTCACCATTATTCATATACTCATTCATCCATGTCATGCTATGTTGATTTGCTTTGATCTCTCGCACATCTGGTCCTTTGGTCCTTTTGCCCTCACAGGTGTACTTTGTTGATCCAAATGTCGTGGTTACAAGCCCTTAGTCTTGGCTCTCTTGGCCTTGGCCTTCGCTGTGCAATCCCTATATCTAAATGCTCTTGAACGACCCTTGACTTGCCTTTACATAGGGATTTCGATTGCAAGTCTATTCAAGTCGGCCAGCCCTTTTCAAGCCATAAAAAGTTATTGAAAATGTCATAAAATGTGTTCATATTGTGCTTAACACTAGTCCCAACCATTGGTGCATGTGTTGGGCACAACAGCCAGCCAGCCCGTCTTACAAAAGGCCCGATGGACCTATGAGACAAAAGATGATTACAAGTATCCATGGAATATCATCATCACGGAAAACTAAAACAAAATTAACACTAGAAACCTAGTAACTAAAGCTAAGTGCTAGTAAATGTCATAAAATGTGTTCATTTTGTGCCCAACACTAGTCCCATAAAATGTGTTCATATTGTGCCCAACACTAGTCCCAACCATTGGTGCATGTGTTGGGCACAACAGCCAGCCAGCCCGTCTTACAAAAGGCCCGATGGACCTATGAGACAAAAGATGATTACAAGTATCCATGGAATATCATCATCACGGAAAACTAAAACAAAATTAACACTAGAAACCTAGTAACTGAAGCTACGTGCTAGTAAATACACAAAACAAAAAGGGGAGTATGCTATAAAGTTTACAAGAATGATCGTAATGCATTCTCTATCATGGAGGGGAGGGGTCCATCGAGGAGATCCATCATCGGGCAGGAGAGGGTGGCTGCAAGATTTGAATAGTGAAGAGAGGCTGAAAAGAAGAGGCCTTCATCGTGCATCGGTCATGTGTAAGAATCATATCGATCTCGGCCCGATGGACAGGTGGTGGCCGTGGTCCAAGGAGCCGGGTCGTCTCACAACTCGGAGCACTGTGGCTTGCGGTAAGAGTGACCCCTATGCTCCTGGACATTGTCCTAGTCTGATGAAGTGCCCGATCTACTAATGGAGTAGGTATAGCATGCTAGGGCTAGAAGAAGTTGATGATCCTGAGCTGGGCTGAACTAGCTTGTGAGGTCTGTGCTCTATGTTGGGGTAAAGGCATTATGCCCACCCTTATAGTGTGTACAAGCCCATAAGTTATAGTACATAGTACACTTAGTACTTTTAATGTACTAAGTGCACTATGTGTACTAGTGCAATATACATGTGTGATAGGGGAGTCACACACTCATTCTCATGAGTTGACTTATCCCCACAACTCTCTCTCTCTCTCTCCCTTGCTTCTCTGTGTATGTCTCCCACATGAAACTCTAACCCTAATTAACTCTAACCCTAATTAACTCTCCCATTCAACTGGTATTAGAGCTATCTTGATACTCTCCCTAGAGCCGTCAATTTTTGCTGCCCTGCACTGGAGGTGTGTGAAGCGAAGGCTACAGAGGTGAAACCGGTGGCACTTGCTGTTGGCTAGCTTGGGTGTTGCAAGTGTCAGCTGATGTGCAGTGCAGCAAAGCGCTGCACAGCAGGTAGCAAATCAGTCGAAGGCAACGTTGGTCGCTAGTCAGCTGGCTACTAGGCGTGACCAAAGCACTCAAACACGGCAAGGTTGAGTCGGCGGCAACAAACACGCCTACGAGCGAGTACCCGTAGCGCGAAGGGGAGGCAGGCGAGCGAAGAAGAAAAGCAGCGGCGCACCTGCTGCGCCACGCTGGTGATCAAGCTCTTGTGAGTGAGCATCACACCCTTGGGCAGCCCAGTGGTGCCGGAGGAATACGGTAGAGCCACCACGTCGTCGGCGTCGATCACCACGTCAGGGAAATCCTTCTCGTCCGCTTCCAGCAGGACGGAGACGTGTTCGAATCCTTCTACTGTATTGTCGATAGCGAGAATGCGGATGTGCTGTTCACACTCTTCTGCCAGCTTCACGACATAGGCCGCCTGCGTGACGATGAGGCGGGCCTTGGCGGACTGCACCTGACGATGAATCTCCGCCGGCTTGTAGAGGGGATTGGCGGTGGTAGCCACGGCGCCTCTCATAGCCACGCCCAAGAAGAGCAGCACGAACTCGGAGAGCTACGCACTTACGCTTCTGTGTATAGAAGCTCCAACTAGCTGCAGTTCATCTGCACAGATTTTCAGCAACAACAGCATCAGATTTCTGCAGCAGCACCTCATCAGAGCAAATTCGACGTCTCCCCTTTTCCTGCAAATCAGAAAATTACCCGAGGTACTTGTTTCAATTTTTTGGAATTTGCATGTCCAAGTTGCAATTGAGCAGGTACAATCATCAATTGAGCAGGTCAGGTGCCGAATTGCTCAATTTTTGAGCAAAATTGGCAAAATTGGGTGACATTGGTCACAATCAGGATCAATTTGCAGGAAATTGGATGTCAAAATTTGGGGCTTTTGATGTATTTGTGCAATTGGGCATTCATACATGCTGTATGATGTGAGAAATCGCACATTCGGGCAAAATTGCACCAAATTGCAGTGCAAATCAAGGGGCTTTTGTGCCGATTGGATTGATTTGCATGCAGGCACTCGCATTTGATGCTTTGGGTAACGTGTTGATGCCCGTCAGGCACTCAATGTGCCTGTAAATCAAGGGGCTTTCATGTATTGGATGTATATGTGGCCGGGGGGAAGCACTGTGAAGACTCTGGATGCCTTCATGTGCGTCAATGTACCATGTATGATCAGCAATTGATCTTAAATCAAGGGGCTTTTCAAGATTTTATGCTTGTTAAGCTTGGCAAAGCAGCAGGCAAGACTTTTATGCCTTGAATCCTCAAAAATCAGCTTGCAGTCAAGGGGCTTTTGCCCAATTTCTGTTCGGGACTGTTGTATGCAGTGTTCGGGACTGTAAAAGTCTGATTTTCACTCTTTTGGACAGCCAGGAGAGCATTTATTGCTACTGTACCTGCTGGTACAGATTTGGTACAGTTTTGTACAAGTTTTGGCATGGCTGCACATTGATTTGAGTGAGCAAAAGGTTCAATTTCAGCTGCTGTACTTGCCGGTACAGGTTTGGTACATCATTGGTGAGCACTTAGTACTGCTGTACAGTACTTTGGAAGGGGAACAGACCACATTTAAGGTGCTGTTAAAACCGGTCTATGGACACATAAAGCGGTAATTCATTCACAAATAACCTGGACTTACTCAGACACACAATCACAGAATCCTCGCTCCCTCGCTCAACAACACATTGGCCCCAAAGTCCGGCGCCCCTTGCGGTATTTCTTTATTGTTAAAAAGTTGGAAAATACAAAGCACGAGTGCAACAGAGCACTCTACTTGCACCAGCTGAGTTTTACAAATTCTGGGAGAAATTTGCCAACATAACTGCACTAAAACTGTTCCATAACATCTCAGAATGAGTCCCAACTGACAGGCTCACTTCCATAGGCATCAGACTACCCAATGGAGTCCAAAACATCACAATTCAGCTTGCTGTAATTTTCTGCACAGACCTGTTTTCAGCTCTGTTTTCAGCCCAAATTAACCCTTGTACTGTCCTGGAAGACTTTAGCAAAGTCCTACTGCATTCTGGCATCA
Source organism: Cibotium barometz (assembly GCF_041138505.1). Classification (NCBI taxonomy): domain Eukaryota; kingdom Viridiplantae; phylum Streptophyta; class Polypodiopsida; order Cyatheales; family Cibotiaceae; genus Cibotium; species Cibotium barometz. The sequence continues at coordinate 53,561,047 of NC_141053.1, read as the reverse complement.
ACCGGGCAACATAACAGCCCAAAAACAGCACCTACATAGTGCTGAAACAGCGTTGTATTGAAGAGGTTATTACCCTCTTCCGTCCCTGCTTTGGTGTAGGAACTAACTACACCGGTTCCTGTTCAAGGAGGCAACTAGCCTTTGCATATAAGCATGAAATTCACACAACTGTACCTGATTTTATCTGATGAGAGCATTACCATAGTCTGCAAGAGAAAGAGAGAGAGAGAGAGAGGCTGTGGGGAGCAAGCTCAACCCTCAATACATGAGTTGCAGGGCAAGGGAGTGCACCACAATAGCTCTTAACCTGCAACAATCCACCATAATGGCTGCAAATGAGCCTCATTCAGCCCAAAATCCCACGCTTCCCCCTTCCCAGTGTGGAAAATGCACATAAATTTGACACTTGGCACATTTTTAAGCCTTTTCCACATGCAATCTTCCAAGCTAAAAATCTCCTGACTGGTTCACACTCTCACAACAGTCCTTTGCCAGCTTTTGGTCCCCTTGACATTCTGCACAAACTGACGCGAAGACTTTTCAATTTTGACACTGCCAAAAATAGCAGTTCCCTAGATTTTAGGGATGATGTCATCTGCATTCCTTCTGGTCTCCTGACCATCTTTGACCACTATGGTCACTTCAGAATTTGCTTAGAATTCAAGATACATTCACATTTCGGTGGCGGCCACTTACTAGTGTAAACCGGCCTATGCCCTCATTCAGTAGCCATGTCCTGGACACTGTCATTCATCTTTCAGTGCAGTTCTCAGGCTTAGCCAACCACCACTGGTCCAAAGTCCCACTGGCTGACCCATTCTGACATTGCAACGGCCCAAGCCCTTCCAAGAGATACGGGGGGAAAACAACAGCAACCAAAGAGAAAGAAAAGAAAAATATATATATATATTTATAAAGAAATGTAAATAAAGAAAACAACTGCAAAAAGTTTCACCTCCTGGTGACATACGCCCCTCTTGAAAGAAGCAAGCGACCTCGATTGCAAGTCCACATGCAAATGGATGACACAGGACGATCACAAGATTCCCCAGGTGATTAGTGTCATTGCATGTATCTCCTTGCGAACAGATGACACGGGGCGATGACAGGGATTCCCCACTACCATTTGTGTCATCGCATGTTCAAGCCTTTCAAATACATGTTTCCGGATGCAACACAGGGCGATAGCACGTGTCCCGCACTATTAGTGTCACAACACGTATAATCATTCATTGAAGTGTAACAGATACAACTTCAAAGCACTGAAAGTTCATTCATTGATTAAGTCATTGACAACAAATGTCAAAACTGTACATTGCCAAACATATAATACAAATGTACAGGTCATTCAAAATTCAGGTTCAAAAAGCAGAAATAACTGGGACAGACTCTCCTTTCAGCTTCACATCCAGAACATGAGTCTTGTCCCTATGTACAATTGTGATTTTCCTGTTGAAAGCATCCAACACTGCATGTTTCCTATGACACCATGGAATTCCCAATAGGACATCACATCCTTCCAAGGGCATGATAAGAAACTCCTCTGTGTCGACATAACTCTGTATATGCATGCGAAGTTTGCCAAGTATAGGAGTGACAGGAACTGAATGCCCAGGGCATGCCAAATCAGCCTGTCCAACTGGTCCCATCTCTTCAGCACGAATTTCCAACTTGGCTGCCAATGTCGGTGAAATAAAGTTGGTTCGAGCACCAGGGTCAAAGAAAATCAGCACTGTAGCATCTCTGATTTTACCCCATGCTCTGCACAATTCTGTCGCATCATCACATGGCTGGTCACCAACCATGTCAGGTATCAATCCTACACTCGGCATTGTCTTCTTCTTGGGTGGCCGTTGTTTATCCTCCGCATCTTTTGCTGGCTGTTGTGGACATTTTGCAGCCATATGCCCTTTCTGTTCACAGATGAAACATTTCCCAGCTTGCATCAATGCCTTTCTCTCTTCAAATGACTTGCCATACAGTGGCCTCTTCTGTCCTTTGCCTTGAGGTTCCTTCTTCACTGTGCTCTTGAAACCACCTGAACCTCCCTGAAGCAGTGCATTAGCCATGTTTGCATTCTCAATTAGTTGAGTCATGTTGGAAACATTGGTCTTAATACAGTAATCCCTGATCTCTTTGGGCAAACCACAGCAATACTTCTCTATTTGCTCTGACAATGGCACTGTCCTGTAAGAAGTTACTGGCAAGAGTGCATCCCAAAACTTCTTATTGTACTCTTCCAGATTTGCACAATTAGCTGCATCCAGTTTGTGCCATGCTGTCATTACATCCACTTCAAAAGTGTTTGTCAGCCATGCAAAAGAGAACTGCTGCTTGAATTGGACCCATGTAGCAGGTGCCTGTCCTTGCATCAACAGTGAGGTCCACCACTGCAATGCGTTAGCTTTCAAGAAAGTAGCAGCCTTCCGCACCTTAGAAGACTCTGTGAAGTTGCCTCCAGTGAATGCTGCATCAAACTGCTGAATGAAAGTCAACGCTTTCAATTTGTCTTGCATCCCACTGAAAGTCTCAAACTTGACTGCTTGACCACCTTCTTTGTAATCCTTTTGCTTACTGCTCTTGGGGGTCAAGTAATCATAGACTGGTGGCTGTAAGAATGGTAAATCCTTCTGCACTTTCTCTGCACCAGTCCTTGCTGCCCTTTGTCCACTAGGCTGAGAAAATTCAGCCACATTAACAGGTGCTGCAGGCATCAAAACTGGACTGAAATGTGTCTGAAGTCCAGGCTGCACACTAATGTTGGCATAAAGAGGGTTCACAAATTCTGTAGGCATCAGTCCTGGTGACCCTCTTGGCATCAAACCTGGCAAAGCTATGGGCGGTCTAGCCATGGCCTGGAAAATAGACCCACCACCAAAATAACCAGGTTGGGCAGCAACCAAAGGAGGAATGGTCGGCAGAACCATTTGTGCATTACTGCCCTGACCATTAACTGCCTGATCCTGTGCCTGTGTAACATGCTGCACTGGATCAGCTGCCACTGCTGGTGTCTGCTCTACATGCTGTGGCATCCTTGGGACTTGTTCCTGTGCCCTCTCGACTGCATGCTGAGATGATTCAGCCTGGGAATCCCCTGTCCTTGACTGCAAATATCTCTTCATCCTGGGATTCTTCACCAGTTGTTCAAAGGTACCAACCATGCTCAGGAGCTGCGCATGAAATAAATCCTCTTGTTCCTGTTCTTCTACTAACATGGCTGGCTGTGACAATGGTTGTGTCCGCTCAGATGCTGACACCTCTGGCACCTGTCATCTCTCTACGGTGTCGGCGGGTAGAAGAGGAACTCTCTTCTGCCGGGAGGTTTCCTGTTCCCTTATCTGCCATGCTGTCTACTGAGCCCTCAAAGGAATCCTGTATCCAAAGAAAGATCTCGTAATCTTTCTCACCTGTAATCAGCTGTACCTCTCTGTGTGTGTCTCTTGTTCACCCAATGCAATCCGTGTCCGGGCTCTTGCAGAAAAGAGGACCCTGTCCCGGCAACGGAACCATAAAACCGGTCTACGGACACATAAAGCGGTAATTCATTCACAAATAGCTTGGACTTACTCAGACACACAATCACAGAATCCTCGCTCCCTCGCTCAACAACACATTGGCCCCGAAGTCCGGCGCCCCTTGTGGTATTTCTTTATTGTTAAAAAGTTGGAAAATACAAAGCACGAGTGCAACATAGCACTCTACTTGCACCACTCTTTGCGCACTAGAGGCCGAAGAGTTTCTTTAAGACCCAACACAAATTTATGAACTTGCAGGAAATCAGGAATATGCTCTGGCACTTTTAGCAAAACTTCCCGATACCTATCCGCATATTCTTGAACAGAATAGTTCTTCTGTGACATAAAGAACCAAAAATCAAGCGCTCGACTGCGCTCATCAGGTGGCACAAAGTTATTATAAAATATAACTTTAAAGGCATTCCAGGTAACAGGCTCAGCTTTGTCCTTTTCTATCTTCCTCCACCATCGATGAGCCACATCGAGGAGGTTATACGTGGCTTGCTGAATCTTAGCCACATCATCATTTATATGGCACAGCCTAAAACATTGCTCCCACTTGGAAAGCCATTGTTCCACTGCATCTGCTGTGCGAGCTGCTGTATTGCCATTATATTTAGGCGGTTTGAGATCTTTAAGTTGCCACTTGGCTCGCCCCAAAGTAGGCACTCTAGCCGAAGTTCCTGGCTCTCCAAGACCGCCTTGATTGATTTCCTCATCAAGAGGGATGGATATAGACTTTTCTAATTCTTTTCCCCGCATTTCAGTCAATTCTTTCATTTGATTAAGAACTAATTGCATAGTGTTTTCCATAGAATCAATACGAGCAACCATAGTAGTCACATCAAGTGTTTCATCCTCGTCATGCATGGTCGAATCAGGCACCTGTTGCTGTGAGGATTCTCCTTCCATGTTTTCTCTTTTTTTTTTTTTTTAATGACTTGATGAAAAGAGTATAGGAAAAGCACCAAAATATTTACAGCTAGCAAACTGTCACACAAACACTAATTGCACTTGTAACTTCTGCACTTTATTGTCTTTGAATGCAATTTACCAACATAACAGCTTAAAATGCATGATAACCCCAAAAACTATGCATCAATTGCCCCAATTTTGCTCAAAACATGTGATTTTGATGCGAAACAAGTCCAAATTTGCCTTTTTGATGCAAAAAAAACAGAAATTGCAGAGCCACAAATTGATGTGCAATTCACTCTATGCACGCATATCCACGCATAAACACTGCCTGTGCACTTTATACATGTACTAGAACACCCTTTTGAAGCATTAAAGAGTCAAAAACGCATATTTGGCACCAGTTTTGAGCATTCACGACGGACTGCAGCTTTCGCCAGACGTCTGCACCATCCTCAACTTTCCAGAGGCGCTGAGAGAGCTTGAACTGTTTGAACAAAATCCCACATAGGCAAACACCAGCAGAAGGCGAAGGGTTTAACATGCAAAGCGTGGCCCTCTTTCTTTCAAAGCAAAAGAGAGAGAGCGCTCTCTAGCGTGTGGGCTGGGTTGACGTGCGCACACCGCTGGCCGCTGGCGGATTCCCTGCGATCCCTTCTTGTATAATCGGCTGATTGCAGCGTTTGCTATGGCGCAGCGCAGCCCATCTTTTTTTTTTTAATTTAACCTACTGCACCGCTACCTACTGCACCGCTTTCTTTCACCGCTTATTTTCCAACGCTCGTAACCAGACGCTCCGATACCAAATGTAAGAGGACTCAAAAAAAAAGACATGTGTGCGCTTCTCACCTCCCAACCAATATAGCCCATGAGCTTCTATAAATGGAAGTCCCCTAGAGCATGTTCTTACCTCCTTATCAAGCAAAAGGTAGAAACGCTCTCTTAGCTCCCATTCCCGCGCTCCTTGGCTAACCCCCGAGCTACGGACCTTGGCCCACTAGGCCCTTGCCCGTGCACATACGAATAATGTCCGGTCTAGGCCTAATTGCCTCGGACTAAATTAATGTAAATGTTCCCAACCAATATAGCCCATGAGCTTCTATAAATGGAAGTCCCCTAGAGCATGTTCTTACCTCCTTATCAAGCAAAAGGTAGAAACGCTCTCTTAGCTCCCATTCCCGCGCTCCTTGGCTAACCCCCGAGCTACGGACCTTGGCCCACTAGGCCCTTGCCCGTGCACACACGAATAATGTCCGGTCTAGGCCTAATTGCCTCGGACTAAATTAATGTAAATGTCTAACAAGAGATGCCTCGGATTATACTTGTTGGAGCTGCGTAGACATAGAGAGGGTCTCTTGAGAGGGAGGGGATCACAGAGGGAGAGCCTTACGAACCTTATCTAGATCAATTCTCACACCATCAACAAAGATGACATGACCCAGATACAAGTGTTCCTGCTTAAAGAAGTCACTTTGACTCCTTCGTATATAACTTCTCTAGTTTGAGAATCTCCAAGACAACTCTAAGATGTTGTATGTGCTCTTCCAATGATCTCAGTATGTCATCCAAGAAGACAACAATCTACTTTCCTAGATATGGACAAAATAAATCATTCATCATCTACTTACATCATGAAACTCTTTAAAAATATCATCCAAAATTTGTTTGCTCTTTAGAAATTTCATATATATCCTCGGCCGAAGCCTGAGTCGAGTTTACATCAAAAAATCCACGGGGGACATCACCCCTAATTACATATAATTCACTGTCGTGAACAAAAGAGAGCCTATGAAACTGATAATCTAACATTATCATCTTGCTCCTATCAAAAAACCGGGACATTCCCAAGATCAAGTCCACCCTGTCATGAGGTGGAAGTCCAAAGCCTCCCGACAATCCTAAATCTGGGCAAAGTTCGATTGATCCCACACTTCCACGTCTATACCCTTAGCAAGATTCACCACATAACAGTGATCACTTGCCATCGTGGGAAGCCGGAGTGTCTACACCAAACGTGAAGAAATAGTAGCGCAATTGTAAAACAAAATCCACACCCGATGGTGGACGCCTATGGATCCCTCAGATAGGCTCACTAACTTGACACCCTTGGCAACTACTACTATCCAAATGATCAATTTCAACAGAACAAGTTGTCCTTGAATAGAAAACCCCTTAGTTTTAGGCCAAAACCTTGTAAGCCTAATATTTCACACTATATATATAGTGGGCGGGCACTGTATTCTAAAAGGCCACCCCTTTTATAAAATAAAAGTGTGGGCACCCCTTTTAATATTTTTAAGTCAAATACTTCATATTTTGCAAAGCTGGAGAAAAACAAGTTTAAAAAAAAATAAGAACACCTTGGCTTTTTTTCCCAAAAGCGAACCTCGTATATACATTTGGATGCTAATGTGCACTATGGGCATAGAACCTCTACACTGGCTCCCTCGTCACAACCATTGCCAACCTCACCATCTGTGCGCCTCTAAGCACCTAGCCGTACAGGTGACGTCATCAGCCATACATGCCATCACACACCTGTTGTACGATCTGCTGCTGTACATCTGCGCGATCTGCTGGCCATACAGCTGCGACGCCTGCTAGTCGTACTACCACCTGCACACTGCTGCTGTACTACTGTAAAACGACCAGCTAACATCAGCTCTGTCATACTGCTGATGTCATCATCTATGTCATACATCTTCCTGTGCACTACTGCCGTATTGTACACCTTGCTACACCCTGTAGTACAGTCACCTGCACTTAGCCATACAGCTGCTGAACAACTGCCATACATTGCTCACATGACAGTTCTTGCTTCTTCTGTACTACTCTCATGGCATCTTGGATGCGTTTTGATGGTGTGAAGATCCCATGGGCTGCCTTTACAATTGACCGCCACCCTAGCCTCAACAAAAGCTGGAAAATGTGGAAAGCTCTCGAAGACGTCGGAAAGTAATCACACATCCGGAGCACTCTCTTTGCCATGGGCACGTGTAGATCTCTGCAAGGCAAGAGGTAGGAGAGGGTGTGGTGCATTAGGTGGTTGATCTCTAAGGAGATCAACCTTACCAGGTATTTTGTACCTCGGCACAGAATATCATGTCTCCTACTCCTTGGGGAGAGGAGGGATAGTGACAGAGGAAGAGTAAACTGGGAATGTGTTCCCTAAGCACCCCTCCTGGGTATTATTTGTTTTGTTACTTTTATGTTTCATTAGAAATCTGGTGATCCCAGACATCCCCGGCTTGTCCACAAATACTTCTTTGTAATATGAGTATTACCAAAGGGAGGGTCAGCCCATTCTGCCCGGTGTGGTGTCCAGTCTCTTATTATTGTTTATTTTATTGTTGTGATGTGGATGTTTAAATCGTTCACTAAATTGTCATCTCATCTTAATTCATGTTTAAATAGTCAAGCGAATTCCTTAAACACTCCAAAAGGGTTACATTGGTATCAGAGCTTTGCTTACTCATTTTTGTGGATTGCCAAAGGAGGGGTTTTCATTTAGGTGCCTTTGTCCAAGCCAGAACCAGAATCCAAGCTCAAAACCGAACGAGTGAGCCAGCAAGTGAATGTCTCCAAATCCAATTTGGAGGTGGACAAGATCAGCCCGACATATCCCAAGGAGGTGGATTTCTCCGAATCCAATTTGGAGGAGGTTCAAATCACTCTGACAAATTTCTGAGGAGCTTCAGAAGAGTCTCCAAAGCCAATGAGAAGAAGGATGAGGCTATATGTAAATAGCAGATCCGGTGGACATGGAGCGAAGTCCACAGATGGATCAGAGCAGAATTGGAGCAAAAGTGTATGGAGCACCCCAATGCTCCCAAGTTCAATAGGAGGGGATGTCATGTGCATCATGGACATGCTTATTCTCGCTAACAAGTATATGGGCAGATTTAGGGGCACATTTGGACCTGATTTTGCAGCACTTCAAAAAGGGGGGGGGGGGGGGTGGGGGGGGGGGTGTCAGCCCATTCTGGCCTTGTGTGATGTCTGGTATCTTATTATTGTTGTTATGTGGATGTTGGAACGGTTCATTAAATTGTCATCTCATCTTAATTCGTGTTTAAATAGTTAAGTTAATTCCTTAAACACCCCCGATGGGTTACACAAGTCACTCTTTTTATTGACTGAACACTCAAGCTGCCTCGCCATTTAGTCACTGCTAGCAAAGATGAACAGGCTAGTGCAACATGCATGCTTGGAGAACATGGATGGAATGTTCACCATGCAAACCCTAAGTTGACAACATGAATTATTATATAGTTGCAGTGTAGATAAATGCAGTGATGAACATTGACAGTTGTACGCCACTATGGGTCACCTTAGTATAGTCAAACATATCAAACTAGATCTTGGTAGAGACTCATATCAACTTTGAAGCTTATAGCTTGTTGCCTATAGATCCAGCTACATTCCTAGCTCGTGGATAAGCTTATAGCTTGTTGCCTATAGATCCAGCTACATTCCTAGCTCGTGGATAAGCTTCAACCTCGAAATCACGAGTATAGAAACTCTGTGATTAAACGATGGCTCGTATGTCTGACCTTGTATATGGTTCACAATTTTATTCATGTATATAAATAATACATGGTGTAAAACCCAACTCATTGATTATTCACATAGGTTTAAGGAAAACTACCACAGACCTCTACAAGTGCTTCCATTCCCAACTTTTTGCATATTTTTGTCATGTATCGAAGATCTTGATCTGGCAAAACTGCTGCGATCAAGAGAACTGCATCTGCTCCATTCAATCTTGCAAAGTAAAGCTGCCAAGCATCAATAATAAACTCCTTGCATAGAAGAGGGCACTGCATGATACACCAAACAAAGATTGCACTCTTGTCAGATGAAACCATAAATAATTCTAAAACAGCTTTTTTCCGGATTTGGCTGCAACCTAAAGCACCTGAACGCCAGCAGTTCGAACAGCTTTCAAGTACTCAAAGTCTCCCTGTAAGCCGAGCATTTAATCAAACTTAGAACCAGCAGAGCAGAGGTTGAATTAGAAAGGATTGCAGCATGTTTGCCATAGATATTTACAGCATACCTGAAAGTATTTGGAGTCGGTCAATACACTAAGACAGGCAGCCCCACCTTGTTCATAGGCTTGGGAAATGCGAACCTACAGTAACCACCACCAGCAAGATTTCAGATAACCACGATTTGTGCAGATCAAAAAGTAAGAAGCAAAGACCTGTTCACTCAAATTTGGCCCTCCTTCACCAGCTTCAATTGAAAAGAACGACTTAGCTTCACATGTATCATAATGCAAATGAATACCGGATCAAAATTGGGTTGAATGACACCTCTACTGGGAGAAGCCTTCTTCACTTCGGCAATGAGAGCTGGCACACCCGTCTCCGCAGCCCTTCTTGTTAGAGCTCCAACAAAATCTCTTGCCTTGGGTGCAGTTGGAAGAGCTTGTAAAATAGTTACCAAAGGCATTTTTTCTTTCATCTGCCAATTACAAATTAACCCAGGAGATTAGTAGATCCAAACAATAGCACAAGTATAGTGGGAAACTTGGGTAGTCACAAAGAGAAGCCGACATCTTTGTTGAATTGATAATGCGATGCTACTGTAAAACTATGTCCACCTACAATACTAAATGAGGGACTGTGACCACAAAACCAACACAAGTTTCCTCAGGCTGACAGTCATGTTGTCAAATGTCAATCCTCACGAGAGACTCCAGGTCCTGTCTGGGACTGCTAAATGAGATTAAAAAGAACCCCCATCTTGGAGAGAACGTACAATGACTACTCTAATAACCCAGCAATGACTGGCAGCAAGGGATGACAGCAATTTTGTTGGATTCAAAGTTTCTCAATAAATGCCTTAAAAGCATCCTTATTGGTCTTTAGAGAAGTGTCACACGCAGAAACTAAAAAGATCACATCACAAGGCAAAAACATGAAAGTCCCATGTCATCTGTGCATACGTGTGTGTGGGGGTGTGTGCACCCATGCATGTGTACGAGCCTGGGGTGTGCGTGGACATGCATGCCTCTAAGGACCTCTCTCTCTCTCTCTCTCTCTCTCTCTCTCTCTCTCTCCACCCCCCATTATATTGTTTGTATATGGGCTCCACCGATCCATGATGGTTCACAGTTGTATCCAGACACATGCACACTTTTTCTTTTCTTTCTTTTCTTCCGATGACCGGAAGAACACAGTTGTATTATTTTTTGTCTCATAGGCCGACTTTGGCCTCTCGTAGACGTTAATATATCTTTCTTTCTTTCTTCTTTCTCTCTCCAACCTCAATGAGGTGGAGAACAAGTTACACCGGCACATCATGGCCCTCGAAGTACGGGTCACGGAACTTGAACAAGAGAACACGGCACTCAAGGAGGAGGTGAGTGCATTGAAAGTGGAACTAGTGGCCGTCAAGAACACCAAGAAGGAAGAAGGGGAGATCAATGGCAACACTCTCACGGCCATCAAAGAAGAGATCTCCAAGGAGATCACAAAGGACATGGAGGGGAAACTCGAAGCCAAGCAATCAGGATGGGTTGAAGTGGTGAAGAAGAACATCCGTAAAGAAGTGAGGGAGGAGACTAGAAGGGAAGAACACCAAATCATTCACACCATCATCGAAGAGGAGAAGATGAGGCAGGCCCGCCGCCTCAACATTCGAATCACAAGTATAGCCGAGACACCCTACTCCACTCCCGAGAAAGATGGAAAGCTTCTATGCACGAAGCTCAGCTCTACAGGGAAGAGGACCCTCTCCCCTTCACCAAAGCATGGAGAGCCGGAAAAGACTCAACACGCAAGCAAGCCCTCATCCTCCAGTTTGCAGGAGAGACGGAGAGGGCCACCTTCATGAGGAAGAGGGTGATTCTACGAGGATTACAGGGAGATCCCATCTATTTGGATGACAACCTTACGAGGATGCAAATAGAACACAGGAAAACATGCATGCCGAGAGTCCTACATGCCCGAAAAGAGGGCAAGAGAGCATTTTATCGCGATGGCCGTGTCATCATCGATGGCAAGGCCACCGATTAGCGCCAGGCAGCCTATGGGACATCGGCTATGGAGGATCCAAATTCACAGATACACATAGCAGTTTGGAACTACAAGGGAGCACTTTGGACACATCCTGGGAGGATGTAGGAGGTCATGGACGGACGGGACATCATACTACTTACAAAGACACACCAGAGCCCAGAGAGGGGGCTACCCAAAGTAGAGGGTTATCCGTGGGAGTCTACACACAGGGGGACCACACGGCAGAGCACATCGAGAGGATCTGGAGGTATAGCGCTACTCTTCAGGCGAGAGCTACATGAGCGCCTACAGGTGGTAGCACGTGACCACGAGGCTAGATACATGTGGATCAGACTGCAGCACTCGGCAGACAAGGTGTTATACATTGCTCTATGCTACTTCTCTCCTAGAGGATTGAGATACGCCATGACAGCAGAGGAGGAGAGTAGAGAGGAGGAGGAGGACACAGGGCCATTGGGAGAGTCACCATATGCAGCCCTTTCAGATGAGATCATACACTACTCCAACTGGGGAAAGTCCTTATGGGGGACTTCAATGCGCGGACACAGAGCCAACAATGCGGCATTTATGATTTCGGGAACCCCGAGGTGATGTACACACTAGAGGTGGAGGACACAGGAGCTTGCAGGGTGTCAGAGGACATGGGGCCGGATAACACCAGATATGGTCATCACTTACTTGAGTTGGGAGCCCGACACCATCTCGTTATTTATAACGGGATGAGACAGTGGCAAGATTCAGGAGCACTGACATGCTTTCCACGGTCAGGGGTAAGCACAGTGGACTACATCATGGGGTCCATGGAGACCACACAGACAGGGACATCTTTCACCATCCCCCCCTCTCCTATTGGTGCGGATCAAACGTACATGTGGGCTACACCAGGTAAAAGGCATGTCAAGGAGCACTCGTGTAGAGCCTTGAGCAATGTCGTGAGAGAGAGGGAAGTGTCGGCGTGGAGCCACTCGAAAATCAGAGATAGAGAGAAGAAGATACGCTGGCTGGGGGGAATTCGTAAGAGCCCAAGAATTGGGCCCTTTTTCCTTTATTATTTGGGGGGTCACTTTGACCCTTAAAAAATGGTCCCTTGGCCAAGTTCAATGTGAACTTGGCCCAAGGTTTTAAAACCTTCATAAAGCCTTTAAAAAGGCTATGTACAAGTTATACAAATGATAGAGGGGTCATTTAGGCCTGTAACCCAACAACCTCCCACTTAAAGGCATAAATGGCGCCTTTAAGTTAAGCAACTCCCACCATCTGTATGCATAGCTGATGTTGTGCTTTGGGTAAGCACTTGGTGAGAGCATCTGCTGCAGGGTTTTGTGACGTATGGACCTTAACCATGGTGATAAGGCCATCCTCAAGCACTTCTCGAATGAAGTGATACCGCACATCAATATGCTTTGTGCGCGCATGAAACATGGCATTCTTTGCCAGACATATGGCACTCTGGCTATCACAACCAAGCATAGGTGCCTTGTCAGGCAAACCAAACTCACTGCATAAACGTGCCAACCATATGGCTTCTTTGGAAGCCTCAGTGGCTGAAATATATTCAGCCTCTGTAGTAGACAGTGCAACTATCTTTTGTAGTCTAGAGCACCATGAGACAGCACCTCCTGCAAGAGTAAATACATAACCACTTGTGGATTTGCGTGTATCCACATCACCAGCCATGTCTGAGTCACAAAATCCCTTCATTTCCAAAGGACCCTTACCATAACAGAGGCATTTGTTTTTAGTCCCTTTCAAGTACCTCATAATGGACTTTACTGCATCCCAATGCAATTTGCCTGGATTAGCCATAAACCGGCTCACAACTCCCACTGCATGGGCTATGTCAGGCCTAGTAGCAACCATAGCATACATAAGTGAACCACAAGCTGATGCATAAGGAACACTTTGCATTTCATTGGTTGCTTGATCAGACTTGGGGCAATCTTCCTTGGAGAATTTCACATATGGCTGTAATGGCACACCAAGAGGCTTTGCTTCAGCCATGTTAAACCTGTCCAGCACTTTTTCAATGTACTTTTCTTGAGACAAGTACAATATGCGCTGGTCCCTTTGCCTTCTAATCCTTACTCCAAGAACATGTTCAGCTGCCCCAAGGTCTTTCATTGAAAACGCAGATTTCAGCTGCTGTTTAAGAGCATCAACAGTGCTTCTTTTCTTCCCAGCAATCAACATATCATCAACATAGAGCACAAGAATAATAGGGCTGCCATCCTCATCAAGTTTTGTGTACAAACAATGATCTGCATGGCTTCTTTTGTAACCATGTTTGAGCATAAACGCATCAAACTTTTTGTACCATTGTCTAGAAGCCTGTTTCAGCCCATACAAGCTTCTATTGAGCTTACATACCAAATGTTCCTTTCCAGGAATAACAAAACCCTCGGGCTGTTTCATGTAAAGCTCTTCCTCAACATCACCATGCAAGAAAGCTGTACGTACATCCATTTGGTCCAATTCCAAATCAAGGGCAGCCGCTATGGCAAACAATACACGCAAAGTGGTCAGCTTCACGACAGGAAAGAACACTTCCTGAAAGTCTATGCCCTTTGTTTGCGCATATCCCTTTGCAACCAGCCTTGCTTTATACTTGGGTTTTGCATCAACTGTCTTGATTTTATACACCCATTTGTTAGGAATGGCCTTCCTCCCTTTGGGCAATTCAACCAAGTCCCAAGTATCATTAGCATGCAAAGCTTTAATCTCTTCCTGCATAGCAAGCTCCCACTTGTTGCTGTGCTCACATGTCTTTGCCTCTTTGTAAGTAAGAGGCTCACCCTCATCTGTCAACATAATGTAATGCAAAAAGGGATCATATCTACTCACATTCCGTCTTGGACGAGTAGAACGCCTCACCCAATGATCCACATTATCCGGAAATGGGTCTACATCAGGTGGGATGACAACATCATCAACTATGGTATGCTGTCCATCATTTTCAGCACCATTTTCAGCATTGTTATGTGGCTGCAAATGCCCTTCAGGAGCCTCATTTTGCTGTCCAACATCATCTGGCTCATCAACATTTTCAGTCATATGTGGTGCATCCTGAGGGTCAAAAATAGGCCTAATAGGTGGCTGGTCATGCTGAAATTTGACCTTTTTATGGTCATGCTTTGAGGCACAATTGTTTTGAAGCAGCCTTGCCTCATTAAAAACAACATCCCGGCTGCGCACAACCTTTTTGAGCTGAGGTAACCAAATCCTGTAGCCCATTTCGCCTTCTTCACCATATCCCATGAAGAGGCCTTTAATGGACTTGGCATCCAGTTTGCTTCTCAACTCAGGTCTAATATGCACAAAAGCTTCACAACCAAAGACGCGTAAGTGATCATATGAAGCAGGTTTGCCAGACCAAACCTCTTCAGGGATGTCACCTTTCAAAGACATGTGAGGGGATCGATTGCATATATGCACTGCAGTTTTCAAAGTTTCTCCCCAAAATCCATGAGGGAGATTAGCTGTGGACAGCATGCATCTCACCCTCTCACAAAGTGTCCTATTGTATCTTTCAGCCACACCGTTAGAAGAGGGGCTGTATGGAACAGTAAGCTCCCTCTTAATGCCCAAATTTTCACAAAATTTATTAAATTCAGCACTTGTGAACTCTCCCCCATTGTCCGTACGCAAGCATTTCAGCTTTCTACCTGTTTGGGTGGTCACAAATGCATGAAATTTCTTAAACGCAGCAAAGGCTTCATCCTTAGATTTAAGCAAATAAACCCAAACTTTCCTAGAATGATCATCAACAAAGGAGACAAAATAATGTGCACCCCCCATAGACTTGGTAGGCATGCTGCAAACATCAGAATGTACAAGATCAAGCACATAAGATTTACGAGAGACACCGGAGTAATAAGAACGCTTCACTTGCTTACCATATTGACATTCATTACAAAAGTCAAGCTTTGTGCCTTTAGCATCAAGCTTATTCAAGTTACAAAGCTTAGTAAGGCCTTTTTGGCTCATATGGCCAAGCCGCTTATGCCACAACTCCATGTGAGAATTAATTTCAGCCAACGCAATAAACTTGCCCAACAAAGCCTTTCCATGTAAGCAGTAAAGTGTCCCTTTCTTTGTGCCTTTCACAATCATCCTTGAGCCTTTGGTCATCTTCCATGATCCTCTCTCAAACAAGATGCTATAACCATGCATATCCATCTGACCAACAGAAAGCAAACTCTTCTTGATTCCCGGCACATATCTAACATCATGCAGAACAAGCTCATTCGTGCCATCTGTGGAAAGATGCACAGTGCCAATACCCTCAATGGAACATGCATGATTGTTTCCAAGGTATACATGGCCATGGCTGCCTGCAGTAAAAGTAGAGAAACACTCCTTGATAGGAGTCACATGAAACGAGGCACCGGAATCAACAATCCAAGTCTGGGATAATGCATCATTTACAGTCAACAAAGCATCAATAAGATCACTCTTGGTGATCTGCATATCCTGTGTGTGAACATAGAGAGAGGCATCAAAAGCATGAGCATCGTCAGCTGACAAAGTGGCACATAGGATGTCCTCTACATCTGACAACTCCTCAATAACGACACTAGAGGCCACATTGGCCTTCTCCTTGTCCTTTGAGCTGTCCTGTGCGTCAGTCTTGACTTCCTTCTTCTCTTTCTTTTTGTCTCCGCCATTCTTCTTCCTTTCTAACTCTGCCTTGTAGTACCTGCATTCGGGTTTCTTGTGACCTTTCCTGCCACATTGATAGCAAGTCACCTCACCCTTGCCTTTGCTGGCATTTCCCCTTTCCTTACTCTTACTCTTACTTCTCTGTGCATAAGGAGTCTTCTTATCTGTCCTGCCTCTAACCATGTTGGCTGAGCTGCCTCCCTCTCCCCCTACTTTCCTCCTGATTTCCTCATTCAGTATAGAACCCCTAACACCATCAAAGGTCAGATTGGGGTTATTTGACAGTGAGACCACCAATGTCTCCCACGAATCAGGTAAGGTCATAAGCAAGAAGATAGCTTTCAGCTTATCATCAAAGGGAGGCATGCCTGAATCCTGCAACTGCGATAAGGTACCTGTAAACAATGACAAGTGCTCTGCAGCACTCTTGGACTCATCTAGCTGCATGCCAACAAGTTTCCGCATTAGATGCACCTGATTGACTGGCGTTGTATTCTCATACGTCGCCTTTAGCTTTGCCCACAACTCAAAAGCAGTAACAAGCCCCTTGAGATCTACCAAGATCTCGTCGGAAACGGCCATCTTAATGTAAGTAATGGCCTTCTTGTTCAAAGTAAGCCATGCATCCTCAGTCATGTCCACTGGCTTCTCTGCCTCCAATGCCCTGTCACAATCCTTAAGGAAGAGGATTCCTTGAATCCTTTCCTTCCAAAGGTCGAAACCTGTACCCTCAAAGCGCCGGATCTCAAAGAGATTCTTTACGTCCAAGGAAGATGATGCCATAGTCGCACAAACGAGAGGACTATCGTGCTGAAATTTGGGGCAAAATGCACCAAAAACAAAGTATAACCTCACAGAAACGTGCACTACAGCTCCAAGTGGTCACAGGAGCAATTTGAGCCAAAAGGGGTCAGTCTAGGCACAAAAATAAAGTTCTGAATTTTCTGCGCAGAAAATTTCAGCAAGCGAATTTGTGCCCAAAAACAACAATTTTAGTTGTTTTTACCCTCAAGAGACATACATAAGGCTAATGCACAGCCTTTAGAAGCATGTAGGAGCAAAAGCCCCAATTTGTAGCATCAAAAATGCAGAGAATTGAGCCACAAATGGTCATACATAGGCAAAACTCACTCAATGTGCATAAATTACAGCAATTTGCACTTTCCTCAATTTAAATACATCAAGCGCACACTTGCAAAAACCTGCGTAAATCTGAAATTTGCTGAATTGACCTGTTTTGGAGACCTGTTTTCAGCAATTTCAGTGTTTTCGGGTAGCGTGGACCAAGTACCTGTGTTCCCACAAGTTAATACATGATTTGCAAAACCTGTATTTTGCTGTTAGAACCTGTAATTTGCTGATTTGGGCCTGTTTTCAGCCTGTTTTAGGTCAACTTTGCAAGTCCGGAGCCCTCAAGTGTACGGGGACGAGCCCTTTGGCGATGAATTTGCAAAACTTCACGTGAAAGATGATCTTCTTGGCTGAAAATCAGAGTTTGTAGGTTTTGGAGCAAACCCTAATTCATGCTCTGATACCAGTTGAAAGGGCATGTGGGCTACACCAGGTAAAAGGCATGTCAAGGAGCACTCGTGTAGAGCCTTGAGCAATGGCGTGAGAGAGAGGGAAGTGTAGGCGTGGAGCCACTCGAAAATCAGAGATAGAGAGAAGAAGATACGCTGGCTGGGGGAAATTCGTAAGAGCCCAAGAATTGAGCCCTTTTCCCTTTATTATTTGGGGGGTCACTTTGACCCTTAAAAAATGGTCCCTTGGCCAAGTTCAATGTGAACTTGGCCCAAGGTTTTAAAACCTTCATAAAGCCTTTAAAAAGGCTATGTACAAGTTATACAAATGATAGAGGGGTCATTTAGGCCTGTAACCCAACACCTCTTGCTGTCACTGGTGAGCTCCACACCAGCACCCACATAGGCATCACATACTACTTTCTACTTCACCCATGACCTGGCAGACATATATGAGCATCATGTATATGACGGGCTACTTCAGATGGATCCCCTGTCACCTCTAGACAAACTCACCACTCAGATGTCATCTCTACTACAAAAGGCCACCACCCGCAGCTTCCCCCATCATACACACATTGCACACACAGATAGATCTGGGAGCATGACCTAGAATCGGTGGTATGATGATGAGTGCAGAGAGCTATATACAAACACCTCCGTGCCCAGACAGCACTGGGGACCATTACACAGAGACAGGCGAGCCGACAGATAAGGACCCTCACACGCCGTAAGAGGCATGCATATGAGGAGGCATAGTACTGGGATATATACCACCTACTCATGAGTAGAGATATAGCCACTGCATGGCGCAGGATGAGAGAGCCTCGCCCTCGTACCCCAATTGAGGATCCACACACATGGCACACATGCAAAGAGCCTCTACCATATCCCTCAGCAACCGCCCATACCACAGCCACGGGAGCCCCGCCCTACCACCTCTACTTTCTTTACCGCCTCGATGGTAGAGAGAGCTATCCGCCGGTTACACCATGGGAGATCGGCTAACCACACTGGTATACAGAGTGAGCATCTTATTTATGTAGCTGACACACTGGCACCCTTTGTTGCTCACCTCTTTAATAGGGCACTAGTGGAGGGCCTACCAACTAAGTGGACTATGCACACCATCATGCCTCTCCACGAAGCGAGAGACATGCTAGACCCACCCCAGCAACTACAGGACTATCATGATTGGTCATACATTGGCCAAACTTTATGGCGCAGTGCTCGAGGCAGAGTTGAGCTCATATGCAGAGAAGGAGGGACTGCAAGCACCAGGGCAGGCTGGATTCCGATGAGCTTTCTCCACTATTGACCATATATTCACTCTGAGATGTCTGATTGATCAGGCTAGGGCGCGGGAGAGGAGATTATACTGCTGCTTTGTGGATTTCTGCAAAGCATTTGACACGGTGCCACGGGAGAGACTCTTCCAGCGCCTCTAGTCATTGGGGATCCCATCAGAGATGGTTTGGGGCATCTATGCTTTATATGAGCAGGTCCTCAAGCGCATACGATGCCCCGGGGGGCTATATGATGTTATTGCTAGCACCATAGGTGTGAAGCAAGGATGCCCACTCTCTCCTACACTATTTGGGCTATACATCAATGAGGTGGCTGACTTCATTGTTCACGGTGGCGGAGACGGGGTACACATCTCAGGTACCACAGTCCACATTATGCTATATGCATATGATATTATTTTGGTCTGTCAGTCTCGCGGATGGGACTACAGCATCATCTCCATGCACTCGATGACTTCTGCACACAACGGGGACTTACAGTGAACCTTGGGAAAACCAAGGTCATGATTTTCCACACCTCAGGGCCGGTTCGACGACCACAGGCCATCTTCACACTAGCAAGAGGACAGGTAGAGGTGGTAGACTCATATGTGTACTTGGGGATTACATTTGCGACTCCGCCAGGAAGATTTACTATGGCACAGGCAGCCAGGGATAGATTCACACGAGGGTATGCAGCTCTGGCCATGCTAGAGAGACAATGTCACCAGGCACACTTCCAGGAGCCCCGCACAAAGGGGTGGTTGTTTGACACACTAGTCACCCCTGCTTTGATGTATGCTGCACCAGTATGGGCACCTGGGCTCGCCACCTCCACATTGTCTCAGATAGAGAGGCCTTAGATTCTCATGCTCTCACGGATGATCCGTAGCAAACCCTCCGTCCCACAGGACATTCTTCGAGCGGAGTTTGCTGCACCTCCTATGCTAGTAGAGGCCCTCTTCCAGATGATCTGCTTCATACATAGGATCAGAGATATGCCATCAGATCGACTCTCACATAGAGCTTTTGAGGCGTCCAGGCAGCTCACAGAGAGTGGAGATGGTATTCACAGATGATACAGTGGCTCACTCAGCATGGTCTCAACATAGATCACCTGCCACCTTTCCAGTATGATATACATGCACCACACATCCAGCTCTCTCACTGTCACGATTGTGACGTATGTATGTATCAGATCCTCTCTTCATTGCTAATTCCTATTGCAGATGCAAAGAGTAACCAGCCAAGGGAAGCTCTACCCTCGACTGGTTGCGACTCTTCGCCAAGGGATGTACCTCTTCATCGAATAGCCACATCCCTTCGACGAATGGTTGTATCCCTTGATGAATGGTTGTGCCTCTACATCGAATAGTCACATCCCTTAGCCTAAAGTTGTATCCTTTCGTCTATGGTCATGTCCTTTCATCTAAGGACATCCTTTCGTCTATGGTCATGTCCTTTCATCTAAGGACATGCCTCTTCAAATGTGTCTCTTCATCTCCTATATAAGAGACCTATTGTACTCAGTTTAATTCAATTCAAGTCAATTCAATCTTCTCTCAAGTGTTCTCCTGAGGGCTCTTGTTCTCTAAGTTAAGTACTTAAGTAGTAATTAGTACACAATATGAGGGATTAACAACATAATCCTCATAGTGGTATCAGAGCAAAACTTTTCCTACCCGTGGGTTGTGAAGCCCTCACCCTCTCCGCGGCACTCCCTCGTCCACCCCTCTTCTCGGTGTTGTATGGAAGCAGCGGAGCGATGGTGGACTTGGCGTAAATCTTTGCCCATGGTGATGTTAAAAATAATAATAAAAAAATTCAACACCCATACACACACATCGTGTGTGTTTCAGAGAGGGAACCCTTGCTGCATACCTGGATTACCTCCCTCCCTGCTGCCGGTGGTGGTAGTCGTTCGCTGCATGGCAGGAACCTCCCCCCCCTCTCTGCTGAATATGGAGCACCCCCCCCCTCCTCACTTCGTTCGCTGCAGGCCGTGAGCCCCTTGCTTGCTTCGTGCAGCTGCCGACCCTGAGCCCCTCACCGCCAAATAGCGCCCGCCCTCCACCTCTTCGCATAGTTGCTGGCGGCGCCTTTTTCGAAGCGGCGCACCCTTCCTCCAGTCGGCTACGTGATCCAGGGCTGTCACCTTTACACCATTAAAATAAATAAATAAATAACATTGACACTTGGGTCTATAATCAAAAAAAAAAAGGGGCGTGCGCTAGTGTGAACCAAACCCCCCCTTTCCGTTGGCGATTCGGCAACCATCCTCCCCTGGCTGTCAGGATGCCACACGTTCGCTCCCCTCCCCCCAACGATTCGGCGACCATCCTCCTCCCGGCTGTCAGTGGGTTCTCCCGGCTCTGCCCACGCCACACCGTCTGTGCGCTCTCGCCATCTACGTGCATCCTTCATGGACAATTTTTCGGAGAAGCCTTACATGCACATCTCCTATCTGAGTTACATCGACGAGATCCCCGAGGCTCTTCTTCCCGAACACAGCCCTCCTCGTGCCCCCACTCCGGAACAAGTGCCACTTTCTGCCGATGCTAGGTGGATTCCAAGTCTCCCGGACTCTCCTATCCCAGTAGCCCCGGCCTCACCGCATACATGTCAGCAGCCCGCATGTAACCGAACCCGACACTTGGGCGATCTGGACTATTTTCCTCACCTGCGAGCCACTGCACCTTACTCATTTCGAGTACTTTCTATCACGGTACCCTCAGTTGGCACACTTTCTTCCAGAGTGCAGTGTGGATGGACTCCGCAATATCTCCTCCACGCGCCCTCCTGTGACATTCTACTGCGAGATCTTCGTCCCCGATTATACTCCATTATCTCCAGTGCCCAGCTCTTTGGCGGAACCAAACGAAGAAGTGGAAGCAGACGAAGTAACCTCCGAGGACGATCCCGAGGAAGTGGAGGACCCCGACTTCGAGTATGAGGATTCCGTTACTGCCTCTCCAGCAGCTGTTCCTTCCATCCTACATTTCAGGTGGACCTTTCCTGCTTCACCTCAGTACTCTCTCTGAGTTCTCCAGATGTCGACTTCGCACGACAACGTGCCACCCGCCGATCCTCAGATGGAGGCCTTGCAGATGACCACTCTTCAACAACAGATGGAGGACTTGCAACGGGCCCTTTTCGACGGTATGGCATCAATGCGATCACAAATGGAAGACATGCAACAACGGCACCAACACCAGCGCGAGGGATCCAGGATGTCCCAGCGAGCGCGTCGATCGCGTTCACCGACTTCATCATCATCCTCGGTGGGCCAACAGGACGATCCCTCAACTCCTCCCGATCCGACCGCCGAGGTAGACAATGTTGAACTCAAACTTTTGTATAAATTAATGACCACAGCACAGACAAGAAAGATGGATATCAAGTTACCTGAGCCCTACAATGGCCGCCGCGATAAGCGGTTAATCGATCACTGGCTCTACAAGATGGAGGTTTATTTCTCAAATACTGAATTGCCCGAAATCAAAAAAGGTGGCATTGGCCAGTACCCTCTTGAAAGATACCGCCTTCCTTTGGTGGCGACGCAGGATTTCAGATGGCAAGTCTACTCCGACGTGGGATAAATTCCGACGTGCTTTTCGCAAGGCTTTTAAGCCTGCCAATGCAAACTTTCATGCCAGGTCCTCTCTCCGCCTCCTGAGCCAAACTGGCTCCGTGGCCGCGTACATCTCACAGTTTCAAAAACTGGCTCTCGAGATAGCGACACTCAGCCCCTCTGACCAGCTTCACAGCTTCATTGACGGGCTTGAACCCACGATCCAAGACGAAGTCCATAAGTACAATCCTGCCACCCTGGATGAAGCAATCTCGTATGTCGAGCGCATTAGTGATTACAGGCGTCCTCCCAGAAACTTTTCCTCCGGCGCCCGTTCTTACAAGCGGAATCGACCCAATGGACTAGCCAACCCCAGCGTCCCAATCCTGGACAACCCAACTCTCGGCGACCATATTCTGAACAACAGTCCTTCCGGTCACGCTTCTCCGGGCAAGCTCCCGCGCCAAACGCAGGATCCTCTCAGACCGAATCCTCTGGCAGCAGAGCAGAAACCGAGATCGGTCCCGACAGGACCGTCGCAGCAATGATCGGCGCAACTTCAAGCGAGAAACCTCTTCACGACAGCAAACCTCTTTATCGACTGCCACTTCATCCCAACCTAGTCGTCTAGGCCTCTGTACAATTTGTTCTGGCGATCACCGGTGGTATGAATGTCCTCAGCGCCCTAAACCCTCCAACACTCGGCGCAATTCTCAGGTGGACAGTTGCCACCATGCTGATCATGACCGGCCTCCTGTGAAAGACAAAAACAAACAAATAGCTTGTTCTGTTCGCGTTTCTGAAGTTGTCAGTACCGTGATGCTTAATGGCCAAAGTACCAACCCTATTCCGGTGAATCTTTCCAAGCAGGTCCTTAGTCTTCTGGGTTTCATTGGCGACCATCCCATCAATGTGCTGGTGGACAGTGGCTGTTCCACTAATTTTGTGGGTACTTCTTTGGTTCACAAGCTTCGCCTACAGACCCGACATTTTGTGGATGCTTTTCAAGTAGAGCTTGCTGATGGTTCCTTCCTTAATTGTAACAAAAAGGTGCAACAGCTTCAGTTCCAGATTCAAGATTACCAAGATCACCTTAATTTTTTAGTGATGCCGTTGTCACATTATGACATGATACTGAGACAATCTTGGCTGTATCGATATGATCCTGTGATCAGCTTTCGTTCTCATTCAATCCAGTTATACCATGATGGTCGAGAGCTGGAACTTCGGGGCCTTTTCAGTGCCAAACCCATCACTGTTGTCTCTGCCCTGCAAGTCAAACGCCTCGTCC
This sequence comes from Cibotium barometz, assembly GCF_041138505.1. Lineage (NCBI taxonomy): Eukaryota > Viridiplantae > Streptophyta > Polypodiopsida > Cyatheales > Cibotiaceae > Cibotium > Cibotium barometz. Next base: position 53,537,262 of record NC_141053.1, on the reverse strand, counting down.
GCAAGCGTGACTGTACAACATCCTTGGTCATGTTACGGGAGATTGAAGCAGAAACTAGTGAGCATTCTCAAGCCTCGTCATCAACAACTGCTTACTTGGAGCAACCCTTCTTCAGGCCTTTTCAGGATCTGTTTCCGAACGATCTTCTGACGACATTGCCTCCTCCTCGTCCTGTGGATCACCCGATTGATCTTATCCCAGGTCAACCTCCTCCAACCCGAGCTCCATACCGTGTTTCTTACTCTGAATCTCAGGAGATACAAAGGCAATTACAGTAGTTGCTCGACAAAGGTCACATCCGTCCCAGCAAAAGTCCCTTCGGAGCTCCGGTTTTGCTTGTCAAAAAGAAGGATGGATCAATGCGGCTTTGCATCGAATACCGTGCTCTCAATAAGCTGACAATCAATATCAAATTTCCTTTGCCTCGCATCGATGAGTTGTTCGAACAACTGCTTGGTGCAAAGGTGTTTTCCAAGATTGATTTGAAGTCCGGCTATCCTCAAATTCGTATCCCTAATGGTGATGAATACAAGATAGCCTTTCCGACAAAATATGGCCATTATGAATTCTTGGTCATACCTTTTGGGTTAACCAATGCCCCGGCCACTTTCATGACCCTGATGAATGAAATTTTTGGGCCGTACTTGGACAAGTTTGTGATCGTTTATCTCGATGATATTCTGGTTTGTAGTCGATCTATGGTCGATCACAAAGAGCATTTACAGATTGTCTTTGAAGTACTACGCACCAATATGCTGTACATCAACAAGAAGAAGAGCGAATTTTTCAAGAACCATGTGGAATATCTTGGTCACATCATTTCTGCTAATGGGATTGCAGTAGATCCTAAGAAGATTCAGGCGATTGTGGATTGGCCATTGCCTCTCACCATTTCAGATGTTCGATCTTTCTTGGGACTTGCTAACTTTTATCACAACAAGGTGCATAGGTTTTAAGAGATTGCTGCCCCTTTGACAGAATTGACAAAGCTGGACAAACTTCAATGGCCTTCTTAAGCTGAGCAATCCTTCAATGATCTCAAGCATGCCTTGACGACAACCCCGGTCTTGGCCATTGCAGATCCCACCCAGCCCTTTGATGTAATGACATCGTGCTTCTGGTCGAGTTTTGATGCACAATGATCGTGTCATTGCTTTTGACAGCAGGAAGTTTTCAGCCATTCGAAGCAGGTATCCTATGTATGATAAGGAGTTTTTGGCAATCGTGCATGCTTATCGGACTTAGAGACATTATCTTCTTGGAGCAGATTCAGTTGTACGTACAGATCGTCAATCTCTGACGTACATTTTCACTCAACCTGTTATGAACCTCGACAAGGCCGATGGGTTGAATTCTTGGCTAATTTCCACATGATTATCCAGTATGTTCCTGGTCTTCAGAATGTGGTTGCAGATGCTTTGAGCCACATGCCTCGAGCCACTAATTTTGCCATCACAGATGTGCAAATGGAAATCCCTGCTTGTTTCAAAAATGAGTATTTGACTGATAGAGATTTTGGAGATGCGTTCCGTGCTCTCAAATCTTCTAATCCCAGTCCTGCAAAAATGAACATGTTTGCAGCCTACACCATCATAGATGAATTGCTATTCTTTTCTGATCGCATTTGTGTGCCTCACAATACTTCACTGCGGAAGATTCTTATTCAAGAGCATCATGAAGTTCCTTATGCTGCTCATCCTGGTATCAACAAGACATATCGGCTTTTGTCTGCTACATACTTCTGGCCTCAGATGCAGCAAGATGTTATCAAATTTGTCAAAGCTTGTCATTCATGTCAGATAATGAAAGCCTCTCGACAACTTCCTCAAGGGTTACTTCAACCGTTGCCAGTTCCCAATGAGAGATGGGAAAGTATCAGTATGGATTTTATTACCACTTTGCCTCGTTCATCCAAAGGCAATGCTCAGATTCTTGTGGTGGTTGATCGATTTTCCAAAATGGCGCATTTCATTCCTTGCAAAAAAGCTACTTCAGCCCCAGATGTGGCGTCATTGTTCGTGCAACATGTCTTCAAATTGCATGGTTTGCCGAAGACCATCATCTCAGACAGAGATCCAAAGTTCACTGGACATTTTTGGACGTCTTTGTTCAAATCTCTTGGCACGAATTTGTTGTTCAGTTCAGCCTATCATCCTCAAACACATGGACAGACTGAAAGAGTCAATCAGATTTTGGAAGAAATGATTCGACATTACATTCAATCCCGTTTGGCATCATGGGAAGATTATTTACCACTCGTGGAATTTGCTTATAATAATTCCCATCATTCAGCAATTGGATTAACTCCATTTCAAGCATCATATGGGCATACTCCTCTTGTGCCTACAAACTTTGTTTTACAACACAAAGTGGCGTTGGCAGATCAATTGGTTCAGGAGATGCAAGATGTGCTTATGCAAGTTCGAGATAAATTGGTCCATGTGCAACAAAAATATCAAAAACAAGCCAACAAGCATCGTCGACATGCAGATTTTCAAGAAGGAGATTTGGTCTTGTTATATGTGGCACCTCACCGCTACAAAACAGTGAAGTCAGTTTTTCCAAAGTTGCGACCTCGCTTCTATGGGCCTTTCAAGATTCTTAAGAAAAATTCAGTTGTCAGTTACAAGTTGGAACTTCCACCTTCATGGGGGAAGGTTCATCCGACTTTTCACATTTCTTGGCTCAAACAGTATGTTCAAGGAGATTCGCCTATTCCAGACTTATCTTCATATGTACCAAAAATTGAAGATGACCATATTATCCTTGTTCCAGGAGTAATTCTTGACGTGCGACAGAAGGAAACAAGAAGAAAGTTGACTACAGAATTTCTTGTGAAGTGGATGGATTTGGATGAGTCTGATGTTAGAAGTCATCTCCTGTCTAGTTTTATACACCAGGGCCTTTGTTGTGGGTGTGCCCGCCCTTATGAGGTGTTTTTCCATTTTTCCCCACTCTCCGTATTTTTCCCCTATTTTTTCCCATTTTTCTGAGGCTTGGGAGGGCTGCCAGGTGATGCCAGGAGCACCCCAGTGCTGGCCGACTCCATGTTGATCAGTCGTGGGCTACTGGGCTGCTGTCCGACTGTTTTTTCATTAGTCGTGGGCATCTGGATGCTGGCCGACTGCATTTATACAGTCGTGGGTCTTTTCATCAGTCGTGAGCACTTTAGTGCTGGCCGACTGCCCTCCCAGGGAGGTATATATAGGTCCTCAGCCCCCATACCTCATTTGTATCATATTCGGGATCTTCTTGTGTATATCAGAGCAGAGTTACACGCCTACATCTCTCTCTCTCTTGTGCTGTTTTTTTGCCTGCGTTTTTGCTCGTGTTCCCAGATTTGGTCATCATCTCCGCTGCAGATTCTGACATGGTATCAGAGCCCTAGGCTCTAGATAGGTCTTGGGATTTGTGTGGCTGATTGGTGGACTGTTTTGGGCTGATCGGGAAGAGGAGAAGCAAAAGGAAGGCGGGCTGATTTGCTGGACAGCCACTTGCAGGTATCAGTTCTTCTTTGTTCCCACCCACCCACCCTTTTCAGAGTACATCCCCGCTATGGCAGATCTGTTTGAGATGGCCGAGAGACATGTGAAGATCCCAACACTCCCCACGTTCCCGGTGGACCGTCAGTTGGACGGGAGCAACTACGGCATATGGAAGGTGATGATGGAATCCGTTCTGGAGTCTTACGACCTCGCCGATTTCGTCGTTGTTGGTGTTCCACGGCCGGAAGTAGAGGAAGGGGAGTTACCGTCAACCCGAAAGGACCGGGAGGCCCAGACACAGATGTGGGATCGTGTCAACGCCAGGGTCCGTTCGTTTATTTTCCTCAACTGCACACCACAGGTAATCAATCATGTAAAGCACATGACGCTGGCCAGAGGTATATGGCAGCATTTGGCCTCACTTTACAACAGGGTATCGCCCATGAAGAGGATTTCCTTGGAAGTACAGATGCGGGTTATGAGCCCTGCAAAGTCGTCGACGATGCGGGAGCATATTAACAAGCTGCAGGCTCTTCAACAGGAAGTTCTTCAGGCTGGGAAGGAAATATCATCAGAGGACATGGCCATCACGTTGCTGTCACACTTGCCCTCTTCGTACTCAGCATTTTACTCTTCTTTGATTACCAGTGGCAGGCTCAGCACCATCACGTGGGAGGAGCTTGTGCCCATGGTCCTGGACCAGGAGGAACGATTCACGAACCCTCCTCAGGGTGGAGGTTCGGAGGCCTTTACTGGCCAACGGTCGAAAGGCCGTAACTCGGGCAAAGGGAAGGCTTCATCGGAGAAGTCTTCTGAGAAGAAGTCCGACGCTGACGCGAGAAACTAAAGGCAGAGAGGACCTGTAATAATTGTGGCGAGAAAGGCCACTACTGGAGGCAGTGTCCCAAGCGGAAGACCGAGAAGGGTGAAGATTCCTCAGTAGCAATCATGAAGACTCCGGCTTTTGTGCACCTGGAGGTGATGGACACCGATGCTTCGTTTTCTTCAGGCAGGGAGGAGATTGGAGGACTCTCCGCAACGGATACCAGGGATTGGATTCTCGATAGTGGTGCTTCCAGGCACATGACTCCTTCCCGTTCCGGTTTACAGGATCTCTGCAGGCTTTCTGGTCATATTCTTACTGGTGATACGTCCACTATCCCAGTTCACAGTGAGGGCAGGATGGAGATAGTTCCCGATGGCAGAGGGGGGAAGCATTCCTCCCAAGTGTTGTATGTTCCGGCACTTGGTTTTCATCTGTTGTCAGTGCATCAGGTTTGCAAGACTGGCGTACGGGTGGAGTTTGATGAGCATTTTGTTGCTCTCCGGGACAAAGCAACAGGCCAAGTGGTTTGGGTAGGTGGAGTGGAGAATGGAGTTTACAGGCTTTCAGCACTCTCTCTCCCAGGTCCTCAAGTTTGTGAAGAGTTGCAGTCTGGTAATGGACACTTAAGTGTGGATACGCTGCAGGTGCGGGCTTTCCGGGACCAGATGGTGGATAGCTTGCCAGTAGATGGCAGCAGTTGGCAGGAACTTTCCAGTACTGATGTTGGTAGTTCTTGTGTTCGTGAGTCAGAGGAAGCTGAACAGGTCACTTATGCTCTGATGTCTCGTCGTGTTCGGGACATAGAACTTCCAGTAGTTGAGGATGTTCTTTCCACGGGGACCTTTCGGAAAGCCAGGCAGGTGACAGGTGCTTACTTACAGAAGGAGGTGGTTTCTCCAGGCTTTGTGGTTCCGGATTCAGAGGAAATTATGGCCCAGGGGCAGTTTTACGGAGCAGGAGGAGGTTACATTGCAGGTTTGGGCTTCCACTGGAGGAACCCATGGTCATCCAGAGGCACTTTGTTCGTGAACAGATCGTTGCTGATGACATCTTGCTAGAGTTCTGTTCGACGGAGGACAGTATGGTGGACCTCTTCACGAAGTCGCTCTCTCAGGACTTCTTCAGGCGGCACCCCAGCTCCCAGTGGTTGGTTACACAGCCAGGAGCTGAGAGGGGGTGTTAGAAGTCATCTCCTGTCTAGTTTTATACACCAGGGCCTTTGTTGTGGGTGTGCCCGCCCTTATGAGGTGTTTTCCCATTTTTCCCCACTCTCCGTATTTTTCCCCTATTTTTTCCCATTTTTCTGAGGCTTGGGAGGGCTGCCAGGTGATGCCAGGAGCACCCCAGTGCTGGCCGACTCCATGTTGATCAGTCGTGGGCTACTGGGCTGCTGTCCGACTGTTTTTTCATCAGTCGTGGGCATCTAGATGCTGGCCGACTGCATTTATGCAGTCGTGGGTCTTTTCATCAGTCGTGAGCACTTTAGTGCTGGCCGACTGCCCTCCCAGGGAGGTATATATAGGTCCTCAGCCCCCATATCTCATTTGTATCATATTCAGGATCTTCTTGTGTATATCACAGCAGAGTTACACGCCTACATCTCTCTCTCTCTCTTGTGCTGTTTTTCTGCCTGCGTTTTCGCTCGTGTTCCCAGATTTGGTCATCATCTCCGCTACATATTCTGACATCTGATTCCACTTGGCAAACAGATGAAGAAATACAGCAGTACCCTAATCTTCTTCAGGAGTTCTTTGACAAACGGATATCTATCATTTGACACATGGGTTTTATTTTAAATGGGAGGGAATGTCACGATTGTGACGTATGTATGTATCAGATACTCTCTTCATTGCTGATTCCTGTTGCAGATTGTAACGCGCGGAAGCTCTGGGTAGTCTTCTTTCAGCCCTAAACACTCTTGAAAACCTTCTGATGCAAAACGCACCATCTGATGCAAAAACGCAGGTAGAGAGAGAGTAGAGAGAGAGAGAGAGAGAAGTGCTGGAATTTCAGTATATACTATGGTACAAAAGGTACATATCTGTACAGCCATGGGCTGCCTTCATAAAAAGGTAATAAACCCTACAATCTGTCCCCTATGGGACCTCTAATGACTCACACCCCTAGTGGGAGTGAATGAATAAGACATTGAGCACTTGGTGGCTTTTATAGGGTCTTGGACAAGGTGGGAGCTGGCCGACTGCTGGTCGGCCAGTATTAATGCATTAAATGCTCTATTAATTCAGCCGACTGGGGGTTCCTCCTTGATCTTGATGCGCATGCTGCCTACACCTTGCTGACGTCAGCCGACAGCTCTCTTCTGGCAGCCAGCACCCTCTGTCCTGCAGCCGACAGCCCCTCTGACCCATGCTTTGCTCCAAGTCCTGCTCCATGTCCATCTTCTACTGGTTCATAGTCTTTATCTGCTTGCCCCTTCTGGATTTAGTCTTGGGAAAGTCCATGGCATTGCTGATGCACATGACATCCCCCTCTGCTAAACTTGATGACGGGAATCCAACCTGCTCTTGGATGACTGTCATCATCCCAATCCTGTTCCGAAGTCCCTTTGTCATCCTCCATCCCTGGCAAACCTTTTTTCTCTGAAAATCCGGTCTGTTCTCCAAACCACTCTGTCTCTGATGAAGATCTATGCATCTGGTCTTCCTCTAGTCCACAATCCATTCCTGCCCTAGCTCTGAACACCGTCTTGGTCTTCGTTCCTGGAACTGAGTCTGGCACTCTCACATCACCCTTGGAGGATCAACCTCCCTTGGGACCGTTCCCTTAGAACCCATCTGGCTCACGGAACTGCCATCCCCATCTGGCACTGTGGAACACCACCAACAAACCTCCTGGGAGTTCTTCCCGATCTGTGTTCCCGCCTTGGGCTTCGAATCCGTGTACTTTCCTGTACCTTGGACCTGTACACCATCATATGGGACTGAATCAGTGTTTAGCTTGGCTGAGCCTGATGCTCTGATACCAATGTAACGCGCGGAAGCTCTGGGTAGTCTTCTTTCAGCCCTAAACACTCTTGAAAACCTTCTGATGCAAAACGCACCATCTGATGCAAAAACGCAAGTAGAGAGAGAGTAGAGAGAGAGAGAGAGAGAAGTGCTGGAATTTCAGTATATACTATGGTACAAAAGGTACATGCCTTCATAAAAAGGTAATAAACCCTACAATCTGTCCCCTATGGGACCTCTAATGACTCACACCCCTAGTGGGAGTGAATGAATAAGACATTGAGCACTTGGTGGCTTTTATAGGGTCTTGGACAAGGTGGGAGCTGGCCGACTGCTGGTCGGCCAGTATTAATGCATTAAATGCTCTATTAATTCAGCCGACTGGGGGTTCCTCCTTGATCTTGATGCGCATGCTGCCTACACCTTGCTGACGTCAGCCGACAGCTCTCTTCTGGCAGCCAGCACCCTCTGTCCTGCAGCCGACAGCCCCTCTGACCCATGCTTTGCTCCAAGTCCTGCTCCATGTCCATCTTCTACTGGTTCATAGTCTTTATCTGCTTGCCCCTTCTGGATTTAGTCTTGGGAAAGTCCATGGCATTGCTGATGCACATGACACAGATGCAAAGAGTAACCAGCCAAGGGAACCCCTACCCTCAATTGGTTGCGACTCTTCGCCAAAGGATGTACCTCTTCATCAAATAGCCACATCCCTTTGACGAATGGTTGTATCCCTTGATGAATGGTTGTGCCCCTACATCGAATAGACACATCCCTTAGCCTAAAGTTGTATCCTTTCGTCTATGGTCATGTCCTTTCGTCAAAGGACATGCCTCTTCAAATGTGTCTCTTCATCTCCTATATAAAAGACCTATTGTACTCAGTTTAATTCAATTCAAGTCAATTCAATCTTCTCTCAAGTGTTCTCCTGAGGGCTCTTGTTCTCTAAGTTAAGTACTTAAGTAATAATTAGTACACAATATGAGGAATTAACAACATAATCCTCACTCTCTCTCTCTCTCTCTCTCTCTCTCTCTCTCTCTCTCTCTATGAGCACATTTTAGTGCCTATGTGCACAACCCGAAGTGGAATGTATGGAATTGATGTACTGTTTTGTCCTATACACCTTTGAGGCATCCAATGGACATTAATATATCTTTCTTCAACCGCCCAACCACTCTAGTGATGGGATCCAATTAAGAATTTGGTTAGGTTGTACCGGGTACCAGGGAAAAGAGTTCCCAGGCCCCCTAACCGGATATTCATACAAACTTAAAACTAGTCACACAACTTACACAGCCAATATGAAATTGCCTTTCACAGATTCAACAGTATTTAAAACAATCATTTAATGAAACTATAGTGTCACTGATCATAGTCCTCTAGTTATCCAGTTGAATCCTTATTTCCAAACATTCCTCTCCCCATGTGTGTGTGTGTGTGCACGCAACCTTGGCAAGTGTGGATATGTGTGTACACGCAGCAAGCACGAGGGGGTGTGGGATGGTGGGGATGAGTTTGTTTCACAGAGACAATGACATGAATGTTATTACAAATCTATTACATGATTTATTTTTTTTTAAGAAATAATTTTAAGAGTCTGTGGACGTGTAGCCTAGTGTTGAATGTGTTCTTTTTCCAGGATAAGGACCCGGATCTCAACCCAGCTACCGACACCCACTGGACGTGATCACTGTCTATCATTCAATACTTCTCTCAAAAAACCCACCAAAATAAAAAAGGTAATTTTGAAAAACCAGGAAACCGAGTACATGCCTGGGCCACTTCTGAATCTTTGTTCCAAACGATTTCTTCCAGTATGTTTCGGGGAGTATTTCCTTCATTCACCAATCTGAACTCGAAAGCACCAACATGATGCTGGGGAGGGCCAGTGGGAGGTCTTCTTCGGATGTTTATACCCTGACTCGCTAGCAGCTCTGCTTCCTTCCTCCTTTCCTGCCACTCCCTCCACTCTGGAGGAGCGGCAAAGAGCGCTTCATGGGAAGATAGAGATGGGTTATTGCTTTCGAGCATGGACCCTTCTTCTCTGCCTTCCTTCTGCAATTGCAAGCGATCAGTATACACGGATGAGTCCCTAGCCCTAATTCTTTCTGCAGAAAAAAACCTAAACCTGATTCCTGCTCAAGATTTTCCTTAACCCTAATAACAGGAAATACCTGCCTCACAAGAAACTCTAGCCCTGAATTTTCCTTCATAAGACAAGTTTAATTGTTGAAAACACACGCGTAATGGCATTGTGTGCAGAAAGGCATGAATCTGACCTCTTGGGAACTGCAGACCACTGCAAATGTTGCGCATTCGGATATCCGTCTTTGCGGCCTCAATTCTAAGGCACAGAGCTGAGTGGAAGGCTTGAAAGAAAGGCGATGAATGGATTGAGCGGATGACTGAAAGAGAGAAATCGTCCCGGAAGAAGCAGCGAGAGCCATTGCCACCTTAGAATCCAAAGAGGGCGAGAAAATTTCCTGTTAGTTGACATCACGTTTCACACTTCATCCCGCTCTGTCCGCCGGTCGGGTTTCTAGCTTTTTTGGCCTTCCAATAAAATCCCTTTTAAAAGTTCTCTCTTCTCCAAGTTACTGCTAGGTTATATGATTTCTACATAGCAAGCTTCGACAAAAAACGGGTAGTCCTGGCACCCATTGATATTGTTGAAGGCAAAGCAAAGCCAAGTAGTAGAGTTCTCATTTAATCTCAAGTAGTAAAGGAAAAGCAAGATTCGGGTGACAATGATCCACAAAATACAAAGCAATATTTATCTTGGGTAGCCTAAGATACTTGCACAAAAGCAAGCATCGAGAGAAGGCCACGTGGCTACCCAAGGTAAAAAGCACGCTACATGAACTCGTACACCAGCATCTTGTACACATCCCCTTCCTCGCAGAACCCCAATAGCCTCACCAGATTTTGGTGATGGATCTTGCCTATGATGCTCACCTTCGCCCTAAATTCCTTTTCACGGCCTCTTCCTTCACTGCTATCTCTATGTCGTCCCACAAAACGCCCTTGAAAACGGTCCCAACACACTATAGCCCAATGTCAAGAGGAATCCATTAGTCTGGCAGCCTCTAGCTCCTCATAGGTGTACCTGATGGGAACCCCTTGGCTGTTGAAATGTGCAATGTAAAATGTGTGAGAGTGAATCTTGGGCTTAATTATGTGAACACGCCCTAGAGGTGCTAAAAATTATCTTAAGTGTGTGGATGGATAAGAGTGCCACATAGATGGACACATGTACGGATATTTGGGCTTGAGGCTATCTATATTAAAAGCCTCTCGTTTGTATGGTTCATACATCATATGCAACAGAGATTGTGTGTTGAGTGTGCTACTCTCTCTCTAAGCACATTGTTTTGGCCAAAGCCTAAGTCTATCTTATGGACTTTTAGTACAAAATGGCTCCAAACATTCTACACCCAACAAGTCTTGATATTTGTGCAGATCCCATACTTCAAACTGCACGTTTAGACCTCAGAAATGGTTTCCATCGACCTGCAGCAACAACTAGTATGGGTTTACAATGGTAAGTGTGAAGATGCAGAAGATGAGTTTTCCACTTCATCTGAATATTCATTGAGCTCTTCTCGTAAAAGAGGGAGGTGAATTGGAGCCATTCTTCCAGTACATCTTGAAAATCGATAAATAAATTATGGCCATGTGTGATAGGAGATTGACCTAGCCGATTAAGCAAAATAATAGACCTAATGTCATTTGTATTATTTAGATTTAAAAGGTAGGGTAGAAGGTCATTGCACAGTACGTAGTCGTGCCCTCCTTGAAAACTTTCAGGGAGGAGACAGTTGTCTTTTGGATTAACACATCCCTTGAAAGGGCTATCATCAATAAGCAATGTATTCTTCTTATTGCAAATATCTTGGCACTGATTCCAAACCTTGAGTAAAGGTTTAAACATAGCCTCAATAGTAGGCTTATCTAGCCTATACACTTTTCAAAGATTATGGATATAACATTCTTCTTGTCCCCACACCATAAAGAAATGATATTTCTTATGTGCATACTGTTCAAGAGTGTTTACATAGGCACAAACATTCTTGTGTAGGATGGTGGACCAAATACCAACATGAAAGTACTGGCAAATCTCATCCAAATATTCAAAACACCCGGGGCGAATAACAACTGTGGTGCGACCAATATCAATTCGAATACAATTTGTTTATGGATGCCTCTTCTCTTCCTTGTTGAGTAAAACTCCATTAAGATCAAGTATAAGTGCATGTTTCTTTATGGTGCTTGCACGAGGAATATTTTCTGCATACAATATAGAAGAATGATAACACTTTAATGTGTTTACATACTTAACAATATTAAAACAAGTGATCCTATATTATCAATGAGAGCTAATTACAACAAAACATCCACAAGTTTACTTTCGTTTCATGCTCCCATACTCATCTATGAGACGATGGCTCCTAGACTTGATTGCATTTCCCTATTGATTGGTGAAGATTGAAATACTAATCTATCTCCATCTCTCTCAAAAGAATATAAACTTCCTAGAGGCGTACTCTTTTGTGTATCGGAACGTAGCTCCTCAACACGTTGCTCTATTTCTTGCGCACTTAACTTGTGATTGTTAGAAGCAGCTATACCTGCAAAAACAACTCTCGCTGAGAAACATACTTTTTAACACACAAAATTGCTGAATAAATCATCTTAAATAACATCCTATTGAAAAAAATATACCTTTAGTTTTCTTGGCACCCTCTGCCACCACAGAGTCCTTGATTTCAACTATTCTCTCTTTATTCGTAGCATATGTAGTCTCGTCAATTTCTTTAACACCCTTTACCACAGAGTCCTTGATTTCAACTATTTTCCCTTTATTCGTAGCATATGTAACCTCATCAATTTGTTCAACAATCTCTTCTTGTCTCTCCTTGGTTGCAAAAGTCTCTTGAAGCTCTTCATTAACTTTATCTTTATTCTCACTAACCTCAGCATTAACTTGCAAATCAGGAATGTCCTTAGTCTCTTTAGTCCTATCACTTGAAGGCCTTGAAGATGTTTGCAAAGCTGAATCATCGATGTGATCTACCTCCACCATGTTGTCTTCATTATTTCTAGCATTTGAATCATGAGAGTTGATCTCTCTAGTAGGGCTTTCATGATGATGTTCTAGTTGAGCAATGTTATCTTCGTCTTTCCCTTCTTTGTATATATCTGTAAGATTAAAATAAAATGCTATTACTTTTAGGATTTAAATAATACACCAAGGCTAATACAATACTAGTCATTTTTATATCTACACATATACTTTGTATCCAAACTTAGATTACTCAACTTCGAGTGATGTACCATAATGAATTAGGAACCATAACATAAGAGTCAAACTTGAGTTTGAGCCTCACTTACAAGGGAAACGTAAAGATCGCTCAACTTGAGATTGTGCCTTGTGTTGGAAGACATCCCCAAGGTTGGACATAAGTGGAGGTACGGCTGAAACTGAAGTTTGAGCCTCACCGCTACACTAGGATATGGAGTAAGTGTAATTTCTTAATAGTAAGTGTGCGTCATCATTTGTATTAGGCTCAAACTTTATTTTGAGCCTCACTGCTACACTAGGATATGGAGTTATTTCTTAATAGTAAGTGTGCATCATCATTTGTACTAGACGTTGGCATGAAATAAAGGATAAATAGAATAGAAATATTCACTTTAATAGAAAAATGTTAAAAGTGAATCCAAAAAAGCCAATGTATTAATCAAAAGACTAATAATTATTTCAACAAATCCACACTTTGAACAAAACCTATGCTAATATTAGTTGTTGATAAGCTCCTTTCAATGATCACCATTCGTTGTACATTCATAATAAGCACTATCAATGCACTTTTCTACCTTTCTTTGGTTGAGAGCTTGATGGGCTATGAGCATGGACAGCCTTGTTGACATCTGTATCCCCAATATTCTCAACGGCCATAGCAACCCCAACATTTGTAGCTTCCATGGCTTTTGCAGTATCCAATATATCATCACCATTCCCACCATCATCATTTTCATGCCTTCCAATATCTTCAAAATTGTCTTCGGCATCCTCATTGAATAGAGCATCATTCCCTTGGTCCTCTTCATTCCTTTGCCCTGCATCTTCAAAGTCTATAGCATCCCCAACTTCTTTATCATCATCTGTGTCATTTTTGTTGTCAATATCATCACCTTCGTCTTCGTCCTCTGTACTTGGTGGGTCGTCAATGTGAAGATTTTAAAGGTTCTCTTTTTTTGCATCATCTAGTGTTTGCTTTTTTGTGCCGCCACTTGCACCACACCACTCTTGCAAGGACGGGTGACCGTCTAAAAGAGCAGAACTCTTTGATTCTAATGCCATCGCTTCCAAATCATCTTTGCATAAAGCAATACATCATCTCTTCTTTAGCAAGCTCTCCTCTAGCACAACTCCACCACAATATATCTCTACAACATAGCTTTGTTCAGGACAAAACCCTGTGATGAGACCGTCAATAAAGCTTTTATCAATGAATTCTCTATTTTGGCCACTAGAGCCTGAGATGAATACGTTTTTTGTGAGAACCTTATCAATGGCCTCAAACTTGTCAACCTTGCTGATGAAAAGAATAACAGTTGCAATCTCAACTGTTCCAGATGTCCAGGCATCATCTTTTTGTGTGTGGATCACGCCAAATTCATAGTGTACCTTTGTTGACTGGCTAGAAATCCCTTCGATAAGCATTCCAATGGTGATGAAATCAACAAAACACACAAGAATATATTCATATTGTGAGTTTAGTGTGTTCAAAGGAAGTGCCAACTTGGAGAAAAATTCTGACGAGAGCTGTTCCATTGTACCATGTAGGTCCATGATTGCCAGTTGAAATGGTACATGCTCTTCACTACAGAAGGCTATAATCTTTGTCATATCAAAAACCCACCCCCCTAATTGTCCAAGGAATAGACTCTTGTTGAGATACAATACCCATAGATGCTCTATATAGGTGATTCAGTAAAGTTACTACACTTTTTGAAAGTGAAGGATTTTTTTTTGAACGATTGAGAGCATCCCTAACAAAGGACTGGCTGTAGCTCCTCAATTGATTATACTCATACTCCCCTAGCTTATATGTCTCACACACCTGTTTCCAAGCCTGCTCTGCTGAATTTGCCCACTCTTCAAAGTTGGAAGTTTGGGATTTTGATCAAGACCTTTAGTTTGAGTTTCGCTCTTTGTATTTGGTAGTTTGTATTTGGTAGCAAGCCTTTTGCATATAGCCTCATGATCTTAACCCAATTCTGCTATACATCATCATCACATAGAAGCAAGTGTAAATCATTTTTGACAAAATTCTTATGTAGTGTGTGCTCCGTGGTCTCCACAAAGGCCTGCAAAGTTGCAAAGTAAGAAGTTAGCCCCCTCACTATAGATATCACAAAATATTAGGAGGAATTATGCATCTATGGTTTTTCAATCATTTGGAGCTTATGCTCAAACTTGAGTTTGAGCCTCACTTGCAGTGCTAAACTAGTATATAATGGTGATGCTCGATCTTAGGTTTGAGCGTCACCTCCGTATGCAAATCTAGCACTTTTGCAAGTGAGGCTCCAACTTAGTTTGAGCTTCAATTAGATATGCAAGTGCTACACCATCACAGAGAGGTGAGGCTTGAAGTTCAATTTCAAACCAAACTATTAAGTTTATGCAGTTTGAGAAGAAGCCTCACATGCATCTTTCTTATGCTACTGCTACACTTAAAACTATAGATCCGTAAAAGATATTATGAAAAGTAAAGAAGAAGTAATGTAGGTCTATGATTTACCAAGATATAGCAAAGAATCAAAAGAGTACCTTCCAAGACTCGTCCATCTTGGGTTGATTGACACCAGGCAAAGGTTAACCAGGACGACCGTTTGCATGCCATTGTGCTCGAGCTTGTAAAAGTTGATCGAGGAATGGCTCCTTTTGCATTGACTTTGCAACAGATAAATTTGCATCCTTGGAAATGTCATGAGAAATCTTGGGCGGGCAATTTATAATTATCTTTGATCTCCTGAACCTAAATTGCTGACGCAGTTGAGGGGTCACTTTAGCCATATTTAGAGCCTGCAAGCTTTTTGCAGCACTAATGGAGTGTTGACCAGAGATAATCCAATATTCAACTTTATGAATATCTTCTTTTGCGAGTTTATCAAGGGGTTGTTTTGTAGCACGATTACAGGGCATCAAAATTGCAAGTATCTCCTCTTGCTTTGGGCCCTCAATAAAGTCTTGGGTCAAAATATGAACCCAATCCTTATTTAACCTTCTATACACATAGTTTGAAGGAGCAGGATAACATTTCATCACATCAATGTTGAAGACCTCATTTAGACCACCAAAGGGATAATATCCCTTCTTTATTTCTAATGAGATAATTGCTTTGCTGCCCTTGTTTAGAGTCTCAACCTCCATTAGCTCGTCATCGGACGCATCTATCTCCTTTGAACCACTTTGCTGGTTTTGTCCTTTGCCTCTTTGAAGAGATTTCTTGAACCTTTGTAGAGTGCTTTGCCTTTCTCTTCTTTGCAAGTGCTTGCTCCTCTTCTTGCACCTGAGAGCCTACCATGTCTTCAGCTGCTATTGTGCTTACATCAAGGACTTTTATTTTGTCACTCTCCTTTTTATGTTTTGAAGAAGTTGCACCAGCATTTGTAGATGCTTCAAGTGTACTCTTCACTATGGCCCTGCCTTTTTTCTCCACAATTTTTCTAACTTGAGTGGTTGTTGTCTCCTTTTCAGGTATGGACTTTTTTCGTGAATCCAAAGCCTTCTTTGCATGCCTCACCGCTTTCACCAGGTCCTCCACATTATCCACCCCTGAGTCTTCTTGATTGGAAAAGTCAATGATCTTCAATCCTAGCTTTACAATAGAATTGTCCTTTCCTAGTTTACTGCCAGTCATGTCTGCTGGGTGAAAAGTGTCTAATGATAAGCAAAACTTATTTGCTTTTGTAGTTTCTCCTTCTGGCAATACAGTGCATGTGAAGCATGGGTTTGCTCTTGCATCCACATCATTCGCGCCTACCACAATCCCCATATCTCCATATGATGTATCACCTTGAGACAGAAACAAATGGAGGACTCCTTTGAAGTTTGCACTAGCATCGCAGCTATCCACAAACCATTTTACTCCTTCTTTGTTACTCAATTCGAAGGTTCTATCCACCTTAATTCTAAGAGTGACACTTTTAGCTTGAGTTGTTGTTTCGAGAGCATCCAGAGTAAAGATTGGTGCACCATGTGGTTGCGAGGTAGTGGGCGCTCTTAAGAAACTTAATGCATGCTACAAAAAGTTTTCTTGAATAGCGGGGCCTCACTTGCATTTACTTAATCTATACAGAAGCTCGACTGAAGCTGGAGCCTAGATCCAAGTTGTGCACTCATATGCTAGGGGTACGCTAGCATAGAGAGGCAAGGCTCAAACTCAAGTTTGAGCCTTAAGGCGAAGTTCCATGTATGGGAGGCTTGAACTTAAGTTGGAGTCTAGATCCAAGTTGTGCACTCATATGCTAGGGGTACACTAGTATATTGGAGCCTTAAGGCCAAGTTCCATATATAGGGGAAACCCGAACTTAAGCTAGAGCCTAGATCCAAGTTGTGCACTCATATGACAAGGGTACACCAGCATATAGAGACAAGGCTCAAGCTCAAGTTCGAGCCTTAAGGCTAAGTTTTATGTAGAAGAGGCTCGAACTTAAGCTGGAGCCTAAATCCAAGTTGTGCACTCATATGCTAGGGATACGCTAGCATAGATAGGCAAGGCTCGAACTCAAGTTGGAGCCTTAAGGCCAAGTTCCATGTAAAGTTAAGCATGGAGAATGAGCCTTAACACATAAGTTCCATGTAGAGGAGGTTAGATCTTAAGGTGGGGTCTATATCCAAGTTGTGCACTCAGATGCTAGGGGTGCACTAGCATGGAGAGCAAATGCTCAAACTCAAGTTCAAGCCTTGAGGCCGGAGTACACTAGCATGGAGAACAAAGGCTCAATCTGAAGTTCGAGCCTTAAGGCCGGTGTACACTAGCATCAAGAGCCAAGGCTCCAACTCAAGTTCGAGCCTTAAGGCCGGTGTACACTAGCATGGAGAACAAAGGCTCCAACTCAAGTTCGAGCCTTAAGGCAGGTGTACATTAGCATGGAGAACAAAGGCTCAATTTGAAGGTCGAGCCTTAACACCAGGATGTACTAGCATGGAAAGCCAAGGCTCCAACTCAAGTTCGAGCCTTAAGGCCAGTGTACACTAGCATGGAGAACAAAGGCTCAATCTGAAGTTCAAGCCTTAAGGCCGAGGTGCACTAGCATGGAGAGCAAAGGCTCAAACTGAAGTTCGAGCCTTAAGGGGCCGGGGTGCACTAGCATGGAGAGCAAAGGCTCAAACTCAAGTTCGAGCCTTAAGGGGCCGGGGTGCACTAGCATGGAGAGCAAAGGCTCAAACTCAAGTTCGAGCCTTAAGACCGGTGCACTAACATGGAGAACAAAGACTCAATCTAGGTCGAGCATTAACATATAAGTTCTATGTAGGGGAGGCTCGAACTTAAGGTGGAGTCTATATCCAAGTTGTGCACTGAGATATGTGACACATATACCATGTTTATATAGAGAACCCTTGTCATTAAGATTATATAATGTGCACAAAGATCAGTTTTACAGGTTCTCGACATATGTGAAGATACAAAAGAGAGTAGCAAGAAGTGCAAACAATCTACGACGAGCAACGATTGACAAATGGCACACTTAGCGTGCAATCAAGTAAGCGTTTATATTGATATAGACAATCAATTAAAGAAGGACTTACTTGCTGCGTAAAGTATTCAATTAGATGAGGGAACACACGAAACGTAGATGGGCGCACGAAAGTCTCCGATGTCGCACAGACGTGACGGATGCTTGAAGTATCCGTCGATGGCGTGTGGGCGTGATGGTTCTGCAGGAAACAGAGGTCGAACCAATGCAGACGTGTCACTTGCGGGAGGAAAAGAAACTGTTTGAAATGCAGGGCTGAGCGAGGACTTCAGAGACAGGAAACAGAGATGATTATTGCGCACGATGGCGATTACGAGAACTACACGCTCACCACACAGAATCGTGTTCGCTCACCACACAGAATCGCTCCAGGGTTCGCATGTCCTTTTGTCTGGTTGAAACGTGAGGTCGACCGCTTTTTTTTTCGTGTGAGGTCAGTGGGGGGAAGGCGGAAGGCGGAAATTTTGTGAGGTCAGTAGGCGGAAGGCGGAAATTTTGTGAGGTCAGTGGGAGGAAGGCGGAAGGCGAAAATTTTGGATTTGGTTGGGGGAAAATTTTGAAATTCAAATTTGGAGGGGCGGGGGGGAAGTTTGAATTTCAAATTCGGGGGAGGGAAGTTTGAATTTCAAATCCCACCGAGGGCTTGGGCTGCACACCGGACGGAGGAGAGGAGGAGGCGGGGGCGTGGGCTACGCCGGACGGAGGAGAGGGGGCGGGGACGTGGGCTGCGCCAGACGGGAGAGGAGGAGGTGGGCGGGGGCGGGCTGCGCCGGACGGGAGAGGAGGAGGCGGGGGCTGCACCGGACGGAGGAGAGGGGGCGGGGGCGTGGGCTGCACCGAGAGAGGAGGAGGCGTGGGCTGCGTTGAACGGAGGAGAGGGGGCCGGGGTCGGGCATCGCCGGGAGAGGAGGAGGTGGGCGAGGGCGGCGGGCTGCACCGGACGGAGGAGAGGGGGCCGAGCATTGCCCGAGGGGCGCGGTAGAAAGTCGAAAGAGCGTCGTCCCATCCCAGTAGGGCAGAAAGTCGGGTTTCGATTTCTTCCCAAAACCTAAACCCAAGCCCAAGCCCAGGCCCAGGTCCCAGGTCTTTTGATTATAGTTACTTTCACTTTTGGTTATATACCCATCTTCACCCACACCCCACTTGTTCTATGGGATTATCCTAGCTTCCCTCTCTATTCCTACTTACTTGTGTAATAGACAAGGCTCAAACTCAAGGTTGAGCCTTGAGCTTGACCTTGAGCTTGTTGAGATTTCTTCTTTTCTTCCCTCTTTCCCCATACACCCAAATATACTTATAAACTATGCGATTAAAAATTCAACTAAAATCTATATAATGCACAATGGCTCAAACTTGAGTTTGAGTCTCACGAAGGAGAAGAGTCTCAAATCCAATGTCCATTTGCTCATTTCCATGTCACATTCTCTTCACTAGCATATTGTTTCTCTCTATTGCTTTCTCTTTGCCTTTGCTGCTGTTGTAACCACTCACCTTTGCCTTTTGTAGCTATGAAACATTGATGGCTAATTGACACCATATCTTGACTCAATATCCCAATGAAACGGTGTGGCCAAATGTAGAGGGTGATGAAGCCTACCTCTTGGGAAACTAGCATATACATGAGGTGAGGATTATCACTTCAATTGGGACCTCTTAATAGCAAACTAGCATATGAAGGTGAGGCTCAAACTTTGGTTGGAGCCTCCAAGCAAACTAGCATCTGTGGGTGAGGTTCAAACTTTACTTTCAGCTTCCTAGAAGCGAACTAGCATCCGCGGGTGAGGCTTAAACTTTTGTTGGAGGAGCCTACCATTCTAGCTAACATATGCAAACTAATATATGATGCAAGTGAGGATGATAACTTTAACTGGAGCCTCCTAGCAAACTAACATATGATGGTGAGGCTCATGGAGCCTCCTATTAACAAGCTAGCATATGCAGGCAAAGGCTCAAGCTTTAGATGGAGCCTAGCCTCCTAGCAAACTAGCATTGATAGGTGAGATTCAAACTTTGGTTGGAGCCTGAACTCATGTTGAGATTGAATTACATTTATAGTTTTGTGTACTATCACAAAAACATCGCTTCAATCTTTCTTATTGAGATTTTGATTTTCTCAGGGATTGCAGGGTCTAAAACAAGGTGTTTCAGTGCTTCTCATTGATAATTCTGCAAGGAAGGCACGTGGGGTTAGTTCAATCATTATTCAGATTGTAAGGCTTTCTTAAGCTTTTAGATTTATGGTTCACCCATTGTTCAAGAATTTTGATTCAATACAGATGGTGATCTTTTTAATTCTATCACCTAGTCTTTCTTTTACAACTCAAAGTTACATTAAATATCCTTTCTTTGTTAAAGTTTCTGTGTTTGATGGTCAACTGGAGGCTATGTGATATAAACAAGCTTAATTCTTGGTGTGCATGTGTGTGTGTGTGTGTGCAGGCAAATTTACATCCCACCAACATCATATATACTTGTTACAAATGTATAATAGTATATAAATCATATCGCATTATTCAAATGCTTGTTGAGAACATCCAATAATAAATCTTGCATATCGCACAGTAAACATTGTATTGGATCTAACAAAGAATTGTCCCAAAATTGTGTATATTTTCCAAAATTCCAAAATTTGAGTTTTATTGTGGATGCTATTGGAGCATTCTTTTTGTGGGATTTTGCACCTTGGATTCTTAAGAGAAACTTGTGAAGCACCCTTGGAAGCTAATGTATACAACAGAGAAGCATGAAAGTTTGGGAGCTCAGTATGGAGTTCATCAAAGCCATGTTGATGGCTTGCTACAGGAGATGCTATAAAGCTTTGTGAGGAGAAGCAAGTGCAAGCTTCTTATGAAAGACTTGTTATGGAGGATATATACTTCAAGATAAGCATGAAGGCTCTGTTGATCAAATCATGCAAGGCTTGACAAAGAGCCTTAAGGCTACAGCAACACTAGTGCGTAATTTTGGAGCATGTAGCAAGTTTCGGTGGACGGCCAACTTAGAGATAAGGAGATTCGTGAATCATTTTTTAATCCTTTTTTCCTTAAAAGTGATCATTTTAACGCTTTATCAAATATAAGGGTGCATTCACACCACCAAGGTATATGCCTTATCACATAACTTAAATTATGTTGTGTTTTTATGTAACCAAACAGAAGGGTCCCCTGCCTATTACAAGACCACACTCCATGGAGGTTCGAATATTCCACAAATTGAATATTAGAAGAAATAAATCATAAACACCATAGCATAAATCAAGAGCATAAAAATCAAACACAAGATTGGGTGCAATCTTCCCCCCCGACATGTGTGGCTCCACTCCCACACACGGTATTTAAATCATATTATCATAAATTTAGCCCTTGGAGCCATAAATAGCATAGCTTTTCTAAATTTGGGATGTTACAAAATTGAACCATAGTCCAATGCTTTTAAAGTGTCTCATAAAAAATAAACCTTACCCAACATATGTACAATGGGCCAAACCATACAAAAACAAATATTTAGCACACATGTGCTTGGCTAGATAATCTCGTCCAATGTCCACCTTGGTTGTTCCAAACTCATGATCTATACTCAAAATAGTCCACAATGTTAGATCGTAATTTCTTTGGAATCACTCACAAAAATAATTTTAACAAATTGAAATCATTCATTACCATGCTTCACACATGAACCATGCATCACACATAATTAATCGAATTCACTCCCACGATAAAATATTCTGAAAAATCTCGCTACCGTGATACTGCCCGACTGTAGGCTAAATGGTTTATAAATCATCTTCACCCCTGGTATGAGGCTAACCATACTCGAGCTTATTGGAAGCTCAAAATGAGGAATTGTATCCATGTGTTGGTCTCGATGGAGTTCGAGATACTATGAGAGAAATCGGCTCATCACGTGGGGTGCCCAGCCTGAGACAAGAGTCTCGAAATGGTTATATAGTGGTGTGTGTAAGTTGTGCACAAATTGGGTGCACGTGGATTGGTTCCTTAGGAATGTGAATGTCCAAAAGCACTTGATGGTTTTGCTGGAGCAAAGTGGGGCTCAAAATGGACTTAGTGTGTAGGTTGGCTAGACACATGCACACACACCTGTTGAACACTCCAATTTGCATTGAGGGGGGAGTGTTGAGATTGGCAATGCCAAATTGTCGGGGGTGAAAGTTGAATGGTAATCTGGTTGGAGAGATTTTATGCACACACCCAAGTTTACATTGAGGAGGGGAGTTAAAATGTGCAATGTAAAATCATGTGTGAGAGTGAATATTGGGCTTGAGTATGTGAACGCACCCTAGAGGTGCTAGATATAATATTGAGTGTGTCGATGGATAGATATAATATAAGGGTGCCCAGCCTGAGACAAGAGTCTCAAATGGTTATATAGTAGTGTGTATAAGTTGTGCACAAATTGGGTGCACGTGGATTGGTATGTAAATCATCTTCACCCATGGTATGAGGCTAACCATACCCGAGCTTGTTGGAAGCTCAAAATGAGGAATTGTATCCATGTGTTGGTCTCGATGGAGTTCGAGATACTATGAGAGAAATTGGCTCATCACGTGGGGTGCCTAACCTAAGACAAGAGTCTCAAAATGGTTATATAGTGGTGTGTGTAAGTTGTGCACAAATTGGGTGCACGTGGATTGGTTCCTTTTCCCAGGAATGTGAATGTCCAAAAAGCACTTGATGGTTTTGCTGGAGCAAAGTGGGGCTCAAAATGGACTTAGTGTCTAGGTTGCCTAGACACATGCACACACACCTGTTGAACACTCCAATTTGCATTGAGGGGGGAGTGTTGAGATTGGCAATGCCAAATTGTCGAGGGTGAAAGTTGAATGGTAATCTGGTTGGAGAGATTTTATGCACACACCCAAGTTTACATTGAGGAGGGGAGTTAAAAATCTTGTGTGAGAGGAAATATTGGGCTTGAGTATGTGAACGCACCCTAGAGGTGCTAGATATTATATTGAGTGTGTCGATGGATAAGAGTGCCACGTAGGTGGACACATGTATTGATATTTGGGCTTGAGGCTATCTATATTAGAAGCCTCTCATTTGTATGGTTCATACATCTTATGCAATAGAGATTCTGTGTTGAGTGTGCTACTCTCTCGCTCTCTTATGGATTTCTTGGTGTGGCTTAACCCACCTTAATCTTTATGCTTAATCTATGCTAATTGCCATGATCAATTTCTTATCCAATATCTGATCTGAGCGCCTCCCCTTCCGAGTATAGGCTCTGTTCAAAAACCATCACGCCACCAAGAACCCCCATCAGCTGGGTTAAGGTCACAGCAGCAGCAAAGATGATGCCCAATTCCAGTGCCCAACGTGATGTTGTAGATTCTTTGCTGGACTCATCACCAGGTTGAGTGGGCAGCTAAGGCGCTGTGGAATTTGTGCAAGTTAGGGATATGCTAGTCAAGAAGGGAGAGTCATCTCCGATGAGACATTGTGGGCTGATATCTCATCCCCACCAACACCTTGAGGAACATGGTGTTAGGAGCTTGCGGGCCTTGCATCTAGCTAAGGAGGTAACCATTGACATCATCGTTACCTTTGTGGTAGCAGTAAGCTTAAGCTTTCTTGTATACAGTGGTGGCTTGTAGTCGCTCAAGCACAAGTGCGTGCAAGCCTCCTCAGTGTGGTGTTAGGGTTCCAATGCAGATTCGGATCGTAGAAATATGGTCGCTCCACCTTGATAAGCTTGGACGCGCCGCCACATGTGAGGGGTTTGCTGCGCATGCAACCATGCGACCAGTCGCTCTATTCTCTTTTATATGGCCATGAGCACATGTGCAAGCAAGGCGTGGGAAACGTGTGCAGATTCCATTTGGCCCACACAAACTAGATACTTTGCACGGTTGGGTGATAAGCTTGGACGCGCTGCCACATGTGAGGGGTTTGCTGCGCATGCAACCATGCGACCAGTCGCTCTATTGTCTTTTATATGGAAACCATGAGCACATGTGCAAGCAAGGCATGGGAAACGTGTGCAGATTCCATTTGGCCCACACAGACTAGATACTTTGCACGGTTGGGTGACTAATGCTTTTGCCCACACCACAAGCCAATAAGTGGAATTGGTGTCCCACCTGTATAGGTCCTCAGATTGCCATCATCGTCCAACGATAACCTTGTAAGCCCGGTCATATAGATATTTAAGGGCCACAAGTACTGAAGATTGTTGAACCCATCGTTGAGCTCCTCAGCTCCATCTACATCGATGAGCTGAAAGTGGGTTGTATTATTCAAGGTCCAATAAGACTCGCTCGTTGAGGTATTTTAGCATCAGAATGGATACACTTATGGAGAGAGAATACTGCCCATATGAGAGACCATACTAGCTCTTTCTTGCAATCAACTGGCCCAAGTTGTTACTGAACACTTGGTTGGGAAGAAGCGTGTGAGTGGGATAGGAGAAGCTTTGCCATGCGGGGTTATTATTGCTGCCCTTGAGTAATTGCAAATTCCCATCATCACCCATCAATGCTCCTTGCACTCAATATGCTGGTGTTGCTCATCTAGACTTAGATTCCATTAAAGCTAACAAGCACCAAGTTTCCATCTATTCTGAGCATTACAAACGAGCCCTCCCTTGCAACTACACGATCCATGTTGGTCAGCCACAACACTGTAAGATTCCTCCCCATCCTCTCAAAATGTCCAGAATCTTCCCCTATAATCAATCCCTCTTCAGAAATATAAAAGACCTTGTTTCTAACTGTTTTAATCTAGAGAGAGAAAATATTCTAGAGAGAGAATATTCAGATTTTTAATATTTTTGGATAGAAAATTATCTCATCTTATTAAAATAAGTTCCCTTGAAATAGAAATTCAAAAAAAAACTTTCCAATGTGCAATTGGAATTAATTGGAAATGGGTATAAAGGACCTTAGCAGCCTAAGGGTCTAGATTTTCAGAAATTTTTGGATTATGGTCCAATTAAGGTTCCTATGGGCCAATAGCATCAATCCATGTGTAGGGAGGAGATAAATCCAATTTGTAAAAGAAGATACCCAAAAATGAGTAAATGCTCACATAAGATGAAGAGTTGAAAATGTACAAGGTTTATTAGTAAAAAACTATGAGCAATATTAAAAATATGAGATATTTTGGGTATCCAAAAATGAGTAAATGCTCACATAAGATGAAGAGTTGAAAATGTACAAGGTTTATTAGTAAAAAACTATGAGCAATATTAAAATGATTCCATTATGACACATATGTAAGGAAGGGGAGTTCTTTAAAGGAGGTGCATATTTCACATAAGATGAAGAGTTGAAAATGTACAAGGTTTATTAGTAAAAAACTATGAGCAATATTAAAATGATTCCATTATGACACATATGTAAGGAAGGGGAGTTCTTTAAAGGAGGTGCATATTTCACATAAGATGAAGAGTTGAAAATGTACAAGGTTTATTAGTTAAAAAAAAACTATGAGCAATATTAAAATGATTCCATTATGACACATATGTAAGGAAGGGGAGTTCTTTAAAGGAGGTGCATATTTCACATGCTTGAATGAGTTTTAAACTCATAAAAATTGAGATATTTCATCTCTCCTCTCTCCTCATTCAAGTCTAGTTCCAAAAAGATAGCTTAACTGACCTAAAAATGGTCAAATATTGACCAAACTGGTTTAGAAAATTCTAGAATCAGTTTGTTTAGTTAGGAGCTCAATTTTTCCTATAAATAGAAGCCTCCCCCTTGTTGAAAAATATATAGTGTCTATGCATTGTTACTCTACTCCACCTAAGCCAAGAACTGTGAATTCATTTAATAATTCACTAGTTTTTGGAGCTTCCCTCTTTCTTCAATCCCCATTGGTGGCTCCATCAACATACTTAACCAATTGATTGGTTGGGGGCCTCTACCGTGAACAAAGAATCAAGCAATTTGTAAGGTAATTAGTGAATATTGATCTTTTCTATAATTTCTCAAGGTTTCTCTCTTCTCAACCCCTCTCAAGCTTGAGAAGCTTAATTGGTATGGTTTTTTAAATGCTATTGAAGTTAATTGGTGAATAGTAGTGAAGAGTTACATAATTTAATAAATGCTATTGAAGTTAATTTTTATTTATGTTTAAATTCTAATGGTTTTTATGTAATTTCTCTCTCTCACTCAAGAAATGGTCATACTCATGACCCATTCTCAATCCAAATGAAGCTTTTCATAAAGCTTTTCCTTAATCCAAGATTAAGCTATGCTTGAGGCCAAATTAATGGTTTTTTTTCTATGCTTTTAGTTTATGTATATTGATGATTCAATCCATTAGGGATTGATGATCGAATTAGAGACCATTCAAATTATTTCCTTAATGATAAGCTTTATCTCTTAGAAAAATTGAGATTTATCAGTCATAGCAGCGGAGCTATGGCAAAATTTTTATAAAAATTATGCATAATATAATTTTATTCAAAGCATGAAAAGAGGACTTCCTACCATATTCTAGGAATTATCATCCTAGATTAATTGAAAGATATTCATTGTAATCATAGAGAAATTGATATTATGCATAATTAATTGAATGTGGATGTAGATGTGGATGTATAGATGTGAATGTGGATGTATGCATGAGGATGTATATGCATAGATGTGAAAGGATGTATATGCATAGATGTGAATGTGGATGTAGATGTATGCATGAGGATGTATATGCATAGATGTGAATGTGGATGTAGATGTATGCATGAGGATGTATATGCATAGATGTGAATGTGGATGTATAGATGTGAATGTGAATGAGGATGTATATGTATAGATGTGAATGTGGATGTATAGATGTGAATGGGAATGTGGATGTGGATGTATGTGAATGTGGATGTAGATGTGAATGTGGAATGTGGATGTGGATGTATGTATGTATGTGGATGTAGATGTGGATGTATAGATGTGAACGGGAATGTGGATGTGGATGTATAGATGTGAATGTGGATGTGGATGTGGATGTATAGATGTGAATGTGGAATGTGAATGTGGATGTATGTATGTATGTGGATGTAGATGTGGATGTATAGATGTGAATGTGGAATGTGAATGTGGATGTATAGATGTGAATGGAAATGTGGATGAGGATGTATGTATGTATGTGGATGGGAATGGGAATGTGGAATGTGAATGGGAATGTGGATATGGATGTATGTATGTATGTGGATGTGGATGTATGAAGAGGACGTGATAGTGGATGTATGCATGTGGGTGTGGATGTATGGATGTGGATATGGATGTGTATGTATGAATGTGGATACGGGATGTAGATGTATAAATGAGGATGTGAAAATGGAGGGTAAGCATGTAGATGTGGATGTATGGATGTGAATGTGGATGTGGATGTGGATGTATGGATGTGGATATGGATGTGAATATATGATATGTGATGTGAAGGAATCTGAAGTGAAGAGATGGAAAATGATGTGATTGGATGAGTACATATATAAATGGAATGTGGAATAAGTAATGTGGATTAATGAGGGATAATGTGGAAAAATGAGAGTTAATATAGAAACTGTATTTGTAAACTGTTGTAAATGCTGTTTGTAAATGGCTGTTTTATGTCAAGAATGCTGGGGAAGCTTTTTGACCGTCTTGTGATTAAGGTCGTGGAGACCTAACTGATAAAGTTGCAATTGCTGACGGAGAGTCAATGGAGGACGTCTCACGTAGCAAAGTCGGCCGAGGTCTTGACCAGCCTCGGTTCGATTAAAATGGTGAGCTTCCGGTACGGTGGATGAGGGACCAAGGAAGCGGCCTATAAGTGAAGCGCTAGGTCACCTGCGAAGGATCCTAGAGGGTGCTGACCATACGGTGCTCGGGCTCTGGGTCGCCTAGGATACCCACGCGTGCGTCGAGGAAGATATTGGAACAAGGAGTAAGAGTTGTTTTCTGAAACCGGGCATGGATCTGGTTGATTGACCTTGCTGGTCTTCAATGGATGAGTCCATGACTAATAGCTATGTGATGATGCTCCTATCACCACTGGGGTGATTGTCACCCTTTATTGGCACATTCCTTGAAAGAATGTTTGAATCTACACTTGTAACATATGCCTCTATATGGAATGACATTAGGGTTTGGCACTATATTTGGGGGGTGAAGTTGGGACGGAGGACTATGCCAGCTTTTGTTTCCAGGTGTTTCGTTATATGTTTGCATTTATTTGGCTCATTATTTATCCCAAAGCTCCATGCTTGAGGTGGATTCAAAAAGAGTTTAGCCTTCTTATCAAAGGAGCACTTTGCTAAGTGTTGGTTGTTTGATAGGATTGAAGGCTGGGTGGATTTAAGAAAGTGTGGTTTAATGCACTATAGTTAATTGTATTGTCATTTCCAATATTTAGTCCAAATTGGGTTTGCAAGGGTTTCACTCTAGTGAAACATTCTCTACTAGGGCTTCTTGGAAGTAGGTCTGAAACTCATTTTAGACATGTTTGTTCTGCTCAGGCTTCTACAAAAATATGTTACTTTTATGTCACATAAATTTTTAATGAATTTTAAGTTTTTTTTTTGTTTTCTGTTTTTTTTTTCTAGGTCATATCTCTAGGTTCACATATGTTGACTCACATTTGTTAACTCACGTCTTTAGAGACTCACATGTGTTAACTCATGCCCGTTGACTCACGTCCATAGACTCGTGTCTTTTTTATATGAACTAGGATCATTTACTTTATTTTTATGAAATAGGCCGACTTGGGGTATGAAATTTTATACACTAGGCCTATGGTAGAGTTGGTGTACAATTATTGGTGGGTAATAATTCTATACTTTAATGTCTTAATAATTATTGGGCAATAACTTTAATGTCCCAATAATTATAAAGAATAAGAAATTTCCTTGGAAATTGTAGAGCTGACACAAATCGTATGACAAGAAAATCTTTAAAGGACACGAGTAGTTATGTCCTTACAACAAGTATTTAAGGTAGTAATAATTGGTTGGTAAAATATTAGGTATACCTACCTTTAGACTCACGTCTGGTTGACTCACATCTCGAACCTCACGGTTCATGTGTTTAGATTGTAGACTCACGTCTGGCTGACTTATATCTATTGTAGACTCACATCTGGCTGACTTATATCTATTGTAGACTCACGTCTGGCTGACTTATATCTATTGTAGACTCACGTCTGGCTGACTTATATCTATTGACTTGCATCACAACTGGTGTGCCAAGACTCACGTCTGGCTGACTTATATCTATTGTAGACTCACGTCTGGCTGACTTATATCTATTGTAGACTCACGTCTGGCTGACTTATATCTATTGTAGACTCACGTCTGGCTGACTTATATCTATTGACTTGCATCTTTAGGCTCACAACTGGTGTGCCAAGACTCATGGCTCATGTCTCTAGGTTCACATGTATTGACTTGCTTCTTTTTTTTGTAGGATTGTGGACTCAAGTCCTTTTTCATGGGACCGTAGGCAACATCTCCCAACTTGAGAGCTCGTTTGGCCTGGTTTTTAAAGTTTTTTAGATTTTTTGGACTTTAATGGAGGTGACTAAGGGTTGTAAGTCTAGCTAATGGTGGTTATACAAGTAATTAAGAGTTGTCTGAATTATTTTTTATTGGGTTTATATGGTTTTAATCTAAATCAAATAATGCATTAAAAAATATGAAATGTATAGACAAAAATTACCTATCTTACTCTAATCCACACCTAGTGTAGCTTAATGCTCATTGGATTCCACTCCAAATCAAAATTGTTAAGCTATTCCTCCTTGACTCAATGCAACAAGATCAAAGCTTTATGGGCTTCAAAATCATGAAAATCACCAAGAAACCAAGGTTTTCCCTTTCCAAGAGATGAAAAATAAAATGTCCTAATGCAGCAAGCTTCAAAACAAAATCAATAACAACAAACTAAACACGTCCAAGACTCCAAAACCATATGTTTTTTCAAGTGTGATCTCCTTATCAACACCACGCAATATTGGGTAATCCCAATAGCTTGGAGTGGACGGATGAATTGAGCTAAGCTTGGCTAGTGCGTACTATTGATAGCTCCAAATATGTTTAAGAACTTACCTTCTTAGACTTGCCATTGTTGGGCAACTTCTCAATGTGGGTACACTAGCTCATTTGTTTCATCCTCACTCCATTGTCAGATCAAAATGCTCCCTATCCTCACCAATGGGGTGAAGGGAGAGATCTCTTCGGCTAGATGGAGGCAAATAGAGATGGTCCTTCATGATGGTTCTCTCTCACAAAAGGCAAGGAAGAGGAACGTAATGCAAGCTGAAAACCTACAAATAGTCCTATATAGACAGATTCAATAGAACACAAGCAAGCAAGAGTGGAGAAGGAGGGGAGATCACAAGTATTATATTACAAGAGAATGACTTTGTATTGCTTATTCTAAAAAATGACTTATATGCAAGTGACTAGTTTTCACACTAGGTCGACCAAACTTAAAAATGGTCTGACCTCTATTACTAATCTTAAGTAAGTATGGAGTCCTTAGACTTTCCCTATTTGACATTAAGCACAAGGTACGGAGTGGTTATTAACATCTTCCTAATCAGCATGTAGAGTGGGAAGTTCTGGTCAGGGGATTGAAACCCACATATCCTTTCGTCATGTGATGAGAGTATGGCATACGAGGCTTGTGAGTATCACACTTATGCCTACACGTGAACATATTGATTCTCTATCCTGTTTGCCTATTCCACACCATAAATATTGGAAATAGAAAAAGCTTTGTCACATCATTACTTGCTTATCTATTTTTTTAACATGTCATTGCTTTATGCCATTGCATGGTATACTCCTAGTATCCGATAGCCATGTGACCGGCTTGTGATATGGCTTTAATCTAAATCCATTGACTACTTTGGGCAATGACATGCCGTTTGGTGAAGTCAAGTTGAATGTACCCTGCCCTAATACTCCACTTATTGGTAAGGGCTTGTCCATTTGAGCTCTAGTTTTCTTGGATGTGGGCGCATTCTTTAGTTGGATGTGGACCCATTCCTGCCTCAATACTCCAGTTATCTGATAAGGGCTTGTGCGTTTGAGCTTTAGTTTTCATGGATGTGGACCCATTCTTGAGTTAAACACAAACACCCAATAACCTTCCTAAAAGAGTTTTTACATTGTATTCATGTCAACCCATGCTTTCCTTCTCCTTTGGATCACTTATACAAGGACCTAAGTCTTCTTGTCTCTCTTCTCTATAGTGATCACCAGCTCCTTTTAGTGTTACTGTGACTGATCTAGGGCTAAGCCTTTCCCATAGGTCGTAATTCTCATATGCTTGGCACTACAAATACTCAAGATTAAATGGAGTCTGACCTGTGCTAACCTTATGGGTTGTTCAAAAATCCCATAACGCTCAATGTTTTTATTCCAATCAATCATGTTCTCATTTATGATCTTCTTCAGTATATGTAAGAGCACTTGATTGCTTGACTCTACTTGACCATTATACTATGGGTAGTATACTATAGAATTTTTGTGGACTACCAACTTGTCAACTCTTCCATTTTGTCATTTAACAAATGTATGCCTTGGTCACTAACTGATCCACGAGGCATCCAAACCATGTCATATTATCATACAAACAATTTGCCACTTAAGATGAGTTATCCATGAGGGCCTTTGCCTCTACACCCACTTGGTGTAGTAGTATGTTGCAACCAAGATATAGCATTTTCTTATCCACTATGCACTTTTCCAATCCCCACTTCATGAATGGTAATCAGATTGTGAGGTATTCTATTTGGCTGACCACACCTAGCCTCTTCTGTTAGTCTTCACGTCCACCAGATTGGCTTGCAACAACACACGAGTTGGTGATATGTTTGCATATTAACTTCCCTAGTGCTCCAAGGCAGGGAGATAAATTCCTCCAATTGGGCCCACTATAGCCACTATTGATGCCAATCCGCCTGGATGACAACTAGGTTGGCAAGGTTCTTAAACTCCACCACGGTTATAGAGAGGTGAGTAATCAAAGATGGATCTGCATTGTCTGAGTGCCAAGACAAAAAAAGAAATGACATAAAAAACCTCCAAGAATAAAGAATGTACCATAAGTCACCAAAATTGCTCAAGTCCTCCAACATCCTCTCCTAGTATGGTCTACTAGAATGATGTTGCACTAAGGACCATGGTACCTTATTCTTTGTTGATGATTGTGTGTGCCTCTTCACATTTTATGGATTGAGGAATCCTACAGTCATTCTCGCCTTATTCTATAAGTCGGGGAATTCTATAAGTCTCTTAACGGAGGGTAAATATAAAAAGGTCCTCAAAAGACCTTTGCTACTATCAAATACCCAAATCCACCTCCTCCTCATGAAATTCAGATGAGCAAGAAGAGGTTGAGGAGCAAGAGAATGTAGAGGTGAGAGCTAAGCCTATAACCAAACAAACAAGTTGATTTCTCCCTCGGCGTGGCAAACTTGGTTTTGAGAAGCAAAGTCGGCCTTTTTTTGTCTCTAAACTTGAAAAACATTTACTTGCAGCACATGGTTTGCAATACACTTTCAAGTATCCAAACCATGAATGAAGTCTTTCATATACATAAGACAAGAAGCTTATTTTCTTCATTGCTAGACATGGATAAGAAGGACAAATATAAAGTATTCCCAAATCACGTGAAAGAGACCTTAGTGAACACTATGAAGATTTAATATCTTACTCTCAAAGTTAAGACAACTAGGGTGTTTGCTGTGAGTGAGAAACCTCTTACGAGTAATTAGTGTCTATCGATGCACCAAAATATCATGTACATGGCATAGGGGCTAAGGGCATGTGGTTCAATGGTCAAAAGTAACATTTACCAAGCAGTAAAAGTGGTCAAGGTTGGCCTCTACCTCAGCATAAAAACTCATGGAGATCAAGTGGGAAGAGAACAATCCATGCCCTCAAAACTAGGCACTTGGTGCTTACTTTTAGGTGCTTAAATCTAGGAGATGGTTCAGAGATTCTTGGTAGAGACTAGTACCTAATCTCACTCCTACTCCTAGGTAACCACCTCCATGCACTTACTTAATGGCATCGACAACCAAGAGAACAAGGAAAATTTGCAATTCTTGAGTGCCAGTTTCTTTCGAGGAAATAATTAAATCGATGTCATTACATCAAATTAGAGGCATTCCCCTATTGTGGGGTTTTCACCATGTTAAACATGCTAGTGGAGGTGGTTTTAGTCCGTTTTAGTCAAAAACATTGCCAAGCACCATTTCTAAGATGTTGGACAAATCCAGAAATTGTTTTGGTAATGAGAGATTAAGCATTAATTTAATTGGCTTAGTTCATTCTTATGGTGGTCAAACCCAAGTAGAAATATTGCTATTTATGCCACTAACACTGATTTGACCAAATCTTTGAGGAAAATAAAAAATATCATAGCTCAAAGTTGCCCCATTTTTTACCCTATTAATAGAAAATTAAATATGTTAATCAAATCATTAATTGCTAATTACTATTAATAAAAAGTTAAATATATTAATCGAGTCATTAATTGCTAGTTACCTTGGGTTTTTTGGGCCATTGGGGTTCAAACATCACATTGGGGATTTCTTTTGCCTTAGATTGCATCAAATCCAAATTTTCCCTTGATTTGGACACCTAATTCATCACACAAAATTCCTTGCAAAGCAAACACACAAACACAAGAGTAGACAAGCACACAAGAGAGATAGATGGTTGATTATTTTCTATTCTCTTCTTTTCTCTACAACCATTAACATACTATCCTACTATAACATACAATATTCGATCCATAGGACATGAGATGGCACTATAGCTATGCCATAACTCTAATACACCAAAGTGGCTATAGCCTGTAAACCACTAGCGGCATATCATCCATAATCTCACCAACCATGCCAATGGTGTAAGTGCAGAGTTGTCATCTTCGTGTCACCAATATCCGCACTAGTTGAGCTCAATATCTTAACTCCCCCTCGAGCTCAACTCCATACCATTTACTCTCCAAGTAAGGTCTTGAACTTGCGGAAAGTACTCTCCTACTATAACATTAAATAGTTGGTCCATAGTACATAAGTTGGGCACGATAACTATGCCATAACTCTAATACACCACAGTGGCTGTCACATTGTTGGCGGATAGCCAACGTATACAATTATTCATATTAACACATTACGGACAAAGACAAAGAACATAAATGAATAATAGCACAAACAGAAGTAAACAAAAATGTTGCAAAGAATGAGAGAGCCGATGGAACCTTGTGTAGGCAATGTATTATGGAAGTGGGGGTCATTGTTGATGAGTTTAAGATTTTTGAAAGTCTTTGGAAACATGATCCTTATTTTCAACTTGCTTTTAGAACATGACAACTATGGGAAATATAGGGGACAAGATCTTTTCTATGTGGGAAAACAAATAATTGAAAGGCCAAAAGCACACAAAAGGGCAAGATAATGAAAATGTTATGTTGAAGGGTAGAGCTTGAAGAGTGGACGTTACTATTAAAGGACCTTCCAAAGGGACATGAAGTTGCACCCATGAGGAGACACTCTACTCTTTCAAAATTAAGGACCTTCCAGAGAGGACATGAAGTTACACCCAATTTGATCCTCTTATGTACAAACAATCAACAAGGAGAAGGAGTTGAAAAAGAGAGTAAAGAGCCAACACAACTGTTAAATATTTGATTTGACTTAGTTTGCTTAATATCTAGCTTGAGTACTTGGACACTTACTCTTTTGGTAGTATATGCAAGGATTTTCTTTGGACTTATGTTTTGGCTTGAGAATATTGTACTACCATGTGAAAATATTTTTGTCTTAAGTTTCAATGTTTTGAATATCCATGCAAATAGTTGTGACTTTTATAAAATATGGATCGTCAATAATGCTTGTTATGATTGGGTAAAAGAAATGTTGTTCCTTAGAGTTGTGACATTGATTGAAGTGCTACATAGGTGTAGTCTTAAAGTGATTTTGTAATGAAGCATGGTTATATACTGATCATGATTATTTTGTGATGTAAATTTAGAAGTATATGTTAACATGTATAAGCGTGCACACACTCTTTATTTTATGCAAAATAGGCAGTTAAAATAATTTAATGCATTTAAGTTCAAACTTCACATGTATGATGCATTTATATTTTATGTGGTGGGTTGCCTTGACTACCAGTGATGAGGTTAAAAGCTTTTAAGTGCCACCAAGTGTAAAATGTCTTTACACACGCCTAAATGCGAAGAGAGGGAGCAAGGCTCCGTGGGGACGAGTGCTCAATGCTCGATAAAATCGTTTATTATCAACCAATCAAAATAAGGACAACTCTTCAAGCTGTGTTTATGGTCTTAAATCAAAATAAGGACAACTCTTGAAGCATCTTAAAATGTATACTACATGTTAGTTTTTATTATAATAAATGAATCCTTAAAATAAAAACAAATGAAAATCTTAGGCGTTTTTTTCATAATTTAGCGTGTAAAAATACACAAAGCAATCTTAGTTCATAATTTAGCGTTAAAAATACACAAAGCAATCTTAGTTCATAATTCTAGCCTGTAAAAATACACTAAGCTGCCGTTTTGCACGGCTGTGGACTCGGAGTAAGGGTGCCCATGGTATGAAGCAGATGAAGGGCATGCTGGCTCGTATTCAATGTGTGTAGCACGTGCACCATCGTAGTCAGTGTCATGTCATGGTACGCAGCTGTATCGTTGGCCCTAGCCTGTCCAAGTTATCATCCAGCAAGATCTCGAACTCAGCACTCTCTGCCTGCGTGTGTGTGGGTTGTTTCAACAAATGCCACTTCTCTAATGGGTTTTGCCTGCTTCAGTTGACCAGAGGAGCTCCCTGCAAAGCATGATATGAGGATTCTATGTGAGTTTTAAGCGCCCCCAATAACAGAAAAGACCTTGTAATGGTAGTGATTAGTTTGCTGTCTTTCTCTATCTAAGTGTAGCCATTTGGAGCTAACAGTGGCAAATTGTGTTGGACGGTGGTGGTGGGCAGCTTTTCTGTCACGATGGAGGGCGAGGATTCTCATGATCGCTTTGCACATACTGTTTGTAGGGTGCTTGTTTCTTCTAGACCACAGTCTTCTGCACCAGACCCTACTGCATCCTTGGTAAGAGCTTGCACAACAATGTCGTGCACAATCTTTTCAAATAAATGGTACCCATCTTTGGTTTTCATGTAACTCTCCGTAAGAGAGTGCATTGTCTCATTGTATCTCAATATACATGAAAGTATACTGAGGCTGGTTGCACAACATTCCCTGCCCCTGCTATACGGTGGGCAGGGAGCTGGATGGGCAAGATTGCCTGTGCATTCCTGATGGCAGGCAGCCTGGATGGACCTCCGCTGTCAGCAGGGGTGGTTGTGTAACCAACCTAATAAAAGATGGTTTTCATGCCTATATCGTTGCCCAACATGATCATAAACACAGGACTATAGCAGGCACATTTTTTGTTCATCTAAGGAGAGCGTCATAATACTGGTGTGTTGCTTCCCAGGTACACAGCCTTGTACTTACTGCTTGTCATTGTCACCATCTCCCAGTACCTATACACAGCAGGATCCAATCCAGGGCAAGTAAATCGAATTTTAGTGAATGTGCCTGTTTATTTCCAGGACAAAGCAAAAAAATAAATAAGAAACTGTGCACGAACATCTCACCCACTCACATACCTTGCACCTGAGAAGACATGTGGAACCTCTGTCAAAGCACATGTTTGCTTTAGCTGCTGGGCTATGGCATGTCTGCACCTCACTGTCTTTTGGATGAACAACATCCTTACTTTGTCTTGATCACCTGTATCAATTCAGGTATGTTGCAGATGCGTTGAGGGATGATTTAGTAGCAGAAGCCGACATGAAACATGCAAGGGACAGTTCAGCTGGGTAACCTTTTTGAGACCATTACACCTGTATGCGATAGGCTGTACTAAGAAACATTCTTATATAAGGTGGTTCCTAAGTCAATTTGAACATTTAAGTGAATCGAAATAAAGCATAGACATCATATATCTGCAAAATTGGAGGAAGGACCAAGATAAAGGGGATTGCGGTACAATGATGGCGTTTTAGTCAGTGATCCAGCCACCACCTTGAAGGATTGTGGAGTGCTTTCTGATACCAAGGGCCACCACCTCCTGATTAAAGCTGTCTTGGTAAAGGACTAAGCTTGGGACTTCACCTATCAGAAATACAAACTCAGTACAAAGGCCTTTGTGTGAATATATGCTCTTAGATGTGTGCGTGTGTGGAGTGCATGTGTGAGAGCATATCTTGATACACAGTTCTACACCCACTATTGGGCACTGATGACGTTAGTGGGGATGTGTCGTAGTATCTAGTCCATACTATGCATAATGGAGTTGATAGTTATATAGTCTTGTGGGCTGACTACCATGAGTATATAACATGCACGTTCCTGAAAGGTGAATTTGGGCATGTTCTTGGGTTCATCTAGGTATATAAACATTTGAGCCATCAAGTCAATCTTTGAGTCAGAATGAGAGTCGAGTACTTCCTCAACTTGTATGAAAACAGGCTCAAGAATGTCCAACCATCTAGACTTTCTAGCAACTTTAGCATAAGGATTCATGATGTCGGTTGACTTACTTGCCTTTAGTCTCCATGGCTGCTTGCTGACGATCTGCATCCGGATCTCAATGTAGCGGGGATACCTGGGTAGAAGGATGGAGGACGGCAAGAAGTAACCTCTACATGTCCTGTTTGCTGCTGCATCTGCTGTTGTATCTAGGAAAAAATGGAAGTCATGGAAGGCTTGGGTCCAGATGAAGAGAAAATTGGGAGAAGAAGGATGCTCCGTGGGAGAAGATGAATCAAGGGGAGTAGTGAGCTGCTCCCTTGGTGAGGCTGAGTCTTCCAGTCTGTTCCAGATTACTCAAGGTGGGAGTGCTCATGTTCAAGCCCGAACGCAAGTAAATCATCCACCACGGGTGTGGGAGGCTCTTTCAGGGGCTTTCGCGGTAGGCTAGTAAACCAACCACCTATGAGAGATGGCGAGCCACATCCTGGTACTTGGGTGTGCCCTTGGAGCCTGAAAACCAATCACACAAGGAAGAAATTTTTTAGCTCTCTTTTTTACGACAACCAAAGCTCTGATACTAGTGTTATATGCGCCTTATGCGGAAGTATTCTTTCAAAGGAATAGAGAAGAGATTGCTTAAAGTGCTTTCTGGATTTGCAGAAATGATAAAGGAGAGATAGAGAGAGCACACAACACACCCGATTGGCTCCCAACCATCCTCTTAAGGGCCTTCATCTGTCGCCAGGTGTATTTGCTTATGTATTACAAGATGTAAATGAAGTACAAGATTGACTTACTGGCTGTCCATTAAACAGCGAACAAAGACACTTGGGAACAGTTTTGGGAAGAATGGAACCTTTGTTTTGAGGCTGATTCGTCTTAGTCTCCCCAGTCATACGTGTCACCAGCAAGCAATCCGCAACAGCATCAACCACCGTCATTCGCAGTCGACCAAACTTCAGTAAGTATGATGGTAAGTGTGATCATTCATCAGTTAATCAATTTATTCATCAGTTTAATGCTCATTTTCCATTAGCTAGGATCACAGACCCACAAGATAAAGTCCACTTAGCGGCTCCCCATCTCACTGGTGAGGCAGTCACTAGGTGGCAGCATTGGTCTAGTATTCATACAGACCAGGCCACAGGTGTCATAGCCTTTGACTGGGACATCTTTGTCCATGACCTGAAGACCAGATTTCTCCCGCCCCAGTACATGACCGGTCCGAAAGACGAGTTCCATGGACTCAGACAGAACGGATTCCCAGTCCAGTTTTTCGGTAAGGTTATTACTTTAGCACAGCAGTTAGGGTTATCTTAGCAGACTAAGATGGAGCAATTCATTCGTGGATTGGACTCTAACATTCGGTTCACAGTTCGTAACTTTGAACCAAGTATATATGACCGGGCTCTGACTCTCGCTCAGAATGAAGAAATGAAGCTCAACGGGGGCAAGCCCAAGCAGTCATCTCCATCCAGTACCAAACCCCAGCAGCAACAATCAGCTGCACAGACAGGGAAAGGTAACGCTTCTTCTAGAGATGCTAAGAAGGATGGCAGTAATAGCTCCAGTTCAGGGGGTAAGAAAGATAAAGAACCTAAGAAAACCCCTGATGAAAAGGCTAAAGCAAGCATCACTGGAGGTTATCTTCCTCCAAAGGAACAAAGGAAGTACCAGTCAGAAAATAGATGTTTTTTCTCTCATATTATAGGGCATGGTAAGAAGGATTGCCACAAATGGCAAGCGGCACAAGCCGCCAAGGCTCCTTCTGCCACAGTTGCCACAGCCTCCCCAGCTCCTCCAGCCCCGCCTACTACCTCAAATGTAGTTTAACTTTTACCTTCTATGCATCCTATGCCATCCGTGGTATTTGATGCTAAGCAGGAGGGTGAGAGCGATGCTGCTCAGAAGAGCCTCATCCGAGCTTATAGCTCTGCCCAGGGCCGACAGTTTGTAGTCCTTTTCGATATGGGTAGTTCTGAAGATGCCATCTCTCCCCAGTTGGCTAATAAATTGAACTGCACATTAGTCCCATATCATCTGGATGTGGACCGGTTTACACGGTCTTCGCACCCACATTTTCCATAATTCAGAAGGCCTCATTTCAACGAGATTTCATTGTCTCACCTCTGCTAGGGTGTGACATGATCTTAGGAATTCAGTGGTTCTGTCGGTATGAGTCTATTCCCGTTTGGGGACAGGACACTTTTACTATTTGTAAAGATTTTCCTGAGCCTATCATGATTCATGGGGATAGAAGCATTCTTGGCATCGGGAAGTGTGTTTTCATATTCCTTAATGACATAATAGTCTTCTCAGCCACTGCGGAGCAGCATGAGAAAGATGTGGAGAAAGTCTTGCAACTTTTGCGAGATAATCAGCTCTACATAAACGCCAAAAAGTCAGTCTTTGGTGTTAAGGAAGTTCAGTATTTGGGCTACATCATCGGTTCCGATGGGATTAGACTGGATCCATCAAAGGTTCAGGAGATCTTAGATTGGGACATTCCTAAGACCACCCAAGAAATCCATTCATTCGTAGGTCTTTGTCAGGCCTATAGTACTCATGTCCATCAGTTTTCCAACCTTGCAGCACCTCTTACCGACTTGCTCAAGGGGATGAAGACTCGCAAGCAGAAAGTCTCAGTTACAAGCAAGGCGCTTGATGCATTCCGTGCACTCCAGAAAGCTGCCTCAGAAGCAATTGTATTAAAGTTAGCATCATAGGACAAACCTTTCGAGGTCATCACCGATGCCAGCAATGTAGCCATAGGTGCAGTCCTCCAGCAGGACAATAGACCCGTGGCATATTATAGTAGAAAGTTGGATGTCACCAAAAAGAATTATTCGGTATATGACAAAGAGCTTTTGGGTGTGATCACAGCACTCAAACATTGGAAGCCTTTTCTTTATGGACAGGCTTTCACAGTGAAAATAGACCACCAAGCACTTAAGTGGCTTTAGACTATGCTAAGTGCCCAGTGGAGTGATCGACAGGCCAGGTGGAGTCAAATCTTCCAACAGTTTGGAGGTATGATTGAATACATCCCTGGTAAGCATAACCCAGTAGCAGATGCTCTTAGTCGAAAGTCCAGCATCCAAGCAGTCCACGAATCTACCATTCTCGAAATCACGGGAAAGGACTTAGATAGTATGAAAGACCAATATGTCGACTCCCCTGAGTTTGGTACTCAGTACAGTTTGGCCCTCAATTCTGAGCCTGGCCACTATTCAGTACAGAACGGTTGGTTGTTCTACAAGCACCGTCTCTGTGTTACTCGGGGAAAAACGTTCCGCTCTTCTCTACGATGCCCATGACTCCTTAGTTGGAGGACATAGGGGTATCAACAATACCCTCGAGAAATTAGGACGGTCCTCTTATTGGCCAAAGATGAGGCGTGATGTCTACGCACATGTACAAGCCTGTAAGATTTGTCAAAAAGTCAAGGTTCCCCATACAAAGAAGGCAGGTTTACTTCAACCTTTGCCTATCCCCGACGGACCTTTCATCGACATATCTATGGACTTTGTAGGGCCTCTACCACCATCCACCGGATCCCGTAACACTCAGTGTTTTACCATTGTGGATCGCTTTAGTAAATTCTGCATGCTCATCCCATGCAAGCATACGGCCACAGTCGAGGACGTAACCCGTTTGTTTCTCAAGCATTGGTATCCAGTTTGTGGTTTGCCTAGTACCATAACATCATATAGAGATTCCAAGTTTACCTCGCATTTCTGGAGGGCATTCTTTGAAAACTTCGAAACTAAGTTGCAGTTGTCTAGTGCATTCCATCCGCAGACAGATGGCCAAACAGAAATTTATAACGAGTTGGCCTTTGATGTTCTCAAGTCATACTGTCATGACCAGCAGTCCAAATGGGAACATTATCTTCCATTGGTCCAAGCTATCTTGAACTACACTCATTCATCCAGTGTCCGACGGACTCCATATGAAGCAGCCTTTGGTCGCCGTGTTTCTTCTCTTTTGACGAGAATGGTGTCTCCATCTTTAGAGGCTAATAAAACCACGGAAGCATTTTCCGAGATCATTGAGTCAGTCAAGGACCGCTTGACCAAAGCTCAGGAAGCATATAGCAGACAGGCGAATAAGTCTAGACGAGATGTCCACTTCAAGGAAGGGGATTGGGTCTATTTGCGTATCATGAAACAGAGATTGAAACAAGTGGGCAAACGTTGTCCCAAGCTTTCATTCCGTAGTTTTGGCCCTTTTCCAATAGTTAAGAAGTTAAGTGATGTCTCCATGAAGTTAAAGTTGCCTACCAGTTGGACAATGCATGATGTTTTCCATGTTTCTTGGCTAAAACCATATGTTGGTCCAGAAGTGTTTGATGTTTCAAATGAACAGTAGCCAGACGTGGTAGACGAAGCATAAGTTATTGAGCCCGTGCAGATCCTTCTTCATCGATGGAAGCATGGTTCCGATCAAGGGATACATCAGTTTTATACGAAATTCCGAGATCGAGGCACCCACAAAGCCGTATGTGTAACTCGCGGCGGGTGCCCGGGGGACTAGGGCCTTTGACACACTTGTTGATACCATCAATACATGTTAAAACACTTAAACATGGCCACGGCCTCAACACATATCCATCATCACTTTGCATAAAACATAAAGCTGGACAAAACATCCACAAATGCTGAAAATGGAGCTTGCACACGTGACACCGCATAGAGGCCGGAATGGGCCGACCCCCCCCTTGGAGTATTTTATTACCCAAGGAG
Source organism: Cibotium barometz (assembly GCF_041138505.1). Taxonomy (NCBI): domain Eukaryota; kingdom Viridiplantae; phylum Streptophyta; class Polypodiopsida; order Cyatheales; family Cibotiaceae; genus Cibotium; species Cibotium barometz. Next base: position 53,494,970 of record NC_141053.1, on the reverse strand, counting down.
AATAATATCATGTACAAAGCTTTGAGGGCCTTACTCTCCCCACGGGAGATGCCGGATTATCCATATACAAATGCCATAACACAGCCCAACACAAGGCAACTGAGCCGGAACATAGGCTGTAGAAATGCCGAGCCAACAATATAATCCATATACCTCCGTGTGGGTACTGATTCTTCCCCAAAAACCACGGGTCTTCATGCAATAGAAAGGGTACAGCAAGTACAACTCTCCATTCAGCCGGTACAGCAAGTACAATGGGTGGTACAGCCGGTACGGTGGTTGGTACAGTTGATACAGCAAGTACAGAAGCTGGTACAGCCGGTACAGTGGTTGGTACAGCAAGTACAGAAGCTGGTACAGCAAGTACAAATGCTGGTACAACACATACAATGGCTAGAAATCATAATAAATGATTGAATACCCTTGCCTTCAGTATTTCTTCGCGATGGAAGCCTCTAAAACAGTCCCCAACAGCCGGTATACTTCATGGGCAGCCTTCAAGAGAGAGAGAAAGAGAGTAGCCATCATTAGGGCAGCCTTCAACGGTGGTAGAGGCTAGTGTGCAGCAAGAGAGCCTCTATTAATGAAAAGAGAGGGCTCCAATTTATAGATTTGGGCCTCCCATGAGCTGAAATGGCAAGAGAAGGCTACAATGACAAGTGGAGAGCCACACAATAGCTGAAGTGACAAGTGTGAGGCCACTTGTCTCACTTTGATCCTTTTTCTAACAAGTGTCAGGCCACTTGTCTCACTTTGGTCCACTTTCTTGCCACATGTCCCAATCTAAGAGATGGGTCCTTCCATAATCTTTACCTCTAAAAATATCCCAACTGGTAGACATTCTGTCATAGGCACTTTGCCAACTCTTGGTATTTGCTCAATTCCAGATGTAATGACGCGAACAGAATTTCCATCGGAGTCGGGCCAAAAATAGCAACTCTCCTAAATTTTAGGAGTGTGGTCCTTTGTATTCTAGGATAATCCCCCATTCCCAAAGCTTGTACTTTCCAAATATTTAAACATCCTGGAGTCCACCAGACCCCTTTCAGACTGGGAAATGTCCAGGCTGGTGACAGTATGGCTAGACGAGGAGTTCTTCCACGAGTACCCCCAGTTGTTAGCAGACTACTTGGAAGCCATGAACTTGCCGCCAAGCTAAGCAGAAGGAAATGTCACATAAACTCTGCACTCAATGCATGGTGACAAGATGGCTCATCATCAACAGTGCAACATTTGTACATTATTAGAACCCAGTGGATGATATTTGTCGTACGCCGTGACCCCATTGTACATCCTCAGTCCAGGATAAGTCAGGCACAAGCTACATAGGTCATTCCTCAGCCTTAGCGGGTCAGTCAGTCAGTCAAGTCCCTTAACCCGCTTGGAGAGAATCATTCATGCTTGTAGAGTCAGTAGAAGCCTTAGGGTTTGCATCAGAAAGCACTCTGCATCCTGCATAATATGCATTCATATGCCTGTGCATCATTTAGAACATCCCAGAAGCCTTAGGGAATTTACTAGGATTTATCTGGTATTTTTTCCATATTTTCTGGTATTTATTTAGCATTATTGTCATTTATAAATATAAACTTTATTAAATAAATGACCAGCCAACTTGACCAGCCTCTAGTTAGTATAAATAGGCTTGCATAGGGCTTAGTTTCCCATTCAGTCTTCAATGTGCTAAAAGCTTTCCTCCTCAACCCTAGGAGTTCCCTAGCCTTCAGCACTAGACTAGTCTCATCCAGCCCTTGGAGTGCTTGAGTTTGCTTCAGCCAGCCCTGGTTCTCCAACGCATACAGTTCAACAGTCCCTACAGCCATAAGCGCAGCAATTCAGCAGTACTAATGCAGCCATTCAGCAGTCATAACGCAGCAATTCAGTAGAACAGCACACAGGCACAGCCGTACAGTCCTCCACAGTCCCCAAAACAGCAAACAGTCCTGCGTTTTGTGTCGAGCATCAGCACAGCCCTACGTTTACAGTTCCACAGCAGTCCTACCTTGCATTTTCAGTCCTACAGCAGTTCTACAGCAGTTCCTCCGCCTATATGCATCATCCATACATGCTACAGCCCTCTGGTGAAGGTAACACAGCATTCATAAGCATTTACAGCATTCTAACATAGCTTAGAACAGTCCACCGCCTTCTTTTCTCAGCCTCAGGTGTGCAACCCTTCCTCATGCCCTTGGGAAGAGTGCATAGGCTCGAGATCGGTTCATTGAGGTGTTTCTACAGCCGTGTACTGTTTAGCCAGGCTTCCGATCCTCTAAGATCTTGCGTTTGGCTTATCTACAGTCCACAGTCATTCTCTCTAAAGAAATAAAGCAAATACTATCTCGTTATCGGGATAGGGGGCCCTTCAGTGGGTAATTCGGGACCCAATCTGGTGTACAGTTCTCATATATCTCTCTCTCTAAAATGGATTGCTAAACTCACGAAACTCAGGATACAGAAGACGGTGTGAGCATTTGTGTGACAGGATCTTCCAATACAAAGACTTCCGCTGCATATCACAACGAGGGCCTCTTGGCAGATCTCCCATGCAAGGGAAACTCTGGCAACTTTCCTGGCATATATATTCAACCAGGCTCCTTCAAAAGGCTTCCCACCCACCTCGACAGCCCATATCATCACACTCATCCATAAAGCTGGATATCCCATGAACCCCAACAATTACAGGACTATTAGGATTGGCCACACACTGGCCAAACTTTACACGTCAGTACTTGAGATGGAGCTCAACACACTAGCAGAGAGACATGTGCACAGAGCATCAGGGCAAGGAGGCTTCCGCAAGTCAATCCCCACATTGGATCACATCTTCACCCTCCAAGCCATCATAGAGGAGGCCAAAGCGCTACAACGATATGTTTATTGCTGCTTTTTAGATTTCCGCAAATCCTTTGATATGGTGCCTTGAGCCAGACTACTGCAAAGACTCCATGATTTCGGGGTACCATCAAACATGATATGAGGGATCATTGCATTATATGAGTCAGTCATAGGGTGGGTGAGATGCCCAAAAGGATTATTAGAGGAGATCTCCAGTACCATCGGAGTGTCTCCCACTCTCTTTCGCCTCTACAATGACGAGATTTCGGCCTTCAATGATAAGAGGAGGGGGAGGAGATGTATCACTAGCAAGCATCCTTGTTTCACATATATTCAAAGGATCAATGTCATGGCCCCCCGGAGACTTATGAGGCTCATCCTACAGTCCTCCCAATAGATGGGCACGAGTCATGGTATAGCCGAGTATGCACCTGGTTCAAGAGGCAGGGACTCGGGATGCCCAAGCCATCCGGAGACTTAAAAACGGTAGATCACAAAACCACGAGGGCCTCTTGGCAGAGCACATCTCCCATGTGGGGGAAACTCTAGCACCCCTCCTAGCTCATATGTTCAACCGAGCTCTTTCGGAAGGCTTCCCATCCACCTAGACAACCCATATCATCACACCCATCCATGAAGCCAGAGATCTGCCCACTGTCCCCCATGCTCTTTGACCTCTACATCGATAAGATTTCGGCCTTCTTTGATAGAGGAGGGGGAGGAGGCGTATCACTAGTAGGCATCCTTGTTTCCATAGTACTTTATGCTGATGACATTGTGCTTATTGCGGATTCTCTAGAGGCTCTCCAAAGGCATCTTGACACATTATAGGACTTTTGTGCACAACGGGATCTCACATTAAACCTTGGGAAAACCAAGGTTATGGTCTTCAACACACCCCCTCTTTTCACATCTCAACAGAGTTTCATCTACATGGGCAGCCCAGTGGAGATTGCAACGTCATATGTATACTCGCGAGTCACTTTTACCGGACCGGTCTTCTCGATGAACCATCCTGAAGAGGCTAGACTAATGCGAGGTATGCTTCTCTCACTCGCCACTCTTTTACAAGATTTTATAGAGCAAGTGAAGCCATGCGCACATATGTTGGGAGCTATGTGCACTAACATGCCTACAGATGCATACATGCATTATGATGATATAGTATTTGGGCGTTTCATTGGTCGTATTCCGGGCTTTCCATATGCGATTGCTTTTATTCAAGATTGGCAAGCTATCCTATGCCATCTACAATGGTCCGATAGGCCTCGAATCAGGGTAAACATTGGGGATTCGTCACATATGTGACATCGCAGATGAAAATGGTTATGTTTTCACTTTTCCACAAGCTGTCACGCAATGTAATTTGGGGATGCATCACAGGCCAATCTAGAGAGTCATTTCCGAAATGATGCAACCTTTCCAGCAGCGAATTTGGACTGAGGTTCAATGTTAACAGCACTTGACTCTGTTGACCAAATTTGTACAAAGGTTCTACCACTAAGTTATCAATGTTTGACCATCATGGAGTTAGCTTTTGGTTATTTTCTTGCCTATTTTCAGTAAAAAGAAGCTATATCATGAAAATGCAGGTTAGACGCCCTATATATGCATTCCATCAAGCTGTTTTATGAAGGAAAGAGAATGGAAGGCATGCTTTTTACTCTTGAAAAGGAAGTGTGAGATCCTCACCACATTTGCTTTTATTGGTTGATTTCACTTGTGACTAGGTATTATTGCAAAGTGGGAAAAATCAGCACATTTCACATTAAACAGATTGCATGACAGTTTGGGCAGATTTAGGGCAGCCAAAAGCAGTCCAGCTAGGCCCTAGGGGCTTGGTCATGGACTGAGCATGTGGCTTAATAAGGATAAAGGGGGGGGGGGGGGGGGGGGCGGGGGAGTTTATCCTTAGATGGGCCCCTAGCAGCTGGCCGCCGATAGGGGTTATAAAAGGGGCCCCTCTCCACCCACTTTGAATCAATCTCCATTCCAACCCCTTGAACACCACTTCAGCCCTCAAGAGCCTACATCTAGTGCCCATTCAAGGATACCCATGGAGATGTCCTACAAGTGCACCCACCTTATGAGTAGTATCAAAGGCCATGTTTGAGCCAATGCACTCTGTCAGGCGTTTTTTTGAGAGGTCTTTCTGGTCAGTGTACATATGGATGCGTGGTGTGTGTAAGAATTTGGCCGTGGAATGCCTGGCCAGGTGTTTAGTGTGGACAGATTTGGTTTGAGCTGTTGGCAGGCCTGTCCGAAACAGGGTCCATGGAGATGGTATCAGCCGCTTGGTCGTCTTTAAGTGTATGCGCGTCCAAGAAATGGACTGGTCACCTGGTTGTGTTTGAAGGTGTGATAGCATCGAGGCAATTAAAGATGGCATTTGAAGAGGTGCATGAGCAATAAAAGATTTAAGGGGCTATGTGTCATGGGTATTGGTGTGAAAAGGTTGGGGTGGGCGTCTCTTAGGTAAAATGAAATATATATAATATTATATGGCCAAAAAGGTAACGTGGGCGTGGAGCGCTGAAGGGCTGCCAACGCAGCGTTCCAGAAGCTAGCGAGCTGGTGGAGTCGGCGCTGCAGAAGAAAAGGGAGGCCGTCGTACTGAGTAAGGGGGGGCTCTCTAGTGCAACTGAGGAGGCGCAGCTGTGGTGGCCGTCGTGTAGCAGCTGGAGACGCTGTTGTGGAGAGGCTGACGGGCTAGAGAAGCCAGTGGGCTATGGAGCGCAGCTGGTCAGCGCAGAAGTGTGGGAGCCTCCCAGGTGAAATGACAGATGGTGTAAGGCCATCGTGTACAGGAAGCTGAAGTGAAACGCAGCTGGTCAAGGAAACTGGCGGCTTGCAGAGAGCAAGAGGGCGCAGCCAGGTGAGCGCTGTGGCGTGGCTGAAGCACCGGCGGGTGTGGGACAGATTTACTAAGAGTGTAAAAGTGTGGGCTTGTGAAGTGAAGGGCTGCAGCAAGTGGGTGGAGCGACGCCTGTGGAAAGAGACAGAGGTGGTCGTGTGACTGCAGCTGGAACGGGGCAGAAGCGTAAGGTGTGTTTGGGCTGCTGGTGTGACGATTGTGGGAGCCAGTGGAGGCCGCCTTTGAGGTGTGGACAAGAAAGGGATGCAGATAAGCTGCAAGTGACAGGCTGGCTGGTGTGGGCCGCCTAGAAGACAGGACTCTGGACAGAGAGCAGGGTGCCGAGTGAAGAAGACAGAGAAGGGTTGGTTGCTGCTTGGTGGTGGGCCGGTAGCAGGGCAGATAAGCTGCCTGGGTTTGTTGTGAGGCTGGCAGAGGATCAGCACAGAGAGTGAGAGAGAGATGATTGTGTAGCTGCTGCTGACGACACATGCAGAAGTGATGGGCTGCAGAGGACTCGAGGGTTAGCTGGTGTGGGCGCCTTCTGGAGCGAGAGAGGCCGGGTTCATTCTGGTGTGGTTGGTACAGCAGGCAGGCGAGTGGATCATGTGGTGATTGGGGATGTGGTGTATCCTCGGCTGACAGGTCTGAGTGTGTGTTTGTAAGTGGTGTGAGTAAGGCTTCTGTGTCGGGAGAAGCTTGTAAAATGTTTTGACTGGGAATATATATTGCTGGGTGTTTACTTTGAGTACGGTGCCCCTGTTTTTGGCTGTCTGTCTGGCGTGGGTTGGGTGGTGAGTGAGAGAATTGTTCCAGCCGGTGGCTGGTGGTGCCCCCGTTCGTGTTGTTATTCCAAGTTTGCGAGGTGGAAGGGCTATAGAGGTAGGCTTTTCTTTCTTTTTTTCACCTCACATCCTTCTGGTGCCCCCACTGAGGATTTCTCAAGGATTGTGTGACTGAGGAGTAACTCTGGCTTTGTGCTTTGGCGTGTGTTCCACTGTGAGTTGAGCTCAGGGATTGTTACAGGCTGTCATGATGTGGTCTTATCCAGAGTTTCATGGCAGGAAGGGAGAAGATGTGTGTGACTTTTTGGAGCAGATGGAGTTGGCATGCATTAGCAACCATGTGACAGATGAAGAGCAGGTTCTGAAGCTGATAAGGATTTTCTTGAAGGGAGATGCCCGAAGCTGGCTGAAGGGTTTTGAAGCACAGAATGCTGGTGTTCTGACCTTGGACAGGTTGAAAGAAGGCCTTTTGGAGCGTTTTCAGCAAGTGGAGGATTCTAGTGTGCTTTGGCAGGAGCTGAGCGTCTTGAGACAGGTACATGGGCAACCACTGGACGATTTTGTGAAGGTATTTACATGTTTCTGGGGTAAGTGGTGCATGACATTGAAGCAGGAAGTTCCTCCAATGTTTTTGAAGAAGAGCTTGTTTATTGATGGTTTGCTACCCCATTTGAAGGTCAGGGTTGAGTTGAAGAATCCCAGGTCATTTGATGATGCTGTTAGCATTGCTAGGGAAAAGAAAGGCAAGGTTTTGAAGCAAATGGAGATGGGTTTTTATCCGTATGAAGGTGTTGTGTCTGCAAGGGACAAGCAGGTAAATTTGGTTGAGGTGGGTAAGAGTCCTATGCAAAGTTTGATTAGACAGGAACCTCAAAGGCCGAGACAGGTGCAAAGGGGTATGTTCTATATGCCTTCTGATTTTTTTCCAAAGTTTGAAAAGCATGTGCAGGTGGATGGGAAGCAGGTGAAGGAGCAAAGTGTAGATGAGAAGTTGCCAGTGGATTCTTCTTTGGATTTGGACGTCGTGGCTGTACATGACAGTGAGTTGAAAGGTTCTATTGGAAATCATTTGGGTGATCTGGATGACATGCAGGCACAGGGAAACAAAGAGGATGATGCTTTGGGATTGGCTGATGATAAGAAGGAAGAGGAGCTGGATACAGGATGCTTTGAAGATGGTTTTTTGTCAGATTCTACGAGGGAGGAGGATGGGGTAGAGACTTCTGATGAAGTGAAGACGGATGCGGATGTGGAGAGTGTGGAGGAAGACTCCATCATTATGGATTTTCTTGGACAGCTGGATGATGGTATGGTACCTGCGATGGATGGTATGGATGTTCTTCCATTTGATGCATTGTGTGCTGGAGAGTCTTTGGACGATGATACCAGGGGGGTTGGCAACACTGAAGAAGGTATGCATGAGGATTTGGCTGATGAAGAGCGTTGTGAGGAGAGTAGTGTGCCTGAGGATGATATGTGGGAAGTTGCTAGCCTTGATGAACAGGAACCAGAGGTGGAGATGGATGCTGACATGGTCGAGAATGTGGCAAAGGCTTCTTTGCGGATTGCTGAAATGCTGAAGGCAAAGTGCAAGGATAACAAGGATTCTGAGCCAGTTGAGCTGAATAGTTGTGAAGAGATGCCTGAAATACAGGAGCTGGAAGTGCTGGTGGACACTCCCATTGGAGAGGATGTGGATTTTGGTGTGGAGAAGGGTCAAGATGCTGGAACCTGGCCTTCACAGGTGTTGATGGATGGGATGCTAGATGCTGTAATGCCACAGGTTTTGAAGATGAGGAGGTCTGTGGTGGGTGAAGAGCGAAGGCTTGAAGATGATGCTGTGTGGTCAGAGTCGGTGAATGCTGATCAGGATAGAAATGATTTTGTGATGGCTATGGTTGATGTTTGGTGTGCAGTGATGCAGCCATGGTGTTTGAGGGATGCTGGGGAATGGGATGGTGAGGAGCTGTTTCCTTTTGATCCTGGTGGATGACTTCTGGAATTGCTAAATGCTGCTGAGCATGAATGCTCTAGCAGATGGGGGGGGTGGCAAAGTATGTCAGGCGTTTTTTTGAGAGGTCTTTCTGGTCAGTGTACATATGGATGCGTGGTGTGTGTAAGAATTTGGCCGTGGAATGCCTGGCCAGGTGTTTAGTGTGGACAGATTTGGTTTGAGCTGTTGGCAGGCCTGTCCGAAACAGGGTCCATGGAGATGGTATCAGCCGCTTGGTCGTCTTTAAGTGTGTGCGCGTCCAAGAAATGGACTGGTCACCTGGTTGTGTTTGAAGGTGTGATAGCATCGAGGCAATTAAAGATGGCATTTGAAGAGGTGCATGAGCAATAAAAGATTTAAGGGGCTATGTGTCATGGGTATTGGTGTGAAAAGGTTGGGGTGGCCGTCTCTTAGGTAAAATGAAATATATATAATATTATATGGCCAAAAAGGTAACGTGGGCGTGGAGCGCTGAAGGGCTGCCAACGCAGCGTTCCAGAAGCTAGCGAGCTGGTGGAGTCGGCGCTGCAGAAGAAAAGGGAGGCCGTCGTACTGAGTAAGGGGGGGCTCTCTAGTGCAACTGAGGAGGCGCAGCTGTGGTGGTCGTCGTGTAGCAGCTGGAGACGCTGTTGTGGAGAGGCTGACGGGCTAGAGAAGCCAGTGGGCTATGGAGCGCAGCTGGTCAGCGCAGAAGTGTGGGAGCCTCCCAGGTGAAATGACAGATGGTGTAAGGCCATCGTGTACAGGAAGCTGAAGTGAAACGCAGCTGGTCAAGGAAACTGGCGGCTTGCAGAGAGCAAGAGGGCGCAGCCAGGTGAGCGCTGTGGCGTGGCTGAAGCACCGGCGGGTGTGGGACAGATTTACTAAGAGTGTAAAAGTGTGGGCTTGTGAAGTGAAGGGCTGCAGCAAGTGGGTGGAGCGACGCCTGTGGAAAGAGACAGAGGTGGTCGTGTGACTGCAGCTGGAACGGGGCAGAAGCGTAAGGTGTGTTTGGGCTGCTGGTGTGACGATTGTGGGAGCCAGTGGAGGCCGCCTTTGAGGTGTGGACAAGAAAGGGATGCAGATAAGCTGCAAGTGACAGGCTGGCTGGTGTGGGCCGCCTAGAAGACAGGACTCTGGACAGAGAGCAGGGTGCCGAGTGAAGAAGACAGAGAAGGGTTGGTTGCTGCTTGGTGGTGGGCCGGTAGCAGGGCAGATAAGCTGCCTGGGTTTGTTGTGAGGCTGGCAGAGGATCAGCACAGAGAGTGAGAGAGAGATGATTGTGTAGCTGCTGCTGACGACACATGCAGAAGTGATGGGCTGCAGAGGACTCGAGGGTTAGCTGGTGTGGGCGCCTTCTGGAGCGAGAGAGGCCGGGTTCATTCTGGTGTGGTTGGTACAGCAGGCAGGCGAGTGGATCATGTGGTGATTGGGGATGTGGTGTATCCTCGGCTGACAGGTCTGAGTGTGTGTTTGTAAGTGGTGTGAGTAAGGCTTCTGTGTCGGGAGAAGCTTGTAAAATGTTTTGACTGGGAATATATATTGCTGGGTGTTTACTTTGAGTACGGTGCCCCTGTTTTTGGCTGTCTGTCTGGCGTGGGTTGGGTGGTGAGTGAGAGAATTGTTCCAGCCGGTGGCTGGTGGTGCCCCCGTTCGTGTTGTTATTCCAAGTTTGCGAGGTGGAAGGGCTATAGAGGTAGGCTTTTCTTTCTTTTTTTCACCTCACACACTCCAGCTTTAGACATATCTCGATATTGGACAGCAAGAATATCACTAAAGAAAACTTTCAAGATACATTGTATTTAGTCATGTATAGTTGGCATACTTAGCCCAATTGGCCAAACTAGCCCACCCTAGCAGCGGACTAGCCCTTTAGCCATGTCATGCGCACTATTGCCCTAGGGTGCCACATGGACATTCTGCAGCTTCTAGGACAGTCAGTCACCTTCACTTGTGGGTCAAGAGCATGTTGTGAGCCCTAGACCAAGGGACACGTCGCCAAGCATCAACAAGGTTTAGGGTCAGTGTCCATCGTGGCACAAGTCTATGTAACCCTCTTTGCAAGCTGGACACTGTGAGAATATGTGAATGTAAAGCGGAAGTAAATAGAGATCACACGAGAGTAGACAGCCAAGAGAGATCCAACACTTGAGCTAGAGATTGAATATGTTAGATCACCGTAGCGCCACTACGGGTGCTACCACAGGAGGGGACGGCCTCTGGCTCACCACCCAGCCACAGAGGAAGAATCAGGATTGCCCCTCATCCCCCAGGCTATATAGTGTGTGGCCTGCCGTCCACACTAGCCTGGCCGCCCATGACTCCGCATGGGCGTCCTCCTCCCACTGAACCCCGGATGGCCACGTCCTCGGCCATCCGGTCTACCATCGGTCACAGGCGTTACAGCCTATGTGACATTATCCCCCCCTTAAGAAGAGTTTTCGTCCTCGAAAACAAACTAGGGAAACCTCTTGGAAATTGCACTACGGCGTTCCCAAGTAGCTGCCTCCTCATCCCTATCTGTCCATTTAACAAAAGTACCTCCTGGTACATTTTATGTCGGGTTTGTCTGTCACGATACCCTAGAATCTTTTCAGGTTCATGTGGTATCGTTGGTGGCTCTATCAAGTCCACCAAAATCTCTAGAGAAACTGCGTTCTCTAACCTGTGAACTGATTTCTTCAGTTTACTGACATGGAAGACAGGATGGACTTGAGAACTCTCCGGTAACTCAAGTTTATATGCTACGTCCCCAATCTTCTTAAGGATTTTAAAAGGACCACAATATCTCGGAGAAAGTTTATCACACTTTCCCGTTTTCATGGTTTCCGACTGCGCAGGAACCTTGAGGAATACAAAGTCACCTTCTGCAAAGGTCACCTTTCTACGTCCTTTATCCACATAAGTTTTAGCGAGATCCTGAGCGCTACGAACGCTCTCACGTGCGGCTCTGAGCATATCATTCATATCTTCAAGGAACTCCTTGACAGATTGAATCTTCTCCTTTTCTAGGCTTACAGCCATCGGAGATCTCGGCTGGAATCCATACATTAACATGAATGGTGTAAATCCCGTCGCTGAGTGTTTGGAGCTGTTATAGGCAAACTCCAATAAGAGCAAGTACTCTTCCCAATTAGATTGCTTCTTACTAACATAAGAACGCAACGTATCCTCTAGAATTTGGTTAACTCTTTCAGTTTGACCATCAGACTCCGGATGATCTGTCGTACTGATACTCAGAGTAGTATCCAACTTTTTGAAGACTTTCCTCCAAAAATGACTGTTGAACTTTCTATCTCTATCCGACACTATATCTGCGGGTACGCCATATAGCTTGTAGAGATGTTCAATAAAGAGTTTTGCGAACTCTGGTGTTTTAACACTTTTCTTCGTGGCGATAAACTTTGCCATTTTAGTTATAACCTATCCACTACCACCCACACCGAGTCATTCCCTCGACTCGTCTGTGTAAACCGGTAATGAAATCCATGGAAATGCTTTCTCATTTCCCCTGAGGAATCTCCAACGGATGGAGTAGTCCTCCAACCTTAAGACGTTCGTGTTTATTGACCTAGCACTTATTGCATTTCAGCACATAAGTCTGGACGTTCTTAAACAAACTAGGCCAATAAAACTGTCTTTTTAGTAGTGCATAGGTCTTCTGATCCCCGAGATGACCCGCACTTGGACTATCATGACTTTCTTTAAGAATTTGGGTCCGAAAGTCACCAATAGTTGGTACACATACTCTACCCTTGTAGAGTAAGTACCGGTCGTCAATGGAGTAATTAGCATATTTCTCCCCCCGACAAAGTTTATCATTCCCCTTTGAAGCCGTGGCAGTCAAAGGTGATAAAGGGCCTACGTCAGAGCTCTCCGGCTCCAAACTATACCCAGAAGACACGGCTAGTCTCTCCAGACTAACTCTCGCTTCCCTTCCCGTTGCACCTTCGGCCAGTCTCTCCGGACTAGCAATTCGTGCCAACAAGGGAGGTGGTCGCGTCTGTGAAGAAGTGCGTACGCGTACAGCGCGCCAGACCTCTGTAAAAGATGGATCGTGCTCACATAAACCATGTAGTGACTCCAAGAAATCATTCTTGAAGACTGTGAAACTAAGTTCATTAATCTGTGGCATGCGACTAAGTGCATCTGCCACCACGTTATACTACCTTTCTGGTAACGTATATGATCAGGAAAAACATCCTGAAATTCCTCTAATAAATTCATTAAAGTATCTATGTACTTTTTCTTTAATGTCTCTTTCGCCTTGGATTTTTTCTTGTTTGAATCGCATGCATGCCAAACAGGGTTTTCAAACAGTGGGTCTCGTCCAAGGCTATTTTGTTTTCCTTGTTTGTCTACGCAAACATCATCTACAGTTTCATCTACGGAAACGGAATTTAAAAGAGGGTAACAAGCATATACCTCTGCTATCTACCGCTGTGCACAGCTCCATGGAGGAAATAAGTGGTGTGGCGGGGACAATACGGTCGCCCTGCAGGGTAATGACTCTATCTCCATGCTCAAAACGTAGCGTATTATGTAGGTAACTCCGAGCTAGACTAGAGCCCAAGCCATACAGCCACTCCCTGCCTAGATATACGTCTTCTCTGGCTAAGTACATGACCTGAAAGTCAAGCGGAGCCTCGTAGTCCTGCATAGATAATGGGACCCCCAATACTACGGTATTCCATACCGTTTTGTCATACCCGTTGGCTAGGCCAACAGTATACTCATGATCGCTCTGGGTCTCAGTCAACCCCAACTTCTTGACTAACGAGTAGTTCAAGAAGTTGTGGCTAGCTCCATCATCAATAAAAACTGTGACTCTACGTCCACCTATGGTGCCATACATGCGCACCATGTCATGCGGACCTACAGTAGGCTGCCACATCGCTGGTGTCACCGAACAAGCAGGATGCTCATCACAATGACACAGTGTCACCTCTCTGAACTCTGCGGATCTGAGAGGGAGTCTCTGCACTGTATGCAACTGCCTAGAGTATTTACCATCTCTTTTGGGCTCGTTGCCGCTCGTGCTGGCTTTAAGTTTTGGACACTCAGCCTTCGTGTGCTCTACATCGTTGCAATTAAGCAACGATTTTCCTTTCGCGCTTTAATATACTCCTCTTTTTTTTGGACTTCGCTGTCTCTTCTCTTCCTGGATGGTTGCGGTTTTTTAGACCAATGATCACCCTGTCCTCCTTGGTCCATCCTATCCCCCCTGCTTATCACTGCGGAACCCTTTTCTTTTAAGTCCTGACCTCCTCTTCTCACTACCCTCGGTCCTGCTCGAACCACCACACGCACTACGGCGCTTGATGTCATCAAATATCTGCGCACACTTAATTACCTCTGCTAAGTCTTTAGGCTGTACGGGCTCTACGTACTCAAGGTAATAATCTTTGAGGCCTCTTTTAAAGCCTCGCAATGTCTGGAATTCATCGATCCCCTTTAGCTTGAGTACTATCTCCTTATAGTCTGAGATGTAAGGAGTCAGGGATTTGTTCTCCATCGAGCACTTGTCCCATAACACCCAGCTTCTCTCCACCTCATTAACAGGCAAAAACTCTTTTCGAAACATCGTTTCAAACTCCGTCCAAGTGGCAGGACGAGTTGTCAAACTCATCCACCACTTGTACGCTTTGCCGGTTAATGAGACGCTAGTCTCTACGGGCTGCACCCGGCTAGGCTGCTGTCGTAGCGCATGCAAGTCTGACCACTTCACTAGAAACATGTTGACCGAGTTCTTGTTTCTCTCCTTCTCCTCGCCACCAAAACTAGGCGGCTTCAAGTCTTTCAATAACGACGAAGCTGTCTCTACGGACGGCCTCACAGGCGCATCGGCCTGTACTCCTGTAACCACTGGCGAGGCTACGCTCACCCGTGCTGCAGGAGCTCGTCTATCACGAGGAGTCGGAGTACTAGCCGAGTCGGCTGTCAGTGCGTCTAACCGTGTGGAGATGCTCTGTAGCATCGTGACTAAGTCAGCCTTCAGTTTTGCATTAAGATATTTAAAAAGTCCACTAGAGAGCTTCGTCTCTGTCAAGACGTCGGCAGGGTCCAATAGGTCATAATCGTCATCGTCATATTCCAAGAGGTCCTCCTCGGTCCCCTCGGCGACGTCGGTGTTCATGTCATCTGGCTCATCAGCCAGAAAGAGGTCATCTGCTACTGCGGCCGCTGCAGGCTCGCTGGGTCCTAAGGCGGTGTCAACAAACGAGGAGAGCGCTGGCGGATCACACGTGATCGACGAGCGCACTCCGGACCGGACAACAGTCGGGCGTATACGGCCTGACAATTTGCTCAGTGTCAAACCCGCGATCGAGGACAAGAGACCTGAAAACCCTAGAGAAGTAGAAGGCGGTGGGGACACACTACGCCTAGCAGACACATTTTAATTCTTGCACAAATAAAAATGCGAGAACTCGAAAATTACAAAAAAAATGCTAATAAAATGAGCAATGGAGAGATAATAGTCACCCCCCTTACTGTCGCCTACGACTGTCGTCGACTGCCGATTTGTGTTGCGCTGCGAGCCTCTTCAAGCGTCGCTACTCTGGGATGCTCCGATTCGAGAGAAAGGTGCCTGAAGATGAATCTACATTCACATTCCAGTCTGCATTAGAAACTTGAGAGACCTTAGCACGAGCAGCCTAGCCGTGTCTTTTGTTGATATGCCAATGCACCTTCTGCTTTCTAGAAGATAGACCACCTATGGTGCAAGCCAAAACATTCCAAATACCCAAAAAATGTATGGAAAACATGGTGAGGCGGTGCCAGGCGTGTGCGCGGGCGTACGCAGTAGGCCGTGGGGGAGGGCAAGCCAAGTAGGGGCTGAAGGTGCTTGGCCAATGAGATGCTATGGATTGAACATCCAAAACTGGATTTTATTTTATTTTTAAATCCTGCATCCGCCTGCGGGGCTGACCACCAACGCTAGCCTAGCTGGCCGCCGGCAGCGCCAGGCAGGCAGGCCGCCCGCCCATCAGGGCTGGCCGCCGTCGGCTGCTGGCCTGGCTCGCCACTTGTGGGTTGGCCGCCGGCCGCTACGCTGGCCTGGCTGGCCGCCTGTGGGCTGGCCGTCGGCTGCACCAGGTAGGCCGCTCGCTGCGACTATTCTCCAGCTAGAGAGCTCCGTCTTCCCCCTGGCTGGTCGTATTCCCCCCGGCTGCGACTATTCTCCAGCTAGAGAGCTCCGTCTTCCCCCTGGCTGGTCGTATTCCCCCCCACACAGTGGGCTATTTTACACAGTCGACCTCTTCTTCCACACAGAATTAAACACAAAATTGACAAGCTCCAAAGCAAAACACAGAAATTGCTTACCTGCAATGGAGAGCTTGAGTGTGTGCAAGGGAGAGAGAGAGAGAGAGAAAATAGAGGAAAACCTTCCTTCCAGCTATGGCCAACTTCTTCTTCTCTCCTGACTTCTTGCTGTAGAAGATGATGAAGACCTTTGGGATAAGGTTATCCCCCCAATTTTGATTGAGAGCAAATCATTAAACGGCTGGGTCCGCTTCGCACGCCACTCGCGATCCCGACGCCAAGCTCTGATACCAATGTTAGATCACCGTAGCGCCACTACGGGTGCTACCACAGGAGGGGACGGCCTCTGGCTCACCACCCAGCCACAGAGGAAGAATCCGGATTGCCCCTCATCCCCCAGGCTATATAGTGTGTGGCCTGCCGTCCACACTAGCCTAGCTGCCCATGACTCCGCATGGGCGTCCTCTCCCACTGAACCCCGGATGGCCACGTCCTCGGCCATCCGGTTTGCCGTCGGTCACAGGCGTTACAGCCTATGTGACAGAATATATTGAGTGTATTGAATTGTGTTGAATGAATAAATGAAGGCACAATGGCCATGCTTATATACATCTCAGTCCGCCAGTAGTACTGGAGGACAAATGTCCACGACAGATAAAAATGCCTAAAATAGCCTAAGAAATATAGGGAAATTCCCTAAAAATATCAGATAAATATATGGATAAAAAGGGGATAAAATGGAGAAAAAGAGAGCTGGAGATGACATGTCCAACACCTCCTCTCAGCTCCAGCAAGCATGGGGGTTCGACTTCCATATGGATAAGGAGCTGATCAATAGTATCTCGAGAAGAGGTTTTGTGAAGAGATCAGCAATGTTGTCCTGAGAAGGCCAATACTCCAGTGTAATGATGCTGTTGGCGATCAGCTCACAAACAAAGTAAAAGTGGACCTCAACATGTTTGGTCCTGCCATGGAAGGATGAAGTTTGAGCCAATGCCAAGGCACTCTGGCTGTCTGTAAGAATACAGATCACAGAATTCGAGAGTACATCAAGATTTCTCAACATCTGGAACAACCATAACAGCTCAGAACAAGTATCCAGATAAGCACGGTACTCAGCCTCAGCAGAAGATAATGAAACTGTACTTTGCTTCTTGGATCTCCATGAAGTAAGACCGGAACCAAGAGTGAAGCAATAACCAGAAGTGGATCGTCGAGTATCCTAATCACCTGCCCAATCAGCATCAAAGTATCCAACAAGCTCAGTGCCTCCTCTGAAAGAGAGACCATAGTCCAAGGTACCGGATAAATATTGGAGAACCCTCAAAGTGGCTTGCCAATGAGAATGTCAACTTTGCGTGAGTAATCATCAATAATAAGCATAAAGTACTTGGCTCCTCCTTGGGTAGTAGTCCGCATAGGTCCATGTGAATGAGCTCCGGAATATCAGTAGCCTCGAGAAGAAAGGCATCTCGGTGTTGCTTGCAATGGAAGACAATCCACAAAGTGGAGTGGGAGAGTTTCACCTGTGGAAGACCCTCGACCATCTGTTGAGAAGACAGCGGCTGCAGAGAAGTATAATTCAAATGCCCGTAGCGAGCATGCCACAAATCCGTATCCACTTGAGCTACCAAGGCATGATAGCTGTGAAGAAGTTGTAGCACATGAGATTGGGACTCGGTCAAAGAGCCTCCAAGGTCCTTCACTCGATAAAGACCACCTTCCTAGATACCAGTGGCAACAATCTGCAAGGTGCTGGTGTCGATGATCTCATCGACAGAACTCTCGAACAGGGTTGTTTCTCGTACCAGTACGAACCTATTCGTACCGTACGGTTTGATTTATTTTATCCCCCCCCCCCTTTTGAGAAAAAAATTCCAAATGCTCAAAAAAAATAGAAATCCTGCTCAACGAAGATCCCAAATGCCCGCAATACTTCACAACTTTCATGTCCACATGGGATTGCTGAGAGACCTAAAAAATATGGCAAGGTAGACTCGTAGTGTACACTTGATTGGTAGGATGAGAGAATCTTGCTACATCACTTGAAGATCCCTAGTATAGGTAGGCTAGACAGTCATATCCTCAAGTTATGTACGAGGGAGAAGATTTGGGTAGGGCCATTTTGATCTACAGAAGAGTCCCTAAACCTGTCACCCTAGATGCACTGCCCATATTTGTGCAAGGACGGTCCCTTAGTCATAAACGCTACACCGGGAGACCTTTGGTATCGCATTACCCATGCAGTCTCTTTTTTGGAGACAATTGGGAGAGACACATCTCCATGTTCTGGTTCCTCAAGCACTGTAGACTCCTCCCCCGCAACCTTCCCTCACATTCAAGCTTGAAGCTCCATAGTTTTTTATTGTTATAAAAAAAACCTTATTTTATCGCACGGTATCCCAAAATTTCATATTGTACCAAAAATTCGCATACGGTATCGTATTTTCGTATCATGACAACTATGCTCTCGAAGTAGACACCATATCCTTTCTCCGCAATTCGAAAAACTAAGAGGAGATTACTGGAAGACTTGGGAACATGAAGCACATCCCAAATGGTAGAAGGCGGTCCCGGGGAAGAGTTGAGTCGCACATTACTAGCCAAAGAAGTCCCCACATTGGAAGCATCACCAATGGACACGAAGAGCTAGGACAATGTCATGAAGAATGGTCCTGTCAAGAATCATGTGAGTAGTACACCCACTATCAACCACTCAATCCATAAGACGTAAGGTGGAAGGAACAGGAGAATCAAAGAGAAGCTCCTCAATACCGATGAAGATAGTGTCCATGGTGGAAGAGGATTTTTGAGTTTCCTTGGTGGATGAAGAGGTTTGATTGGGGGGTTTCTTAGCAGCACCACCTTCTCTCTTCTGCTTGCAACAATCAAGCTGAATGTGACCTTTGAGACCACAATAATGACAAGTAAGCTCTTTATGAGAGGGATTGTTGGCAGGTTTGGAGTCACCTTTGTTGCTCGTGGAAACCTTGGACTACCATTTGCATTTGCCCTTAGCCTAAAGAAGAGTCTCGGAAGCACCCTGGCTGGTCTTCTTTCTCATGGCCTTATCTTGAAGCATACCAACAACGGTATGTAGATCATGAGTAGAAGGGAGAAGTGATAGAGTATCACAAAAGGCAAAGAGAGTCTCAAGCAATTTGGCGAGGAACCGATTGAAGTCCTCATGGATAGCTTTGCTCCCCAAAGAGACCAACTGCTTCTGAATGATTATGAACTCCGTAATAGAATCCATGATGTTAGTAGTATCAGCGAGCGTCACATTGGAGAGCTTATTCTCCAAGGCTACTTCTGGGCAAAGTTCTCACAGTGATACCTCCTCGGAATGGTATCCCACAGTTCTTCTGCAGTTTCCTTATCATTGTCGTCAAATTGACCAGCAATAGAGGGTTTTATGTTGAAGAAGATAAAGGCATAAGCCCTTGCATCTATGTCAACCCAGGCATCAATCTCAGCCCGAGGAGAAGTAGCATCCGGAGAGGCATTAGTACCAGAAACAATACCCCACAACCGATGAATGCGCATCTGGTCGGCTCCCGTCTTCACCTGTGTGCCTTGATCTCCGGTGGGAGTACAATTCTACATCTTCTTTCACCTCACCTAGCGTCTAGGGAGGAGTGGGCAACCCCCGGGTACCTACTTGCAGCCTTTCTGCTATAAATTCAAGAGGAGGATTCCATGGCTTCTACACTGACTATCATCCCTTCATCCATTTCTCAACTCCCCAAGGAATCCATCTTAGATGGAACCAAGCCGATGAATGTGTATCTGGTCGGCTCCTGTCTTCGCCTGTGTGCCTTGATCTCCGGTAGGAGTATAGTTCTACATCTTCTTTCACCTCACCTAGCCTCTAGGGAGAAGTGGGCAACCCCCGGGTACCTACTTGCAGCCTTTCTGCTACAAATTCAAGAGGAGGATTCCATGGCTTCTACACTGACTATCATCTTTTCATCCATTTCTCAACTCCCCAAGGAATCCATCTTAGATGGAACCAGTTATCTTGATTGGGCACTACAGATGAAGTAAGAGAGGGAGAGGCTAATGGAGCAAGTGCACGGTGCTACCACTAGTTTGGGGTAGGGACATGATACAAATTGGGAGAGGAGAGGGAGGGCCGGAAAAAAAATGCAGCAAGGTGATACTATAGGAGAAACGCAACAAAAAAACACTAATTTGTGCGATGAAGTAGATCTCCAAATGTAGCCGCCAAGGGAGCAAAGGAGAAAAAAACACACATTGAAAACTCTTCTTGTTGATATGTTCAAGCACAAGATCTCTGATACCATGTGAGAATATACAGCAAAAAGAGATCCAACACTTGAGCTAGAGATTGAATACATTGAATGTATTGGATTGTGTTGAATGAATAAATGAAGGCACATGACCATGCTTATATACATCTCATGTAGAGCAATCACTAGTAGCACTGGACTCTGGAGGACAAATACATATAAAAATGCTTAAAATAGCCTAAGAAATATGGGGAAATCCCTAAAAATATCACATAAATATCTCGATAAAAAGGGGATAAAATGGAGTAAAAGAGAGCTGGAGATGACATGTCTAACACACTGTTGTACTAGCCAACTGGGCACTTATTAGAATATTTGGTCAGGTGCTAGGGAAGCCCAAGTGTGTGTCAAGTACTTGTCCATGTCCAGGGCAAATGTGTCATGTTGAAGTGTCAAAAGGAAGCCATTTATATGGTCAAAAGCCTTAGTCTTTGGGAACCATGAGCACCCTAGGTGGGGACCAAAAAGGGGCAAAGGTGGACCAATTATTGGGCTGGTGGAGGGTGCCTATGTAAAGAAACTTTAAGGGCACATCTTTTGAGACCAACACTAGCTCTTGATGCCTATATAAGAGCAGCCAGCCAAGGGCATATATCATCTTACAACCTGTGAGCTCAAGGGTCAGCTGCTGATCCCTCAAGTGTATAGTCTCCTTTTCCTGTTGGTGCTCGAGTAACATATGTTCTCAATCAAGCTCACGTTGGTGTTCCTGAGCGGCGAGTTCAGCCTGACGCCGGTCTTCGTCGATCCTGCGCTGGGCTTCCTCATAGTCACGTCTTTCTACTTTTTCTTCTTTCCTTCGGGTCTCATCCTCTCTCCTTTGTTGTTCCATCTGAAAGAAGAGGGAGATGTAGTTGGGTGCTGCTGGAGGTGGAGAAGGACGTGCCTCCAAGAGTTGAAGACGCTCCATGAGCAGCTGGTTCTGAGCTCTAAGAAGAGTTATGGTGTCTGCTGTAGGCGGAAGAACATGGTCTCCTTCGGGGGAGACGTCTTCCGGCTGACGAGTACTCTTTTCTGTAGACATGATGCTGAAGTTGGTGGTCATGCCGGAACGCAATCTAACCATCCAAGGATGCCCCCACGCTAGGATACGGTGTGTGTGGACAATTTGAATCTGATACCAATGTGATATGCAGCGGAAGTCTTTGTATTGGAAGATCCTGTCACACAAGTGCTCACACCGTCTTCTGTATCCTGAGTTTCATGAGTTTAGTAATCCATTTTAAAACTTCAAACTCTAAAGAGATGACAGAGAGATATATGAGAACTGTACACCAGATTGGGTCCCGAATTACCCACTGAAGGGCCCCCTATCCTGATAACGAGATAGTATTTGCTTTATTTCTTTAGAGAGAATGATTGTGGACTGTAGATAAGACAAACGCAAGATCTTGGAGGATCGGAAGCCTGGCTGAACTGTACACGGCTGAGGAAGGGATGCACACCTGAGGCTAAGAAAAGAAGGCGGTGGACTGTTCTAAGCTATGTTAGAATGCTGTAAATGCTTATGAATGCTGTGTTACCTTCACCAGAGGGCTGTAGCATGTATGGATGATGCATATAGGCGGAGGAACTGCTGTAGAACTGCTGTAGGACTGAAAACGCAAGGTAGGACTGCTGTGGAACTGTAAACGCAGGGCTGTGCTGATGCTGGACAGAAAACGCAGGACTGTTTGCTGGGGACTGTGGAGGATTGTACGGCTGCGTCTGTGTGCTGTCCTACTGAATTGCTGAGTTATGACTGCTGAATGGCTGCGTTAGTACTGCTGAATTGCTGCGCTTATGGCTGTAGGGACTGCTGAACTGCATGCGTTGGAGAACCAGGGCTGGCTGAAGCAAACTCAAGCACTCCAAGGGCTGGATGAGACTAGTCTAGTGCTGAAGGCAAGGGAACTCCTAGGGCTGAGGAGGAAAACTCGTAGCACACTGAAGACTTAATGGGAAACTAAGCCCTATGCAAGCCTATTTATACTAACTAGAGGCTGGTCAAGTTGACTGGTCATTTATTTAGTAAAGTTTATATTTATAAATGACAATAATGCTAAATAAATACCAGAAAATATGGAAAAAATACCAGATAAATCCTAGTGAATTCCCTAAGGCTTCTGGGATGTTCTAAATGATGCACAGGCATATGAATGCATATTATGCAGGATACAGAGTGCTTTCTGATGCAAACCCTAAGGCTTCTACTGACTCTACATGCATGAATGATTCTCTCCAAGTGGGTTAAGGGACTTGACTGACTGACTGATCCGCTAAGGCTGAGGAATGACCCGGTTCTAATAATGTACAAATGTTGCACTGTTGATGATGAGCCATCTTGTCACCATGCACTGAGTGCAGAGTGCATGTGACACTCGTGGTCCTGTGATTTACCGTTTTTGAGTCTTCGGATGGCTCGCGCCACCATGGCAAGTATGAAAAAGGTGGATGTGATGGTGGTGAGATGGGGGTCTAATTTGTTACCTTATACATGGATCGTGCATATGTGTGCCACATGGATGGAGATGTGATGGGTTTGGGTGGGTGTTTCTCCCGGATTTTCTTCCAGCCCTCGTTACAGTTCACACCTTTGAGAGATTGGTATAAGTCCTTGTATTGGCCCTTAACATGTGCTCGTTTCTTGGTGGTGTTTGGTTAATCCTTTGAGCATCTTGCTCTCGGATTTAGCCAGTTGCAACCTCGCATAGGAGATGCTCAGGTGTTGTTGGGCATTCCTCGTCATCCCAATTGTTCTAGGGCATGGTGCCGCTGGGGGTCTGGAAATGGATGGAAATGCGGCTATGGGAGAGGTGTGTAAGATTGTTGTGAGGTGAGAGGTGAGGTCGGGTAGTGGGAGATTGGGGTCTACACATGTTAGATGTCGGTAGAGATGGTTGGAGTAAGTCGAGTCCCCATCATGGTGGAAGTGAATTTGGGTGAGAAAGTAAAAGAGAAAGTTGTATTAACGTCTTCAAAAGACCCAAAGGGTCTATGAGAGATATTGAGAGAGAGAGAGAGAGAGTCTCTACTAAAGACCCAATGGGCCTGTGAGACGAAAGTGATACAATAATGTCCATGGCATATCTCATCATGGAATGGAAAATAAAAATAGAAACAAAAACATAGCTATCTCACTGCGGAGATACAAAACTGTCCAAAGGCCTATATAAGAAACTCATGGCTCATTGTGTTATTCATTCACTCCCACTTTGGGTGTGGGTCTAGACTACGACTAGAATAGGTGTTCTACCTTTTCATGGAATGCAGCCCATGGCTGCAAGATTTAGATGTACCTTTTTGTACCATATGAATATACTGAATTTCCAGCCATCTCTCTCTCTCTACTCTTTCTTCTGTCTGCATTATTGCATCAGCATGTTCTAAGTGGTGTTTAGGGCTGAAGGAAGATTCTCAGAGCTTTCGCATGTAACATTGGTATCAGAGCATCTGGCTCAGTACGGCTAAACACTGATTCAGTCCCATATGAAGGTGTACAAGTCCAAGGTTCAGGAAAGTGCACAGGTACGAAGCCCAAGGCAAGGAACACAAGACCGGGAAGAGCTCCCAGGAGGTTGGTTGGTGGTGTTCCACAAAGCCCAAAGGGGATGGCATTCCTGTGAGCCAGGAAAGGCTTTCGGGCAACGGTTCCAAGGGAGGATGATCCTCCAAGGGGGGTGGAGTGAGAGTGCCAGACTCATTTCTCAGGAATGAAGACCAAGACGGTGTTCAGAGACAGGGCAGAAACGGATTGGGGACTGGATGGAACAGATGCATAGATCTTATTCAGAGTCAAAGTGGATTTGGAGATTGGGCCGGGCATTCAGTGAAAAGGTTGCTAGAGTAGGAAGGATGACAGAGGGACTCCGGGAATAGAATGGGATGATGACAGTCATCCAAGAACAGGTTGGAATCCCGTCATCAAGTTTAGCAGAGGGGGATGTCATGTGCAAGATTTGCCATGGACATTCTTTGAGGCTAGTCTTGAAGGGCAATAGATAA
This sequence comes from Cibotium barometz, assembly GCF_041138505.1. Lineage (NCBI taxonomy): Eukaryota > Viridiplantae > Streptophyta > Polypodiopsida > Cyatheales > Cibotiaceae > Cibotium > Cibotium barometz. The sequence goes on along the minus strand of NC_141053.1, from coordinate 53,470,961 downwards.
AGGACTTAAGAATCAGCCAGAACCAGATTTTGGAGCAAAGGAGTGCAAAGCATGGAAATTGTTGGACTAGGAATGGACCAGATGACCTGTCGGCTGCATGGAGTGAAAGAGGAGCCTGTCGGTGGCGTAATGTGCTGTCGGCTGCAAGAGACGGCAGGTTGTGAACAGCTTTTGCAAGTTTGTGTCCAGTCGGCTGGCCGACCAGCAGTCGGCCAGCTCTCTAGTTTGTCCAAAGGCCTATACAAGGCACTCATGGCTCATTGTGTTATTCATTCACTCCCACTTTGGGTGTGGGTCTAGACTAGGACTAGAATAGGTGTTCTACCTTTTTGATGGAAGGCAGCCATGGCAAGATTTAGATGTACCTTTTTATACCATATGAATATATTGAATTTCCAGCTGTCTCTCTCTCTACTCTCTCTTCTGTCTGCATTTTTGCATCAGCATGTTTTAAGTGGTGTTTAGGGTTGAAAGAAGACTCTCATTGCTTCCGCATGTAACAGCTTTACTGCTGCTATAAAAGGTGATCTTGTCCAACTCTCTCAATCTCCTTTGCACTCTCTCATATGTTTTCTGTTTATGCTTCCGCTTGTGCTATCTCCTTCATGGTATCATACGCTTAGGTCAAGGCTGCTCCAAACTTTGCAAATCTTCCCACCCTTCCCTCCTTTTGTTGTGCGTTTATCTCCACATCTCTCCCGGCAGCAGGTCTTTGACAACAGTGGTTGCGTTTCCCCAACAGTGCTGCGTTTTCAGGTCCAGCCAGCCGGCTGTTTGCTGCAGGCCAGTTTTGGTGGCTGCGTTTTCTCCTACAGAGGCAATCTGGCTAGTTCACTTGGCTGTGTTTTCTTCTACAGAGGTATAAGGTGGAGTGGCTTTGTTTTCTGCACCAGCATCAGATTTGGTGAGTTCTCTTGCATGTGGAGTTGCCAGACAAGTGGCTGTACATTTTCTTCTTCCTCCACGAGTCCTTGCTCTTCCGGTAGGCGGTTCCCGGTGGATCTTGGACTATTTTGCTAATGTCCCGCCTCTTTCTCGCTACAGTTTGAGAGGGGGTTGATTGTTCCTGGTGCCTCGCTTCGTTGGTAAGCACTTGAGAGAAGTGTTTGAGAGCTGAGATTTGTTCTTTGCTGCTGTGGATAAGGCTCCCCCCTGTACGAACAAAGATGACAAGTTGAAAGGACCCAACTACGCTCATTGGAAGCTTCAGATGCGGTCTGGTTCATCCACAAGGGTTTGTGGGACATTGTTCAGGGCACCGAAAGGAAGCTCGAGTGTCCTCAAAACTCTAGGAGGTGGACTCAGGATTAGGAGGATGAATTTGTTGTGGAATTACAAGACTGGGAGAATCGAGACTTGAAGGCGCATTCTGTGCTTGTGCGGACCATCACCGAGGAGGTCTCACCGGTAGTGCAAACTCGCTCCAGTGCTCATCAAGTATGGTCAAAGTTGGAAGATCTCTTTGCACAAGATTCATCGATGAGGGCAGTTACCTTGTAGGGGCAGCTCTACAGCTTTATATTTCCTGAAGGCAATTCCATGTAGTCTTTTCTTATGAAGGCCAAGGTTATCCATGACGAGTTACTAGCTATGGGTGCTGCTTTGTCCTCTTCTCAGCTGGCTGCTCTTATCTTCACCAAGCTTCCTCCGGACTATGATGTGATTTCTCGATCTTTGCGGTGCCAGGTCACATCCACTCAGTTGGATTTTGATGATCTTAGCTCCCTACTTTTTGAGGAGTCCGTTCTCATCTCACAGGGTAAATTGAAGGTGTCAGTCCTCAGTTTAGAAGAAAGGTCGGAGTCGCTGCTTCTCTTGCGGGAAAAGAGAACATCTGTCCAAGGATTGTTTATCCAAGAAGTAGAACAAGACCAAGAGCAAGGCTTCATCTCAGAGAAAAGGCAAAGACACGACATAGGATAGTGATACAGATTCCAGTACCACTTCTAGGGCTCCGAGGGCGCTTCTGGCTCAAGAGACCCCAGATGGTGTGCTTCTCTAGTACACATGCAGTTTCCCCCCATGTGCTTCTAGCCAGAACATGCTTGTGGGCGGGAGAGGGGGCTGATTACAGCTCCACCCACTAGTGCCTGGGGACTGTGATTCAGAGTTCCAAGCATTAGACATGTGGCAGGAATCGGTTATCTTTGGTACAACACAGAATATGAATTGGATCTGTTCCGAGTTCATTGTTCAAGGCTTTTGGGACGATGTGTTCCATCCACTGTTGGGGATTATGGGTGCGGTGTGTCCAGCAGCTCATCATCTATTCTTGGAGTTCACTGCACACTTGTGTAGGAATTCGTGGCCAAGCAAAGTTCCTTGCTGTTCGTGGTGCCATCTTGTTTCGAGGAAACAGGTTGGTGGGTGCTCTCTCCGAGGTGATTCCAGTATTCGCGGCGCTGGAGGGTCCATGGTTGCATCTTCATCAACTTATCTTCTTCCAACTCTTGCACACTATGAGCTACAGAGGGGGTGTTAGAATTGTGCATCCTAGTGTTCTGGGGCTTTACCATTTATCTGGTATTTAATTGTATTTCTCCTATTTATTTGTCTTGTGAGCACTCGGCCAGTCCTAGAGGCAGTCGGCCAGCTCACTGATGCACTATATAAGGAGTTCCCCATTATCCACTCCTTCATCCACTTCCCTTGCGCATAGTTCAACATTCAGTTGTTGCTGGCCATTGCCATTGTAAAGCTTTACTGCTGTTATAAAAGGTGATCTTGTCCAACTCTCTCAATCTCCTTTGCACTCTCATATGTTTTCTGTTTATGCTTCCGCTTGCGCTATCTCCTTTACTAATGAGTATGGCCGAGAGGTCTCCCTCAGCTATGTCATGTGGAAAGGTAGCTCGATGCGGTGGAGCATGTCCTGGATTTGGAGCTGATGACGTGATACCAACGGGGGGGGGGGGACTGAGGGTGTCGGGCATGCTGGAGTGCAGAGGCTCGGTCCGAGGTAACTCCTCTCGGGTGAGGTAGGTCCAGAGCAGCTTGTGGAGGGTCCACAAGATCTACTATGTTGGTGTCCTCCACCTCCTGGGTCCGGAAGAAACTGGTGATGGTTGGCTGGCGAGGGAGGGGGCGGGGTGGCTGGGGCCGAAGCTCTCTCAAGAAGGTGTTCCTGTGTCTGCGGAGCTCAAGCAAGAAGAGGCCTAGGCAACACTGGTCCTGGAAGTCAATGATCCTAGAGAGTGGACCAAATCCCTCACGAAATAGACAGTGAAACCTCCCGTGGATCTCATAGTATACTGGGCAGCGGCATATGTAATGCTCCTCCATCTCAACCTCTGTAGAAGCATGGACTTGGAAGATCCTCCTCTCTGACTTGGAATTCATGGAAGCATATTACCACCCCGAAGAGGTTGGGAGAGGCAGTTCTGTTGGATGTTTGGGTACACCTTCTTGCCCGTAGGTGGACTTTACTTCAGGCTATGTGTGTTGATTCCTAGTCATGGATAGACATGACTATTGCTTTTTTGGAGGATGTGGGTATTGTGCATGGGAAGACCCGGATTGTTGCATCTTGGTGGGATGTTCTAAATGCTTCACGGTATCTGCGTGTATCTACTTCTCCTCTATTGGATCATTTGGTTAAATCATGGTAGGTGGTGTTACGGTTCACTTCTTGGAGACCTCGAGATTCTCGTTGAGGTGAGAACTCCCTGCTTGCAGAGGTGTTGGCCGCCGCTCGTGTGATTACTTGGCCAGAGAAGAATAATTGTAGGTGGCAATTCAATCGTATGGCGAGACCGGGTGTTGTGAGGATGTCTGATACTTTGTTGCCTAGGCGGCTGCGAATGTTATCATTCCGCCGCCATGCTCGTCATAGATTTCGTCTGCCCCGAGGTTACAAGTGTGTTTGGTTGCAGTTGCAACAACAAGTACAGTCTCTCGGGTGCCTTCCTAGGATGGATTCTTCTCATGCATGGGACGATTGGGTGTTGGGTCGCAAGACCAGGCTGTTGAAGGCTTCCGCTAATGTTGTATATCATCTTTTGGTCCAAGAGAAGAGATGGCTTGCAGCAAAAGCTAATAAAGTATGGAATGTTAAGAAAATGGCCTCCTGGTGTGGAAGCGCATCCTATTCTCTGGTTGGCATTACAAGCTTCCTTTTTAGGGCAAAGTGTTTATTTGGCGAGACATGGTTGGGGGCTTGCCTTTGGCCATTGCCCTTCGTCATTGGAGACTTTCGAATGGCAGTTGTTTCTTCTGCCAGACTTGTCGAGAATCTAGTCGGCATTGGTTTATTTCTTGCTCGATGGCTCGCCAGATATGGGAGTTCATCTCTTCAGTGTGGCAAATGGTGAATGGACACACTTTGTCACCCAAGCAGTGGGTATTTGGACATGATCAGCCCAGGGGGAGCAATCAGCAACATGAGGTCTTCTTTGTTTTCTTTCGATGGTTGGGTCTTTGGCATAATTGGCTCATGCGAAATGCTTTCATCTTTGATTCACAATCAGGGGTGAAAGGTCATGTCCAGCGCGTTCATGGTCTATTGTTTCTTCTTTGATCGATGCACATGTTATCACCAGGGCGCAAGCTGACCCCTGGTTACATGCTCTTCGTACGGTGGGCATGCCTCATGTGGCCTTCTAGTGTGTGCAATCTAACTGCCTCTATGTACTTGTTTGTATAGCTGGTCATGCGACCTTTGCTTTGTATTACATTTTCGTAATCTAATCATCCAACCATTACGAAAAAGACGAAAAGACAGAGTTATATTAACGTCTACAAAAGGCCAAAATAGCCTATGAGACCAAAATATTACATCATGTCCATGGAGTACATCATCATGGGTACCGTCGAGTGTAGTGGGTGAATCTGCTCTCGGAGCTCTAGTATGGAAGAAGTCAATGAGAGCTCTCTGTGCAAGTCCTCGGGCGGGTGCAGTTGGTTTGGGTTGCAATAAGGACTTCCTGTGTTTCAGAGCTCTAGAAGGAAGAGCCCTAGGCATCTCTGGTCTAGGAAATCCATGATCCTGGAAAGTGGTCCAAATTCGTCTCGGAAGAGGCTGTGGAACCTCCCCCTAATCTCATAGTATACCGAGCATTGGCATATATAGTGGGCCTCTGTCTCAACCTCTGCATCTGTCACCATGCTCAAGTGGAAGGAGGAATGGGCGGGATGAGGCTCAGGTGGGCGAGGGAGGGGTGGCTGTCCGGGGATGTGGTAAAGGGAGGCGGCATAGGATGCCATATGTCGGGTGAGGTGATCGGGGTCGGTACGTGATGATCCTGGAAGATGCTCCAGGCCTCCTTGTAGTCTCCTTCCAGAAATAACTGGTACAGCTCCTGCTCGAGATTGGCTAGATAGGCTCGCTTCCTTTTAGGAGCCTTGCTGAAGATGTCCTCACAAAATCTCGGTTGTTGAGCATTAGACCATCTTGACCACTCCACCAATGATGAGTTCATGCACAAAAAGATACTCCATCTCAATGTGCTTTGTACAAGCATGAAACATGGGTTTCTTTGCAATATCTGCATAGCTTTGGTTGTCAGACTGAACTTTGTTGGTTGCTCTTGTGTTGTTGCATTGTTCTTAAGAATCCTCCTTAACCATACAGCAATTTGTACTCAGCCTCTGTAGATTAGGCTTCCCTAGTAGGCTGCTTGCTGATCCAAGTTACACACCCTGAACCAAGTGTGAAGCACTAAGGTGACATTAAGCGGTTGGTGTCCTTGGGGGTTTGCTGAGAATTCAAAAATGACGAGCAACTCCTCCAAACTCCTATAAAAAACTAATGTACACCTTTGTGCTGAATTTTGACCAATTATTTTGTCTACTAAGGTAACGCTCTCCTGCTGAGTTTTGACCCCAAGTGAAAAAAACTACCTCAGTACTCTTTCAGACATTGCAAGTTCCTCTTTTCAACTTTCGTCACAGCTGCAGCTTGTCTGCCCAAATCTTATGTTGTGAGCTCAGAGCTCTGTTGCTGCTGGCTCAGCCCAAACTCATGACTCTTTCTCTTGAGCATGCTGTTGAATCTCCTTGAGGTTGGCTCAAATCTGTCACCTTTTCGATCTCACGTTTGGCTCTTCATCACCATTCTTCTGCCCAACTACAACTCTGCTTAAGGTTTTCTGAATCAGACTCTTAGTTAAGCTTTTAAATGTGTTGATTTAGAGGATTGATCTTGAGAGTTCTGGATTAATTTTACTGATTAGTTATCAAGACAGGTGAGGTGCTGATATGAAGACTTGTTTAATTGCTAGTCAGGCCGCTGAGGACGGAAAGAACAGGAGGAGTTTCTGGCTACAATTCAAGCACAAGGCTAACTCTTTGGCTTAGTTCAGGCAGTAGTTCAAGGCAAGTTTTATCTTTTTGGATGTTTACGGTCGTTGCTGATATTTGCGTTCCAGGAAACAGGAGGTGCTTGAGGTTTTTAAGATGATGTCGGAACAAAAATAGGCTTCAGTTTCTTTTCTGTAGTTCATATAAGATAATTACAGACTCAGTATTATGATCGTTTCTCCAACATTACATGCTGATCTCGTGTAACTCAGTCTAGATGTGCCTTTCTTCTTCTTGGATAGGCCCGACTGTAACTCTTGATTCATTTTCATCCTTATAATATATATATATATATATATATATATATATATATAATATTATAATATTATATATATATTATATATATAAGCAAAAGGATACCATTGTCAAGTGGAACTCATTGTGAGCATTGCAAATGTTTGCTCTCATTGAAGGCACCTTTTCTTTTTGATTTTTTTTCCCCATTTTTCAGTTATTCGAAAAGACCAGGGTCTTAATATCTCATCTCCACAGGGTGGGGCAGAGAACCCAAAGCATACTTATAAATTCTAAGGTCCAATACTTGCTGACAAACTGGAGTAAAGTAGTGGTAGCTGCTTCTGACATGGCCTTGATATTGATGCCAAACTCTGCCTAGTGACCACCTCGGAAGATGTTTTCTAAGATTAATTCTATTCAAGCTAATGGATTGGCTCATGCTTCCATGTTCACAAGTATCTGTAGAATCTTGTTAATCTGTCCCATCATTAAATTCTACTTGCCCTATCAATGTAAATTGGGCTGTGGCACCTGCCTCCACACGGTGGTGCTACACTAAATTATTACTGTACTCCTTTTGTACCTGGAGAATTATATCTTAAATGATCCTGTAAAGTGCCGTTGCAAAAGACCATTTGTCTAACTCAGTATTGGCCAAATGGATTTTGGCTGTACTCTTTTCCTCTATTACTTCCGTTGCCAGCAGGATACAATACTCTATGCACACGTCTTCCCAGTTGCCGTCACCATTGGTAGGTCCATACAGCATGAGTTGCACATACTCTAGTGGGTCCTTTAGAGGGAAAGGAGGCCAAGCAAAAAAGCACTGAGCCACATGAAAAATAAATATTTCAAAACAAGAGAAACTTTATCATAAGAAAGGCCTCATTATTGGATGGGTGTTGTGTGACTGAGAGTATGTTGGAGACTCTAGCCTATGTCTATGTCCCAGTATGAAAGGTGTTTGGTGGACTCCAGGTGTCACGTGCACCCTGCACTGGGGCACACAGTGACACATTGGCATCATCATCAGTGCAACATTTGTACAGAAATAGTACTTTTTTAGGAACATTTGTCGTACGGCGTGACTCCATTGTGAGCCCTTAGTCTAGGGATAGTCAGGCACGAGCTATGTAGGTCAACCTCCGAGCCATAGAGGTCAGTCCCTCTTAACCCATTTGAAGAACCCCATCAGGTAAGTGCATGTAGCAGTCAGCGATAGCCTAGGTTTGCATTAGAAGCATCATTAGCGTGGGCAGCCCATGCCTTATGGATAGCATGGGAAGCCCATACAACAGCCAAACCAGGCTGTAGAGCATAGTCGGCAGCCCTAGCAGTAGACAGGACTGGCCAACAGCAGCTTATAGGCAGCAATTGTGGGCATTAAGCATGGCTGACACCAGTATGTGGGACAACAGAATTATGCGCAGCATTTGACAGCATTAAATGCTGACTGCGCAGCATCCAATGCTAAATTCAGCACTTTTTGTCCCACCAGATCTGCTGACAGCCTCTCTACTGGCTGACCAGCAGCCCCAAGCCTTATATAAACAGTCGCCAAGTTTCAAGCATAAATTATTCATCATAAATCAAGTGATCAAGCAGAATGCAGTCAAGCATAAAGACAACATTCAGTCCTTTCTCTCCAGGCAATCAGTGAAGTCCTATTTAGCATTCAGCCAGCATATGTGCAGTCCTACAGCTATCTTGGACTTGCATAAGTGGCCCAAAAGAGTCTTCTACAATGCCTTTGGATTGGTGGATTCTCAGCCGACATATGGTCTTTCTCGTCCTTGCGTTGGGCAATCATAGACCTTGTTCTAAAGCATTGTACAGCAGTTCTCCAAAGAATTAATATAAGCAAATACTCCTGCTTGCAAGGCCCCCCCCCTTCAATGGGTATTTGGGACCCCACACTCACCTCTTGACACTCTTACTACACAGCTTACAGATTTATTACATACATCCGCCCTATAGAGCTTCCCACATTCCTGTAGGAGTATTGCCAAGAGTAACACTGGAAAAATGCCCCAAAATAGTTGGTACAATGACGAGTGTCGGGCTACTCGTTCGCGTCTCAAACGGGAGGTAGAGAGAGGTGAAATCTTGGGCCTTAAGGCACAAAGACTTAACCAATCTTTAACTCATTGTAAGAATTTAACTCGCTGTAAGAAACGCATGTTCAAGGAAACCAAACACTAGGACATGTACCACCTATTTTTGAGCAACGATTCAGCTGAGGCTTGGCGGAGGCTATGAGAACACCGTTCACACACCCCTGTCTCTGACCCCGAGATCTAGCATATGTATGCTTAGTCACTATATGATGTGCTAGATCAGCCGCCACACACCCCTGTCTCTGACCCCGAGATCTAGCATATGTATGCTTAGTCACTATATGATGTGCTAGATCAGCCGCCTATACCCTATCCTTCAGAGCCTCGGCCCACTCACTTTACTTTCTTTACAACAGATATGGTGGAGAGTGCTATATGCCGACTCTAGCACAAACGCACGGAGGACCACACAGGCCTTAGAGGTGAGCATTTTTCATATGCAGCCGACACGGTGGCGCCGTTTATAGCACATCTCTTTAACAAGGCTATCGTAGAGGGGTTATCGCCCGCATGGAATTTACACACTATTGCCCCCATCCATAAGGCTGGCGACCCTATGGATCCGGGTAACTACAGGACTGTGATGGTAGGCCACACATTGGCCAAACTTTATGAGTCGGTCATTGAGCATGAGCGTAGTAAATTGGTAGAGATCTCTGGATTCAGAGCTATTGGGCAGGCTGGTTTCTGCCGAAACCACTCCACTCTTGATCATATCTTCACACTTAGGAGCCTCATAGAGGAGGCGGAGGCACATAGATGTAGATTATATTGCTGCTTAGTGGATTTTCGCAAGGCATTTGACACTGTGCCTCGCGACAGACTTATGCAGAGATTGCAGACACTTGGCGTACCATCAAAGATGATATGGGGTATTATTGCTTTGTATGAGAGAGTTGTGGGTCGTGTGCGATGCCCGGGTGGATTATCAAAGGAGCTTGCTAGCACTATTGGTGTTAAGCAAGGATGTCCATTATCTCCCACCCTACTTGGATTATACATTGATGAGCTAGCAGATTTTGTGGGCAGAAAGGGGGGGGGGGGGGGGGGGGGCAATGGATCATCTTTGGCAGATCTATATGTAGCTTTGATGCTTTACGCAGACGATGTAGTACTTGTCTCAGATACACAGCAGGGGTTACAGCGGCACATGGATGCCTTGGGAGAGTTTTGTAATCAAAGGGGCGTGACGGTCAATCTTGGTAAAACCAAGGTTATGATTTTCAATACCCCACGAACCAGGGGCGAGAGACCACCCACATCATATACCAAGACAGACGTGTGGATGTAGTGACTTTATATGTATATTTCGGTGTCACCTTTACTAGGGTGGCGGGGAGGTTCTCCACGAGACATGTAGTTCAGGACAGGGTAGCCAGAGGGTATGCAACTTTAGCTTTACTTGAGAGGTGATGTCACCAAGCGCATTTTCAGGAACCCCGTACAAAGGGATGGCTTTTTGATACCATGGTCACACCAGCCTTGATGTATGCATCCCCCATGGGCTCTAGGACTATCAGTGAGCGGATGGCGAGGTTTAGAGCGCCCACAGTTACTTATGTTCTCACGGATGATTCATAGTAAAACCTCGACGCTACATGAGATAGTTTTGGCAGAGTTTGCATCTTTGCCCATGATAGTGGAGGCACGCTTTCAAACAGTGACATTTATTCAGCGGGTTAGGCACATGCCCTCAGATAGATTACCGAGATAGGCCCTAGAGTCATCAGAGCAAGTAGCAGCATCAGGGCGACAATCATGGTATGCAAAGGTTTTACAGTGGTTTTCACTACATGGGATGAGTATGGACATGCTGCCTCTGTTCAGTATGATTAGGACCATCCGACCATGAGCCTATCCTTGTGGAGAGGAACCGATTGATACGTCAGGATTTGATATAGCTATACACACGTCATACATGGATTGATCCTCCACAGCCTCTTCCTGTGAAGAGGCAGCACTACCATGATCATTTCTTACAGTTCACAGAGGATGGGTTTGTGTAGAGACCAGGGTACATGGATGTATATATGTCTCATGCCATGCGCACTACTATTGGGCAGCTTCGGGTATCTTCACACACTCTAGAGATAAGGTAGGGAGAGCTATAGGAGCCCCGAGGGAGACACGTATCTACAGATTGTGCCACATAGAGGTGGAGATAGAGGAGCATTATGTTTGCCATTGCCTAGTATACTATGAGATTCGGGGGAGATACCACTACCTCTTCAGGGAGGGATTTGGTCCACACAGCAGAGTTATGCAGTTTCATGATCAAAGATGCTTGGGGGGATTTTTGATGGAGTTACGACGTCATAGAGAAAACCCGAGTCACTTAGAGACGCACGATCTCTACATCTACTAGTAGAGGAGTGACATCAGCCCCTCTCCACCTGGCCCTCGTCCCCGAGGTCTCCACCAGACATAGATTGATGAGATCTTGAGGAGACATAGCAGAGAGGGCAGACCCCAGATTGTTGATCTAGCACAGATTGGGAGATATCTTGCCCCTAACCTGATGTATGACATCCTACACCCAGTCATTGGCATTATATATGCATTGTACTGCATACTATGAGATACGTGGTCGTTTCCACTATTTATTCAGAGAGGGTTTTGGACCACTTTCCAGAGTCATGGGTACCAAGACCAGAGGTGTTTGGGATTGTTCCTGCTTGAGCTGCGGAGATATAGAGATAGCTTGCTTAGGCGCACAAAGAGCCAGACTCAGAGGCACATTACAGACTTCTTTAGTCCAGCCATCACTGCGCCAGATGGACCACAACAGCAGCAGGATATGGATACCGCCCACACCAGCGGTACACTGATTGATTGTGTGATTGAGCTTGGGTGGTCCAGACGCCCACGACTACGGAGGAGGGCATCCCAGCATAGACGGAGGTTGCAGTGGCAGATTCGGATTATTCTTGCGAGACATGCGGGACACCCAGTTATTGAGGAGATCCGCCAACGTCCGATGCGGCACATATTATGAGATGGAGGCACCTCCATAGTGTACCCCCCCGTCCCACATGATATTGTATCCCCTCACTGTACTCCACTCACCTCCATAGCGTACCCCCCCCCTCACTATATTCACACCCTATAAGGGTTTCTGTTTACCTTCCAGTTCCAGTTTCATTTTCTAGGTGCCAGTAGTATCATCTTTATTTTTCATTTTCTGGTTTTTTTAATCCAGACATTGTATCAGATCCACCATGATGTAACTTTTTGGTCTCATAGGTCATTATGGCCTTTTGAAGACGTTAATATAACATTTCATTTCATTTCTCTACTCAGTTAATGGATGTTAAAGATCTCACCAAAGTAAAGGTTTAAAGAAGGGTTTGTTTTGCGTTACCATGATCAACCTTAGTGCATGTAACATTGGTATCAGAGCATTAGGTTGGTGACCCAACCCAACTAGCTAAAGAAGTGAGAGCATCCGGTGGATGGTAATACTTAACGCAAGGACATGAAGACCAAACGCAAGCTGATCGAGATGCTATCCAAGCTCCGTTGAATTGCTCTTCAATGACCACTATGCAATCCCAAAACTGAGGGATGCATGCATGCTGGCTGAATGCTGAAGATGCTCTTCATGGAAGACTTGGGAATGCTGCAGCAAGTATGCACAAGGTCGCCAGTGGCTGTAAGCACCCTTGACCTGCTGGGAATGATGATGGACTGATTTCTGAATGGATGATTAATGCTGAGTGGTATGCGCTGCTTATATATGGTGTAGGGCTGCTAGTCGGTCCAAAAAGAGGCTGTTGGCTAGCAAAAAATGGACAAAAATGCTAATTTTGCAGCATTAAATGCTGCGCATTATCCTGAGGCTGTTTTTAAAGCTTGGCCGACTCATTGATGTTGGCCGACCTGATTTGGCTGGTCTCTGATGATGGCCGACTGCAGTCCTGCAGCATTTAATGCTGGTCGACTGCATGAAGGGCACATGTAGGCAGTCGACTGGCTGCCCAGGCCCCCTTATGGCCTAGGTGCTGCCCTTGGTGGGCTGCCATGCTCATGGGATGGCCTTGGCTGTCGTATAAGCACCTAATGCAACTATATCTCCAGCCATTGAGGATGGGTCTCAAGATGTTCGTACATCAAGAAGGTTAAGAGAAGAAAAACATGGCTCAGGAGAATCTTGTGAACTATGCTCTCATGTTAGAGGTTCTCAAGATTCAAGAGCCCCCCCACTCTTGCCGAAGCACAAGGGGATCCGAATTGGCTGGTAACCATGCAAGTAGAATATGACTCCATCCTCAAAAACTACATTTGAGGCCTTGTAGGTCGCCCTCTGAGACGCAAGGTAATTGGCACTAAGTGGGTTTACAATGCAAAATACATATCTGATGGTACTTTGGAAAAGTACAAGACATCCATGTTAACGGCAATCTACACCGTCCTTGCATTGGCAATGCATGAGGGTGGCCTCCTCTCCAAATGGATGTAAAATTTACTTTCCTCAATGGAAACTTCGAGGAGGAGGTATATGTGGAGTGGCCATAAGGGTTCATGAATCCCAATTCCGAAAGCAAATTTTGCAGGTTACAAAAGGAACTCTATGGGCTGAAATAAGCCCCACAAGCATGGTACTAAAGGATTGATGCCAATTTTGTGAGTAATGGTCTTTTACGCAGTCCTTCATATGCAAATTTGTATGTATTTTGTGAGTAGTGAATGTATAGGGTGGCTTCAAACCTAGGTGTCAAGTCTCACCATTCCATCCCAAACAATACAACCTCCTTACGATCTTATGGTTATTGTTCTCTATGTAGATGACCTTATTTTGATAGGGATCACTAGAATAAGATCTCACAGACATAGTAGATCCTTCGTGCAGAGTTTGAGATGACTGATCTGGGTTGACGCATTATTGTTTGGGGATTGAGGTCTGGCAAAAGCCAAATAAAATTTTCATCTCTCCACGTAAATATGTAGGGGCTTATGGGACCAGATTGGGTGGTTGAATTGGACACAAGGCACTTAGTAACAGGGTATTGTTTTTCTCTTGGTTCGGGATGCATTTCTTGGATTAGTTAGAAACAATCCATTGTTGCCATCGACAAAGGTTGAGATGCTTTGCATCATTTGAGATTGGATGAGGAGGTTTCTTTAGGATATGGGTTTGGTGTAGAAGCAACCTACAACACTACAATGTGAGAACCGGAGTTGCATGGCTATTGCTTGAATCTTGTGTTTGATGCTTGCACGAAACACACCGAGATTTGGTATCTTGTGGTTCATGCTCGCATGAAACACACTGAGATTTGGTATCATCATGTTGAGTGAGGTGGAGATGGCCTAATGCCCGATGACATAGAATGATGCAGGCATCTTGACAAAGGCTCATAGCACGATGGATCGACATCTTCATTGACTCGGTATCAAATCACACGGGTAGTTTATCTTTGGGTGGACATTGAGGGGGAGTGTTGGATATCAATGCTCCACCCTCATTTTATATTGTCCAGAGCTCCCATTATGAGTAGTGTTATGTACTTGGACTGTAACTCCTTCAAATAGCACTTCTATGACCGATTTGCAAACCCAGAACTGTGGGATGCACATATGCTGGCTGAATGCTCTTCATGGAGGCCTTGGGGCTGTAGCACAGTGAAGTGCTGAATGCTGGATGTATGCTCAAGCTCCTTTGAATAGCTCTTTGATGACCACTTTGCAAACCCAGAACTGCTGAATGCACATATGCTGGCTGAATGCTGAATAATGGAGGCCTTGGGGCTGTAGCACAGAATGCTGGATGTATGCTAAAGAGGCTGGAGGCTCTAGGCACATATAACTACTGGTAGACTGAATTTATGATGAATGATTATGCTGTAGGCTGAAGCGTTGCTTATATATGGACTTGTGCTGCAGGTCGGCCTGTTCAAGGGCTGTGGGCCTGTTCTTATGGGACATGAAATGCTAATTTACAGTATATAATGCTGCGCTTAACATCATACGTGCCTTTTACTGCTGGCCGACTGCAAGCACCTACCCAACTTGCTGCTGTCCAATGTTTATGCTGGCCGATTGTTGTATGGAGGCTCCTGATGGTGGCTGACTAGACAGCCGACGACTAGACCTTAGTCCATTATATGTGCTGCCTATTGTGCCCCATGGGGATGGGCTGGCCTTTGGCTGGCCCATAAGCATGCTTAACATGTATCTACATGACTAAGCTTCTACATGCTTGCTAATGCAAAGACTAAGATGAGATTGACCTCTCCATGAACCTTATCTGATGAATTCTCCAAGTGGGTAAGAGGACTAACACATGCAAAATCTCTATGGCTGTGGAGACTGACCTACGTAGCTCATGCCTGACATCTCCCGAATTGGGGCTCACAATGGGGTCACACCATACAACAAAATTTTCTAAAAAAGGTAATCCTACTGAATGAATGTTGCATTGATGTAGAGCCAGTGTGTCACATAGCACTCCAATGCAGGGTGCATGTGACATGGACACTAATCTACAGATTAGGGACCTAATCCAATGGGGTAGGGGGTCCCAAGATTAGGGATTAGCAGGCAAATACTTGGCTAGGGTTCCTAGATTGATAAAACAAGCTTAATGGCCTTTTATAGTGAGTTAGCTGTTTATGGCGTAGTTATCATTATATAAGTGAGAGCTTGGGTTATTATGAGATATAGTTGTGAGGATGCACCACTAAAGGTATGGCTTGGACTAGGACAGCAAACATGCTCATGCCATGCACATGTCGAGTATGTAGGTTGGCATGTCGAAGGCCTACGGGTAGGCTTCGGTGGTATGAGTTAGAGATAGGCCTATGGAATTCTGAAGAAAGCCTTGCCTTGGCTCGAGGGAGATCGGTAGATGATGCCGGTGGGAGGTGAAGTAGCGTACTACCTCATGATTTGGTTTAGGACTAACCTTGGCTTTCAGTTGTGTTTAGGGCAGATTTTGGGAAGAACTTTAAAGTTGGTATCACAGCATGCTCCTACAAAGACCCAAAGTCAGTTACAGACTATGGGTGACCCCAATTCAAAGAAATCAAGCAAAGTGGAGCAGGCTCTTCAATACATTGAGGATCGATGCTTCACTTGTGGTCAACAAGGGCACATGAGGATGAACTGTCAGCAGTGCAAGGGCAAGTCAAAGTCAAAGGGGGATCCGGCGACCAAGGCCAAAGGTAAGATAACTTCTGAACATACTATTGTTTTAGATTAGAGTTCTTGGAAGGCTTGTAGCTTCAATATGAAAGTTTTCAATCCTACGGACCTAATAAGGATCACTAGTATCCTGTTGACATGCATCAGGCACACCATTTTGGGATTGGCAAATGTCTTAGCTAACTATAACTATACAAAGCTACTCGGAGCCACTAAAATATGAAAAGTTGAATAAAGTTACGATCAAGAATAGATATCTCCTTCTAAAGCAAATGATTTGATTGATAGGTTGCAGGGAGCTTTCTATTTTACGAAGATTAACCTTTGTATTGGTTATCACGAGATACGGAATCTGGATAGATGAGGGCGATGTCTTTAAGACAGGATTCTGCAGGCGATGTGGCCATTACGAGTTTCTCATATTACTTTTTGGCTCACGAATTCTTTTTCTACTTTTCAACAGATGATGAATGATCTCTTTAGAGATTATTTAGGGAAATTTGTGGTCGTGTTTCTAGATGATATCTTGATATACAGTTGTACTTTGGAGGAGCACGCCGAATATCTCTAGATCGTCTTGAGGATTTTGAGGTGGGAGAAGTTGTATGCCAAGTATACAAAGTGTGATTTCTTCAAAAGAGAATTCAAATATCTAGGACATCGAATATCTTGAGATGGGATGAGCATAGATCTTGAGCGGATACATAAGGTTTTAGATTGGCCGGTTCCTCAGATTGAGGCAACTTCATGCGTTTTTGGGATTCACCCATCTTTCTTAAGAAGTTGGTGAGGGGATTATTCACAGTTAATTGTACCTTTCACAGACCTCCTTCGGGGAAGAGGATGTGAGTCCAACAGCCTGATCTCTTGGAACAAGAAGCTTGATGAGGCTTTTCAAGCTCTCAAGCTTAAGGTGAGGGAAGCACCTGTATTGGCCTTGTTGGATGCTGGCAGACCATTTGTGGTCGAGACAAATGCTAGTGATTTCGCGTAGGTGCGACATTGTTCTAAGATGGCTGACCTGTGGCATTTGAAAGTAAAAAGCTTGATGATACCTAGGTCAAATGGCACACTCATGAGAAAGAGTTGTATGTGGTTATACCCGCTTTAAAAACTTGGCAACATTATCTTCATGGAACTAAGTTTGTTGTACTGACTGACCATGAGTTGATTAAGTATATATGTGATAGACACGAATTAAGGGGGAGGAAGGCACGATGGGGTGAGTTGATGCAAGACTTTGATATGGAAATAAAGTATCGGTGAATAGAGTGGCAGATGCCTTGAGTAGAATTTTGGAGGTGAACTCTTTAAGTCACCGAGATTAGGGTTGGCCTTTATGACTCTCTCAGAGGGCTATGCAAGATTGACACTCCTTTTGATCAGTATTGGCAGCAAGTCCAGGCAGGGAGACTTGGGAGTTAGGCCGTCCGTGTGGGTAGGTGGTCAGTTCCTTATCCGAAATGGTTTGCTATTCCGGAATGAGAAGATTTGTGTATCACATAACGCTGAGATTAGGAAAGGGATCCTATATGAATGTCATGACGCTCCTACAACAGGCCATCCAAGGATACAACGAACCTACGATTTAGTAAAACGAATGTTTTACTGGGCTAAGATGAAGGCATATGTTCAAGATTGTGTGTTTAAGTGTCGTCAATGTCAAGTGAATAAGGCTGAATGCCTTAGGGCTGGAGGTATGTTACATCCTCTAGAGATCCAGGGAGGTAAATGGGAGAGTATTTTCATGGACTTGATTGAAGGATTGCCATGGACCAATAGAATTCATGATGCTATCGGCGTGGTAGTAGAAAGATTCATGAAGATGGAAGGAGTTTTTACCTACAAAAGTGTCAGTGAAGGCAACTAAATTGGCAAAACAGTTTCAGCTTTTCAGCTTGGATTTGTTTTGTTTCTATTTTATTTTCCGTTCCATGATGAGATATGTCATGGAAATTATTGTATTACTTTGGTCTCATAAGCCCATTGGGTCTTTAGTAAACACTTAATATATCTTTCTTTTCTTTTCTTTCTCTCTTCACCATTGTCATGGTTTGAGCTTCCCCTCTCTCCTTGAGGCCTCATCTCTCTTACATTCACATCATGGAAATATTCCACCCTCCATAGCTTGAGCACCAAATCTTGTGGATACCAACATGGTATTAGAGCACGTTCATATGCTTCTCTAACTGACTTCGGTAGACAAGCAAGTTGAGGAGCAGGTGAGGGAGAAAACATAGGAATGACCACGAGTATGAAGTTTGAGGCTCGTAGTGGTAAGTTAGTCATCCAGGGCACAGAGTTTGTTGTAGGAGTAGATATAATCTTAGGGATTCGTTGGTTTCACAAGTTTCAGCTAGACATTGACTGGGAGCGGCACACTTTTCGGATTCTCGGGAATGTGTCCAAGCTCCTCTCATCATCAAATGTGAGGCAAGCATTCGTAACTTTCCTCTCATAAGCCACATGCACGCTAAAAGAGAAACGAGGAAAGGCACGTAGTATGCGGTGATCTATGTTCAAACCACCTAGACTGTTGCCAGTGCTTTGGAGAAGTACCACATCCTACATGATTGATTTCAAAAGATTTTCCCCACCCAAGCTCCCCCCTGTCTAGACCAGAGCATCACAGAATTGATTTCCTCCCATTTTCAAAAACCCCTAGTAAGTTGCTCTATCGCTTGAGCAAGGTATGCAATCGGAGTTGGACTGCTAACTCCAAGAATTGTAGCAGTCAGGGTTCATATGATCTAGTGTCTCTCCTTTTGTAGCACCAGTCCTTTTTGTCCAGAAAAAGGTCAATTGGGAAAGAACCCCAATTTGAAGCTAATGGTTCAAACTTCAATTTACAAAAAGCCCCAAATATCATTAGGGATTACAGGAACTTCTTTTAGACAATTTTTGCCCAATTTCTAAAATGCCCCAAATCTTATCAATGCTGGAGTGGGTAATTAGGCATTTTTTTTTTCTTGATTTTGAAAACCCCCAAACTTAAAACCTAATGCAGGTGCTTTGACGATATGCAGAGAGCTGATTTTCACAAAAGCCCTATTTTTTGTGAAATGTAGGAGATTTAATTAGCGGATGTTTATCATGAATTAGAGAATCCTCAAATTTGATGACGATGGTGGCTCTGTCAAGTGGAGGCAGTGTTTTTGTAGAGGCAATAGAGAGGGCGCTGCTGACGGGAGAGATGCGCAGGAGCTGTTCCTCTGGATCTTTATACTCCTTTATAACCTTATAATAATGTTTATTTTTGCAAAACAAACTCGTTGCTGCTGGATTGAAAATTACGCAAAGCAGAGAATCACTTCTATAGCTGACAGCCTCACCTAGCACTTCCCAAACACCCCAGACAGAAGCCAAGTACCTGCGCCAATACACCAATGGCAACCGCTTCCGATCACAAGACTTAGGATTATAGTCTCACAAGACTAACCAAGTCTTAGAAGCACCACAACACAACTGTCCCATAAGAATCCGTGTACCTGTTTCCAAAAGGTTCGGTCTGACAGCCTCACATAGGCTAGCCGAGCAAAACAAAACACATCAACAACATCACTAAGAACGTCAAAACCTGCAACCAACAAGTGCACAAGGCATGTGTGTGCAAAGTAAGGTGCAGAAAAAGCTCATATGGCGACCAAGAATCTTCAAAACACCACGATCAACATCTATCCAGGCTTTACGTTCTCCTCCATGAGCATCACGATCAACAAGAATCCCTATTATCATCTTTACAATGCCAAAAACCATCACCATCCTCCTCATATTGGCTTCCTCCTCCATCAAGAAAAACCTCTAGCCAACAGTCGCCCTCTACAAAAGAAACTCTTGCTAATAATAGCATGACCTTAAGCATGTCTTAAATGAGACAACGTGTCTTAATCATGTGTCAAGGCTAAGTATTAAGAAAGCTTCCCTATCATAACAAATATGCAAGTTTCCTACTTCTCCAGAAAAACACAACATAGTTTGCCCATCCCCCACTCTGATGATCATTCATGATCAGGAGCATGGAATAAGTGATGAAGATCATATGAGGCCACATTGGGATTGGCTATCCCATCATCAATAGAAGCTCCACTTGAAGTAGTATCCATGCCCAACATTTTATCCTTGACGATTACCATTAATGGGGAAACATACTTCTTGAGTCGATAGCCATTCACTCTCACCTTATGCCAAGTACCATCCAAATCAGCCAATTGATAAGTACCATTTTTGAATCGGTCAATCACCAAGGAGGGACCCTCCCACTTAATCTGGAGCTTCTTCTGGAAGGTATGATCCAATTTACTGTTGTACCTGAGAACCAAATCACCCTTCTCAATGCGCGTATTCCTCACCATCTCGTTGGCTTTCATGTGATTATGTTTTTGAATTTCCTCATAGTATTCATCGGCTTGTATCCTATCCAACTGCATTTTTTGCAAAGTGAACAATCGTTCTTACAAGTAATCTATTGGCCCGCCCTTGTGCTTCATCATAAACTTCAGTGCAGGAATTTCAACATCAATAGGCATTAATGCTTCCTTACCAAAAACAAGATGAAACCCTGTGGTGCTCTTGATGGCAGTCTGATAAGCCCATGAAGCACATGGTAACTCCAAATCCCAAGTCTTAACATACGCTTCCATCATCTTTGTAAGCATCCTGATCAACTCCCCATTGAACCTTTCATTGAGGCCATTGCATTGTGGATAATATAGTGTAGTATACCTAAGCTTCATTCCTAGCTTTTTCACCAAGCGACCTTGGGGCTCATATATCACTGTGCCCCCCCCCCGCCCCCCCCCCCCCCCCCCCCCCCCCGCCCGATTCTTCTCCATGACTCCTCTTATAACAGCCATCAAAGTAGAGCACAAATGCATTATCTATGTCGGGTGGTTCCTTCTTTTGTCTCTTTATGTCAACCTCCTTGATAAGCACTGGATTCTCTTTACAGGTCAATAAGTCCGCCAATGAAGCCCTAGTGGACTTCTCAATCAAGAATGAAAATTGAAACTCTTGTAACTCCACCACCCACTTCATCAACCTTTTAGAGATATTTGCATTGTTGATCAACTGAGGTAAAAGGGAGTAACTAGTAAGGAAAGTGAATGGCTTCGGAAGAAGGTAACGCCTGAATCTTTTGCATGCAAACACCACATTCACCATCACCAATTCCACCTGAGTGTAACTCCAGTCTGCCTCTGTCTTAACTCTACTAGCATAATAAACTGGCCTCATGTATTGAGTTCCCTTCCCTTGTGGGAGAGTACCGCCCCAATAGCATCCACACCAACCGAGGGATTTACATAAAATTCCTTCTCCCAATCAAGAGCCATAACTGCTGACAAACTTCCAAGCACTTCCTTCACATGAAGGAAAACCTCCTCACACTCTATCTATAGTCCATTCCAAAGGATCTCTCTTTGCAGCCACTTGCAAAGGATTAAGCAATTGCGAAGCCAGAAGGATGAACCTTGGCATGTACCTCACCGTTTGAATGAAAGTGGCTAACTGCTTAGTAGTCTCTGGAGATGGTAAAAACATCAATGCCTTAGCTTTGTCCGGATCAGCCTCTATGCCATTCTCAGAAATTACATGTCCAAGAAGTTTAACCCTAGGCTGTGCCAAATGACATTTTTTGGGTTAAGATGCCCACCCATTTGATCCAAACGTTGAAAGGCCAATTCCAACTTCCTACAATGCTCCACTCTGCTACTGCTACTGTGAACACAAAAATCATCCAAGAATACCTTGATAAACTTTCCAAGATAAGGAGAGAAAACATAATACATCCTCCTCTAAAAACTGTACGGACCGTTAGTCAATCCAAACAGAAGCACTCTATAGCAAAAAGATTCCCAAGGTGTGATAAATGTAGTCCTTTTTTGATCCTTTGGTGAATGGCAATCTGAAAATACCCCGAGCATCCATCACATATACAATATCTCTCAAAACCAGCCACGGAGTCCAAAATCTCATCAAGGCAGCAGGGCAATGATCTCTTTTAGTTACAGCATCACCACTGGGCTCACCCACTCAGAGGTTTCCATTGGATGTATAATTCCAGCCTTCAGCGACTTGTCCACCTCTTCTTTTAGTATAGCCATTTTCTCCTCTCCAAGTCTTCTTAATTTTTGACACAGGCTTAGCACCCTCTTTAAGAACAATATGAAGATCCTCTTCCTTGAACCCTCTAATTTCCTCATAGGAGGTAACAAACAAGTGAGGAAATTTCTGCAACATACACATGTAATCCCTCTTCTCTTCCTTGGACAAATCTGTACTCAACATCTTTCGCAGTAAATCCTCTTTGACATTAAATGCAGCTTTTGGTTTCGAAAATTCTTCAATCATTTCGTAAGGCCCCTCTTGATCTTCTTCCGGTGAAGGCATAGCATCCTGCACCTGCATTTCCAAAGGCTCATCTTCCTCCTTTAACAAGAAGGAAACCTGTGTATCTTCCTTGGAATCTGTCTCTGAATCTTCCTCTACCTCTTCCTACTCACTACCATTACTATACTCCTCCTCTTCACTCTCATCCTCATCATCAAGAATCCTTCCACTTGACATGTCAAGCTTTTTCTTTACACCCCTGTTGTCATAAATAGTGATAGTGCAATTCCTCCAATTTTGAATGGCACTAACAGCCCTCAGCCAAGGTCTCCCTAAGATGAGAGGGAAAGCACCCAAACCAGTGGGCATTACATGGCAATTCACTTTCACCGACACACCAAAAGCCTTAACCTCGAAACCTGCAATGACTCGCAAGCATTTGACTTTTGCATGATTAGCCAACTTAATCTTGAAACCAGAAGCATCTGACAAATGAAGGCCAAGCCTTTCCATGCATGTTTGTGTAATGACACACACCTATGCTCCCCCATCAACATAAGCCTCTCCAATACTTTGGCTGACATGCCATGCATCCACCGCCCGAAATACATCTGGAAGTTCCTCGTCCGCTGCTAGCACCTTGACCACTCCACTCTTTGGCTCCTTGACGTTCGTTCTTCGCTGACCCTTAGGATTTACCACATGCTTCCATTCCCTCCTAAGCTTGGGACATTCCTTCATCAATTGACCAAAACTCATCTCAACCTTCTTACTCATCAAATCAGCCTGCAAACTATAGTCTTCTTGCCCCTCCCCCAAGGGAAAATCTGAGGTGTGGTAATTCTTTTTGGGTCCTCTGGTTTTCTTCTTTGTTTCCTCCTCAATTACTTGTTTCCCTTTTTTCTTACTTGGCCCTGCACCATTGTCTCCTGGCTTCTTAACCTCTTGCTCACTTGCATAACCTTAGCCTCTTCAATTTGAATGATGCTCACTGCTTTCCCTTTTTCCTCAGGTGATAAACCACTTGGACCTGCTTCATCTCTGATGTCTACCCCATAGTCTCCGGCTCTATTATGCAAGTTTTGAGGCAAAGGAAACATGTCTCCACCTCTCCTAGGTGGCTTATCACAAAAGGACTAGTGTGACCCCATTCACCACAATTATAACACTGGTAGTATCAATGCTTCTCCATCCATACATCCCTCTTCCTCTTCCACTATACCAGCTGCCTTGATTACCTTGTGGATAACTACCCTGCTCCATATACTGCCTCCTCCACCAAAACCTCTACCTCTTCCCCACCAATTGTGCTGAGTTGCATGTTCGAGAGCATCCTCAAAACCTCGTGCATTTCTTTCTTGTAATCATCCTCCTCATGTGATTTAGCAACCACCTGATTCCCTGTTCCTATAGTGACTGGCACGGTCTCTCTAGTAAGGAGTTTAGGCATAGTCTCAATCCTCACTTCCTCTCTATGTTCTATCTCATTACAAATCTGCTTCAATCTAAGCATCTTTCTTTCTTTCACTCTGGCAATCTTGAATGCATCATCAAAAGTAGCTGGCTCCTTTAACTCCACCTTCAACCTAAGGTTTCCCTTAAGGCTAGCAATGAACCTGTCCTTCTTAAGCATGGTAGGAGGCACTTCAGCCCCTGAAGATCCTTGCCATTTGTCGTATAATTTGTTAAACTCCCCAATGAACACATCCACTATCTGATCTTCCCTTTGCACCAAACTTAGAATCTCATGCCATAGCTTTGTAGGATCCTCAACCTTCCTGTAATGAGCTAGGAAAGCAGCCCTAGTAACCTGATAATCCATGGCCGCTGGTGGATTCGCAGCCCTAAGTCCAGCTTCATAAGCCATAATCCAAATTCTAGCTCGACCCTGCAAACAAAAGATAAGAAGCCTCAACAGAACGGCTGGATCCTGCTTGTCCTTAAGCATAGCAATGATCTCCATTTTTTCTATGAATTGGGAAGCATCCTCTCCAGGTAAACCATGAAACTCTGGAAAACCCTCAGCCATCTTTACTTTCTTACCACAAAAACCCAATCACCAAAGGTACTTGAGGTTTGTTCTTCAGTGGGTGCACCACTGAAATGTTAGGCAAAGCAGAGAATCACCTTTATAGCTGATAGCCTCACCTAGCACTTCCCAAACACCTTTATAGCTGATAGCCTCACCTAGCACTTCCCAAACACCTCAAACAGAAGCCAAGTACCTGCACAAATACACGAAGGGCAACCGCTTCCACACCCGCTTGCTCACAAGACTTGGGATTATACTCTCACAAGATTAACCAACCTACACACAACCTCTACTAGAAGCACCACAACACAACTGTCCCATAAGAATCCCTGTACCTGTTTCCAAAAGGCTCGGTCTGACAGCCCCACATAGGCTAGCCGAGCATTCACAAGCATAGAGCACTTCTCTTAAAACAAAACACATCAACAACACTAAGAACGTCAAAACCTGCAACCAACAATTGTACAAGGCATGTGTGTGCAAAGTAAGGTGCAGAAAAAGCTCATATGGTGACCAAGAATCTTCAAAACACCACGATCAACATCTATCTAGGCTTCACGTTCTCCTACGTGAGCATCACAATCAACAAGAATCCCTATATCACCTTCACAATGCCAAGAAACATCACCATCCTCTTCATATTGGATTCCTCCTCCATCAAGAAAAACTTCTAGCCAACAGTCGCCCCCCAATGCACTTGACCCGCTAGCTTTCATACATGGACTATTGGCACATATGATATGAGTAATGCCACATATGATATGAGTAGTGCCTTATGTGAACATGGGCTAACCAAGGGCACTCTTCTCCCTTTGGGATTTTCCCCTTGGATATTAGGTGTTAAAGAACACCACAATTATTATGTATTTTGATATTGTGGAGTCAACTCTCTTGCTCCACACATTGTATCCATCTTCTTTGAGCATCTATCACTATCTCTCTCACTCTCTTTAGAGTGCTGCTGTGTACTTCTCTGTGTGTCTCTGTGCAACCCTAACCCAACAGTGGTATCAGAGCCACCCAAAAAGTCATCCAAAAGGTCATTTAGTGTTTGTTGCTGCGGGTTATTTATAGGGTTTTGTTTATAGATAAATAACAAACCCTATGAAAGTGTAGTTTAAAGTTTATTTTAGGCATCTCATCTCATCGGTTATTGCAGACATATAGGGTGATACAACTGTTTGTTGCAGCCTTTAGCCTTAAATGCAAGTAGCATTTGGAAATAGGTATGTGTAATGAGGATCTCTATGTTCTGTATTATACTTTAGATTTAGTTTATTTCAGTGTTGTCTTTTGCGTGCGTGAAAGATAAGTTTGATTAGCATTGATCTCGTGTGCTTAGCAATAATTGCATGGGAGACTTGGCACAAGGAGTTCCTCCAGGTTTGTTATAATAACTAAAATCCTCTAGTCAATTTGCATAGGGAGCTACTAAGTCTAGCATAAGGAGGTATTATTACGTACTCAATCCTGCTCGCTGAAGCTCCCGCCCCCCCTCCCTGCTCGCGTTGCCTGCATAGCGCCCGTCGCCCTCCCTACCTGCTCGCCCCCTCGCCTCCCCTCGCTCCTCGCGCCTCTCCTTGCCCCCCCGCCTGCCTTCGCTGCTGCGCCCTGCATTGCCCGCCGCCTATCTTTTAGCCCCCCCCCCCCCCCCCCCCCCCCCCCCCGCCTGCATTCGCTGCTGCACGCCCTTCCGCCTGCCTTCGCTGCCGCCGCCCTGCTCTGCTCGCTGCCCTTCCTCTCCTTCGCGCCCCCCCCCCCCTTGTCTTCGCGCCCTCCTCCCCTCTGCAGCGCCTCATCCCCCCCCCCCCTCCGCCAGCTCGCTTTCCTCCCCTCCCTTTTGCGCGCAGCTCCCTCCCGCCCTCCCCCCCCCCCCCCCCCCCCCCCCCCCCCTCCTTTTTCTTGCTTCCGCCCCCAGGGGGTTTTGTTTTCCTTTTTGCTCCGTCTTCCGCTTCTCTGTGTGCAACTCGGTTCCAGCAGGATCCTGCCTTCGCCTCGCCTTCGCCGCAGCTTCAGACTCTGATGGAGGCTCCTCCCGCCCCGCCTCAGAGGGACTCATCCACAGCCCCTTAGCCCGCCCCTGAGGACACCCCCATCAGGCTTTCTCTTTCGCCAGAAGAGGAAGCGAGCCTCACCGCAGAGGTGGGACGCCTCCAGGCTCATTCCACCATCTGCCGTATAGTCGGCACTCGCCCCAGCAGAGGGGAGATCAGGGATCTTCTTCAGGCCCGCCTTCTTGCAGATGTGGGCAAGATCCTGGATGTACAGCTCCTGGGCCGAGGACATTACCAAATCGAGCTCGAGGCCCTTAAAACGTTGCCAAGGTCCTTGCCATGAGTCCCCTTGACATCAGGGGTGCTCGGGCTTTCTTCAGACCTTGGCAGCATGGATTTGACCCAGCAGCGGCGGAGTAGGGAGAGCGCCTTTTCCATGTTACAGTTTGCTTCCCTGGACTCCGCCGGGAGTATCTTCCGCTCCTCTCCAGGCTCGGAGCATTGGTGGGCTCGATACTAGAGAGAGACTGGCCCCTCAGCAGCTTCAGTGGTGGCCAGAGTAGCTGGGCTACCTTCGGTCAGAGTGTTGGTGTCTGACATCTCCTCCCTTCCTAAGGTCATTCAGCTACCTAGGATAGGGGGGGGATGGATAGATCAGAGAGTGGAGTTCTCAGGGCTCCCGAATCAGTGCTTCATTTGCAGGCAGGTCGGCCATCTGGCCAAGGCATGCCCTCGCAGGAGACCCCGACCCTCACCACAGCAGCAGGCTACTGATGGCCCGCCCACAGATTCGGCTCGGCAGGCTGCCTCCGGGACACCTGCTCAGGCCACAGAGACCTCGGAGTGGCAGCCTGGACAGGGGCGCCGTCGAGGGAGACAGCCACAGCAGCACGCCCAAAGACCGCTGCAGCAGCAGCCACAGTCTCAGCCTCACTGGGTTTTCGTGAGGAACAGCTTTTCTCCCCTCCAGGAGTAGACCCCGCGGCTACGACTGAGGACCAGGAGATGCCAGCACCCCCTCCTTCACCCCCCCCCCCCCACCCCCGTCCCCTCCCTCTGCCTCGCTTCCACCATCGCCTCATCCCGTCCCCGCTCTAGTTTCGGCAGCGGCTCCCTCTCCACCCCCCTCGCCCCCCCTCCTCCCCCTCCGCCCGCCTCACCTTCCCGGGAGGCCCTGGCAGTCCCCTGGCGTTCACCTGCATTCCGGAGGGCGCTGAGCACTGACCTCGCTCGAGCATCACAGAGGAGACCTACTGTGCTGATTCGGGCTTCACGGATTTCATCTATCCGCAGTCGGCTGAGTCGCCTTGGCATTAGACAGCGCTCGGAGGCTTTTGATTATGCCTTCACACGGCTTTTTGGAGCAGAGGTCCCCCATGAGCCAGCACCCATCCGAGTTCATGTAGTGATACCTCTGGCCCGCGGGGAGGAGGCACTAGACTCAGCGGTGGCCTTCTCTTTCCCTCTGTGTGGCCCTTGCGACCGGGAGTGGACTCTAGAGCTCGCTCTCAGCACTTTGAAGACTCAGGCAGTTGAGTTTTCTCATCACATGAGCGATCTGGAGGTGACAGATGTGATAGGCCGACTTTGGGAGTTGGCTCATTTTTTCTTGGATCCCGGGAGTGTGGATACCTCAGGGATTCGGCATTTGGTCGTGCGCATAGTGGCAGACTTAGCACGCGACCCTGGATATGTGTGTATACACGAGGTTGCTCTGTCAGAGCGGGAGGCAGTCGCCATGGGCCACAGCCACTGGCGCCTGATCCGGGATTCTTGCAGTACACCGGGTGGGCAGATTCGCAGCCGTTCGGATGGGGACTACTCTCCATCCAAGCCGCTTGCGAAGGCCCGCCGTACGGCTGAGACAGCATCCACCTCAGCAAGGCATCCATGAGGATCATCTCATGGAATGTACAGGGTCTTGGCGGAGCACATTTTATACGCTATCGTGGTTGCTTGAGGCAGGAGCTTCAGAGATGCCTGGTTGGTGGCAGCATTGATATTTTGATGATGCAGGAGCACCACTTGGGTGAGAGCAGGATCCGGAGATATGGTTCGGTGATGCCTGGTAGATGGGACACTTTTTGGTCTGCAGGGTTTGGTCCTTTGGGTGGACAGGGAGGAGTATGCATGGTCATTGCAGATGTATGGCGGCAGGCCATTGTGGATCGAGGGATCATTGTGCGTGGTAGAGCACAGTATGTCATTCTGAGGATGCATGATGAGCTATTGGGTGTGCTCAACGTCTATGCACCCAATCATGCTAGTGCCAGAGCAGAGTTCTGGACCCAGGTTACGGATGCATTGCCAGAGGCCGCACATTGGTGTGTCGGGGGAGACTTCAACATGCTTGAGGACCCGGCAGATAGGGTGGGAGGCAGTCATGTTACAGTGCATGGCACGGAGCTTGCAGCTTGGGACCGGTTTTGCATGTCACTGAGGATCACTGATGCATGGCAGCATGGGGCTTTCTCCCGGTCTCAGGACAGTCTTAGTTTCTCTCGGTCGGATCGCCGACAGGGAGGGACTAATCTATCACGGATTGATCGCTTTTATGTGGGCGACTGGTTAGGGGAGCGAGGGGGCTCCGTCAGCATTCTCGCTGGCACCTCATTTTCAGATCATGCGCCAGTTATATTGACATTGGAGGAGAGGACACGGGAGCCCAGCTTGCAGTTGAGGATCCTAGAGAGGGTACTTACAGATCCCAGTCTCGCTGAGGACATTGAGAGGATCTGGCATGATAGTCAGTGCTCTGAACAGGATGCAACGGGCCAGTGTGCCCAGGGACTCACCGATCTTAGCTCTTTTCTACACGCTGCAGCTTTGACACGGCTGGGAGAGATTCGCGAGCGGGAGCATCGGCTGAGACGCAGCCTTGCTTCGCTACAGCGCCTTCAGGAGCAGCAGCCTGCATGTGAGTGGGTGGCGTCCCAGCTGACCCAGGTACGCCAGGAGGTTAGAGAGGTAGAGGAGCAGAGACATGAGTTTTACTATCGTCGTCAGGCCTCTCAGTGGACGCAGCTTGGTGATAGAGTGACTGGAGAGTTTTTTGAGATCACTGGACTCCGTCATGCGCGAGCAGGAGTCCGCCAGCTTGGTAGACCGGATGGATCGGTAGCTACTGAGCTCGGGGAGATTAGAGCCATTGCCACTGCATTCTATAGAGACCTGCTTTCAGCGGAGCCAGCCCCACTGAGGATCGAGATGTTTGCAGACAGACTGTGTGGGCCCATGTGCAGAGGAGAGTCACAGACCGTATCCGTACAGTTCTAGGTGCGCCTTTGTCAAAGATTGAGCTTGCCGAGGCTTTGAGGGTCCTGCCGCGACATAGTTGCCCAGGGGAGGACGGACTGACGCCGGCCTTTTTTATGCGCTATTGGGACCTTTTGGGGCCAGGCCTTCGCAGGGGCTTTCAGCGTGTTTTGGACACTGGGGTGATGCCGCAGAGCTTTTCAGAGGGCTTGATCTATCTTATCCCCAAGGGGGAGGGAGTATCAGATGATATTCGGCATTGGAGGCCTATTACGATCCTCAATACTGTCTACAAGGTCTTAGCAAAGGCCTTGAGTTTGAGGATCCAGCCCTTCCTGGGGGAGTTGATTCATGCTACTCAGACAGGATTTGTCAAGGAGCGCAGTATCCTTGACAACATCTTTACTTTCTGGGAGGCGACGGCCCGAGCTAGATTTCTTGGCGAGGACTTGGTCGTGATGCTTCTCGATTTTGAGAAGGCATACGATAGAGTTGATTGGGGTTTCTTAGAGGGCACTATGCTTCGCTTGGGCTTTGAGCCAGGATGGATCAGAGGGGTGGCGGCTCTGTATTCCACAGCTCGCAGCCAGGTGCTGATTGCAGGAGGACGGGGGCCGAGTTTTGAGCTGACCAGATCAGTCCGTCAGGGGTGTCCCCTCACCCCTTTTTTTTTCTCTTCTTTGCGGAGGCTATGAGCATGTATTTGACGGCAGAGGAGGTTGGTTTGAGAGGACTTCAGCTCCCAGTCCGGGGGGAGGACCTGCTCGATGGTGAGTTTGCAGACGACACGGGCTTATTTTTGCATGGCCAAGAGGCCAATCTTCTTCGGGCAGAGCAGTTGCTCCAGGTTTTTAGTGCAGCTTCGGGAGCATTGATCAATTGGCGCAAGACAGTGGCCTTTTGGATCAGTAGTGCCCCCACTCCGGCAGGGAGCCCGGACCCCGATTTTAGATGGATTCCTCCAGGCACAACAGTGCGGTATTTGGGATGCCAGATTGGCCTAGATTTGTCACCTGAGCAGCAGATTGCCCCGCTTCTTCTGAGCATTCGGAAGAAGCTTTTAGAGTACAGCTCGACTATCCTTGGCTGGGAGGGTGGTGGTGGCAAATCAGGTGCTGTTAGCGACCATGTGGTACATTACGTCTTGCTGGATTTTCTCGAGCTCTTGCGTCAGCTAGGTACAGAGGCTGATCAGGAACTTTGTGTGGTCTGGGCGGGACGGTCAGCCAGCTCGGGCAAAGGTTGCATGGGCAGTTATTACACTTCCGCTGGCTCAGGGAGGTTTGGGCATTATAGATCCAGTCGATCAAAGTAGAGCCTTTTTGGGGAAGCTTGTTGTTCGGGGGTTGCTTGTTATTGGAAAGAGCCCCTCTTGCAGCGGCTGCAGGCTCGGGCGCCCCCAGCAGGGGGCACTTGGGCACCAGAGATTCGCTGGATGTTCATAGAGATGAGGAGAACAGGCCTCAGTAGAGGATGGGAGGACAGAGCGGGCCAGACAGCTGCTCATCTGGAGCCCAGCGGTTCGCACAGAGCAGGGTCATATGCTGGGTTCTCGGCCTCGTCTAGCCTGGGGACCTTTAGCGGCGGCAGGCCCAGCTCGTAGTTTTGGAGACTGGCAGGCCTTCTGCAGTCTCCCAGAGGAGATCCAGATGGAGAGGCTGAGTCACTTCAGAGGGGGGTTGATTATGAGGGATGATATTCAGGAGGCACTCACAGAGGAGTGGTTCACGCCTCTCGAGCCAGTGGCCCCGTGGTGGATGGGAGCCTTTACACAGTTGGAGATCCTGATTGCAGTCAGAGCTTGCACTGAGGATGGCAGTTGCCTCTACTATGAGATTCAGGATGAGGGCAGACTCCAGAGAGCGGAGGTGGAGTCGCCCTTGGTTGCAGAGTGCACCTTTCAGAGGATTCGGGTAGTGGCCGCCGCTTCTCGTAAGTGGCATATTGACCCCGACCCTGCTGATGTGCTCCCGGATTGGCGCATATGGGCATATGCAGCGCGCCCCTTGGCCCGGCTACAGTGGGACCCCGGGGAGTACGAGTGGCATGATCCTTATGCATCCCTTGAGGCAACAGAGATTACCTTTTTCCAGTATACTGTTTGGCTGGGGCGGCATATTTTGACGGCGAGGAGGACGGTCTCTCCAGCGGCAGCGGGGCATTGGCGGCTACAGGGACTCTCACAGGAGTTCCTGGAGGATTTCTGGGCTCGGCTCTGGGCTAGTCGACAGGCCCGCAGGATCTCGACTTTTCAGTGGCTGATCGCCCACAGGGGCTCAGCAGTTGGCACTTGGCTTGTTTACAGCGGTCTTCCGGCGGCCTGCGTCCGATGCGGCCACCCTATGGAGACACAGAGACATTGCCTTTGGGATTGCCCTCAGGCGCAGCAGATTTGGCTGCAGATGCTGCGTATTCTGGCTCCCCTCTCTCCAGAGGGTATGTTTATGTGGGGTGCCGCTGCTTGGTCGACCTCGTTAGGGCCTGCGATGGGCTATGAGATGGAGCAGGGCAGTCAGGCCATCAGATTTATTAGGGGCCAGCCTCGCCTGGTTCCGGCACCGGATTTCTCGTCCGCCAGCTGGACACAGGAGAGGGATTTACGATGGGAGCTCCTCAGCAGCCTCACCATCTGGTTCACCTGGAGGGCCCGGTGCTTCACGGCCTTTGAGGGGAGATTGGAGCCACCAGCAGAGACTGTACGAGGGATTTGGCAGGAGTTGATCCACACCCTACGAGGACAGTACGACTGCATCCGGGGAGACTCGGATGAGGCGATCTTGCGGCGCCAGGCCTTTCACACCACTTGGCGCTGTGGCCCCTTCTACACCTTACACACGGGATTCCCCCGTTGGCACTATAGGCCACCTGTTTGGCTCTTCCCCCCCCTATTGTATGATTTAGCCTCTCAGTCCTTTGTGCTGATGCTTGTATTTTGCAGCACCTAGGGAGAGTCTCCCGGGCTGCCATGCTGTATTCACTGCTCTTCTTCTCTTATGAGCAGGAGAGATTTTTTGTAGCCCTACGGGCGTTTTTATATAACTAATGAAAGGATCTTTTCTCGAAAAAAAAAAAAGTCTAGCATAAGGAGTTACTCCAAGTTTGTTGTAGTAACGAAGTCTCCAGTCTAGTGCAGTAACTAAGCTCTCCATGGTCACAAACATCATGTTTCTTCTACCACGTAGTCGGGCATAGTTAATGCAATTGCACCTAGCTAACTCTAGCCCCACTTTTTCTACAACTGTATATTCAATTATCCCAATTGATGCTTCCATTTGTTGCCAAGGTGGAGGGAAACTCCACTAAGAGAAGAGAAAAGATGGTTTCACATGACCAGGTTCGGGAAGGTCTTAGTAAGTTATAGTCCTGTGTAAGTACAACATCACAAAGGATGTCATCTTTGAGTGAGTTTCCTAGTGAGCTCGCGTATTGTTTAGTAGACGAATCACAATGGTTTTGCCTTGAGTATGAATGCTTTGATTAAATTGGTACAATGTAGCTGAATGTAGCTGCAAGTTAATGATGAAATTGTGTGGAAATCAAGTTAGCTTTGATTAAATTGGTACAATGTAGCTGCAAGTTGAGTATGAATGCTTTGATTAAATTGGTATAATGTAGCTGCAAGTTAAATTGGTACAATGTAGCTGCAAGTTAATGATGAAATTGTGTGGAAATCAAGTTAATGTTCAATAGGTGGAAATCGATATTCAAGCTAAAGGTTTCTTGTGCTTAGTTTTTTCGTCCAATGCAACCACTATAGGTTATTATTCTTTTCAATTGCTAGTTCTCATTTACGTATGGCTAGATCACATCAATAAGTTTTTGGATGACATTTTGAAGTTTGTACCAGGCACAAGAAGAAAAGAGCATAGAAATTTTAGAAGACCATCACAGGAACACACTAAATGACCTTTTGGATGACTTTTTGGGGTGGTCTACTTGAACCCAACCCCATAGTTACTTCCGTTCTCTCATAAACAACTAACATCCATTTTTTTTTTGGGTAATTTTCAATGTATTGTTTTTTCAAAACCCTCATTAACTTCTTGGCCAAGGGAAAAAATATTTCTAGAAAAAAAAAACCTCAAAGACCTCGAAATGAAAAAAGCCTCAAACGTTTCTTGTGATTATGGTTGGAAGTGACACTTGCGACCTCAATGGTGGGATGAAATCAGCTCGTGAGGGTTTGTAAATGTTATAGACAAGTTGACAGATGTTTTCATCTCATTGTGATTTAAATACATCAGAAACGTCATGAACAGGCAAAAAACATTATGAAGAAATGTAAAAATGCAACTCTGGTTTGAGTACCTTTATTGTCCTTATCACCCTTCTAAGTCTTGGTTACTATTCCACATGCTTCTGGGCCTATCCAAAAGCTGTGGTCCATCTCTGTAAAGGCTTCTTAAATTGTTAAATGTGATTTGGTGAAATCTTCTATCCCATCTAAGGTGATAGAACTACTTCCTTATGTCAAATGAGCATCTAAAACAACTGACGTTCACTTTCCTTCTGATTGCTGCAGTAATAAGACATGCCCCACCTGTCGAGTGTTTCAGGTTAAGTATGAGCTTCTTGCTATGGTTAGCTGCTTGATTTGTTGTATACATCATATTCATAACCTGCACCTTTAGTTATTTCTTTGTTTGTCATAACCGTTGATGTATATATGTAAATGTTTCTGCAGGCCTCCACGGTCAAAACACTGTCATGATTGTAACAAATGTGTTCTTAGATTCGATCATTATTGTGCTTGGCTCGGCACTTGTGTGGGATATGGCAACCATTGTAGGTTTTGGTAAGCATCTTGTTCAAAAAAGTGTTCATTTGCTTGTTTACTAGTCGGCTACTTTTTAACTGTTTGATCCTTGCATTTTCTGATTGCATAGAAGCAAGATAAGTGTTGCTCTGATTGTGAGGGTGAGAATGGTTTTCAAACTTCAGAAAGTGGCATTTTATATCATAGTTATGGACCGATCCATGGGAAAACTGAAAGCTAAAAAAGAAACTAGATACCTATACTATGAACATGTGTCAAAGGGAAGTAGTACGGGTAGCCATATGGCTAATACAAGGTGTACTGGGGTGGGAGGAGTGCATGCCACATCCAATAATAGTACCATCCTCCATAACGGAGTGCAAACCTGTGATGATGTCCACCTCCTGTGGTGAGACCTCTCCATGTTGCCAGAGTATATCCCGGATCTACAGTTGGAAGGTGGAAGGTCAGGATGCCTGGGGGCTTGGATGTCTAGCTCTCAGAAGGGAATGTGCTCTAGTGAATCCGCAGCTGCATGGGGCAAGAGTGTCCCATGATGTGGCATGTAGTTGATGGGCTGTGTGTTCTCTCTATCTTTGTGGAACCTGAGTGACATCCTTTGTCGCAGGCAGATGAAGTCAAAGAAGTCTGTAATGGAGGTCTTGGACGTTGACTCCCTAGGAGCACGACCTCCCGATGACGACAGAGCTCCGGTAAGTACATACCCAAGCATGTCTGATCCTCAAACTGCATTAACCTGTGAGAGACGAACGAATCCATCTCAAAAAAGACAATGGAATCTCCTGTGAATCTCATGATAGTGTGGGCATCTGAACGTCCTTTGTCTCAACCTCCCTAGTCGTGCATACCTTGCATACCTGTGCCTCCCAAGGAATGCTCTTTGCTCTACCAGAGTCAATCTGTTCGGTGTGATGATACTCTTAACTGGCTGATGGTGATCCACATGGCGTGTGACATGTGCCTATGAAGGTATCCAGGGTTTACAATGAATCTATCCTTGGAAACTTGCAGGAACCGCTCTCTGTAGAACTGGAGTTTTGTAGGGAGCTTTGGTGGGAACATCCATGTGCGTCACGTGTGAAGCCCTGTCAAGTTGAGATGGATAAGACGGTTGACCTCTTGCCTGGAGAGATTAAAAAAAACAGAGTCCAGACTATTTTGGAAGGGGTGAGACGAAAGAAAAAGAGAGAAGAGGGAAGATAGGTACGTGAGAATCTGTTACTTGGCTCAAACTAAACTTGGGAACAGCAAGTGCTATTGGGGAAATTGTGAAAACAGCGCTGAAAGAGTTGTAGCCCAACTGGTTGAACGTCTCACCCTCGACCCGGGGGGGGGGGGGGGGGGGGGGGGGTGGGGGTGGAGAGTGGATCGAAGTTTCCTCCAAGATGTAAGGTTTGGGGCAAGATGATAGCCCTGAAGTGAGTGCCCAATGCTCAAATAATGGGATGGGCCTCTGTTTTTTAGGTTGGGAGGCCAACAGCTCATCGTGACAATAGCAAAGAGACATGGAATACAGTCAAAAGAGTGGCTATGGCTGTGGTTGTGTGGTATTCATGATAAGCATGCGTGTACGGTGTGCTATGCACCATAAAGGTAATAAGAGCATGTCAATGTGGTCACATGTCTCCATCGCTATCAGCTGACATGCTGCTCCATCTGGTGTCTTTGATGCGTCACATTTTTTGCATGGATATTCCTTTGTGGAAATTTCTTGGCTGCCATTTTATCTTACTGCTTCTGTAGGGTCCACCTCCAAGATCCTCCACAGCAACTGGCTCGGAGGGGGCGGGGATTGGGGGGGAACTTTTATGTTACAAGAAACATGATGTAGTAATCTGCTTCACAGGTGGTACATTTTTGAGGAGACGGTACTCTGTCTTTGGACCAGCGTTATCTATGCAACATCCTTCAGAAGTTTTGGGGGCTTCAACTCATGGTACCAATATGCTGGTCATTCAAGATTATCTGGCAAATAATGCTTTAAGCAAAGTGCATCCTGCTAATGACTGTGCTATATCGATTCGATTTTGTTTAGGAGCTTCAGTCAGTGTGTGTTGTAGTTTGTATGAGCCTTTAGGTTGAAATTGATGTCTTTGGTGTTGATTGATTTGGCAGGTTGCATGCTACCGCTGTCATCATCTTACTGATTGTACTATTAGCCGCCCTCTTATTTTTGGTATTACTACTTTTGTTCCATAGGTAAGCTTTAACAATTTGTATTTCTTTAAAACTCTTTTAGACATTGTTCATCATTCCTTGAGTAGAGGTGGAAATGTTTTAATCACTGCTTTTGTTTGTTTGCTGTACTGTTTTGAGGAGATTTGTTGTGATGGTGCATTGCAAGATGTAAAATATGTTAACTCGCACTTGAAGAGTGCAAGCTTTTTCATGCTTAGTCTGAGGGCCTTTACAGATGTGCCCGCCCATCGAAAAGCTATCACATATCTGGGCACGCTTGGTCTTGGACAAACAATGTTGGCGGTCCACTCGAAACTTTTAGGCACAGATGCCAGATATTCCTCTCTGCTGTCAAAAAGCTGTCAGAGATCTGATGATGGGCAGGCGGGCAATCTTGGGCAATGCTGCGTGTCCATCAGTGAGTTCCAGCATGCACGCTGGAAGTTGCCAGAGATCTCATGATGGGTGAGCAATTATTGCCCATCCATCCGAGAGTTCCAGCACACATGCCAGCAGCCAAATATGCTTGCTCCTGTCAAAAAGACGGATGATGGGTGACCACCCTTGGGCTTGATAAGAGTTCCAGCACCCATGCCATATGCCCGCCCTTTTAAAAAACTTAAAAAAAACTAGAGATCTGATGGGTGGTGGGCACTTTTGGCCTTGGACAGGCAACAGTGCCTGTGTCTATCTGGGAGTTCTAGGCCCATGCCAGAAATGCCCACCCATCACAAAGATGTCAGTGATCTGATGATGTGTGGGGCACTCTTGAGCTTGGGCAGGCAATGTTGTCTGTCCATCCAAAAATTCCAGCGGCCCATGCTAGATATGCCTGTTCATCAAAAGCTGTAAGAGATCTGATGACGGGTGGGCACTCTTGGATGAGCAACTTTGCCTACCCATCTGATAGTTCCATTGAAAAGCTGCCAGAGATCTGCAGGCACTATTTGGCTTGGACATGCCTTTCCTTGCTCCCGATATTTCCAAATGCTGTGATAGTGGATACAAGAATACAAACAGTTTTCTGTGGTCTGGGCGGGACGGTCAGCCAGCTCGGGCAAAGGTTGCATGGGCAGTTATTACACTTCCGCTGGCTCAGGGCGGTTTGGGCATTATAGATCCAGTCGATCAGAGTAGAGCCTTATTGGGGAAGCTTATTGTTCGGGGGTTGCTTCCAGGCACTGAGCCTTGGAAAGAGCTCCTCTTGCAGCGACTGCAGGCCCGGGCGCCTCCTGCAGGGGGTACTTGGGCACCAGAGATTCGCTGGATCTTCATAGAGATGAGGGAACAGGCCTCAGTAGAGGATGGGAGGACAGATTTGCTTTGA
Source organism: Cibotium barometz (assembly GCF_041138505.1). Lineage (NCBI taxonomy): Eukaryota > Viridiplantae > Streptophyta > Polypodiopsida > Cyatheales > Cibotiaceae > Cibotium > Cibotium barometz. The sequence continues at coordinate 53,433,277 of NC_141053.1, read as the reverse complement.
GTATCCTGAGAGCTTGGGAGCTGCTGAGACCGGGGCTCTCTCAGCGGCCTCCTTCTTGTGTTGAGGAGCGGGCCAGGCAGCCGCTCATCTGGAGCCCAGCGGTTCGTACAGAGCAGGGTCATATGCTGGGTTCTCGGCCTCGTCTAGCCTGGGGACCTTTAGCGGCAGGCCCAGCTCGTAGTTTTGGAGACTGGCAGGCTTTCTGCAGTCTACCAGAGGAGACCCAGGTGGAGAGGCTGAGTCACTTCAGAGGGGGGTTGATTATGAGGGATGATATTCAGGAGGCACTTACAGAGGAGTGGTTCACCCCTCTCGAGCCAGTGGCCCCACGGTGGATGGGAGCCTTTACACAGTTGGAGATCCTGATTGCTGTCAGAGCTAGCACTGAGGATGGCAGATGCCTCTATTATGAGATTCAGGATGAGGGCAGACTCCAGAGAGTGGAGGTGGAGTCGCCTTTGGTTGCAGAGTGCACCTTTCAGAGGATTCGGGTAGTGGCTGTCGCTTCTCGGAAGTGGCATATTGACTCCGACCCTGCTGATGTGCTCCCGGATTGGCGCATATGGGCATATGCAGCGCGCCCCTTGGCCCGGCTACAGTGGGACCCCGGGGAGTACGAGTGGCATGATCCTTATGCATCCCTTGAGGCCACAGAGATCACCTTTTTCCAGTATACTGTTCGGCTGGAACGGCATATTTTGACGGCGAGGAGGACGGTTACTCCAGCGGCGGCAGCGGGGCATTGGCGATTGCAGGGACTATCACAGGAGTTCCTGAAGGATTTAGGAGTTCCTGGAGGATTTCTGGGCTCGGCTCTGGGCTAGTCGACAGGCCCGCGGGATCTCGGCTTTTCAGTGGCTGGTCGCCCACAGGGGCTCAGCAGTTGGCACTTGGCTTGTTTACAGCGGTCTTCCGGCGGCCTGCGTCCGATGCGGCCACCCTATGGAGACACAGAGACATTGCCTTTGGGACTGCCCTCAGGCACAGCAGATTTGGCTGCGGATGCTGCGTATTCTGGCCCCCCTCTCTCCAGAGGGTATGTTTACGTGGGGTGCCGCTGCTTGGTCGACTTTGTCAGGGCCTGCTATGGGCTATGAGATGGAGCAGGGCAATCAGGCCATCAGATTTATTAGGGGCCAGCCTCGCCTGGTTCCGGCACCGGATTTCTCGTCCGCCAGCTGGACACAGGAGAGGGATTTACGATGGGAGCTCCTCAGCAGCCTCACCATCTGGTTCACCTGGAGGGCCCGGTGCTTTACGGCCTTTGAGGGGAGATTAGAGCCACCAGCAGAGACTGTTCGGGGGATTTGGCAGGAGTTGATCCACACCCTGCGAGGACAGTACGACCGCATCCGGGGAGACTCGGATGAGGCGACCTCACGGCGCCAGGCCTTTCACACCACTTGGCGCTGCGGCCCGTTCTACACCCTCCACACGGGATCCCCCCGTTGGCACTACAGGCCACGTGTTTGGCTCTTCCCCCCCCCTATTGTATGATTTAGCCGCTCAGTTTTTTAGACTGATGCTTGTATTTTGCAGCACCTAGGGAGAGTCTCCCGGGCTGCCATGATGTTTTCACTGCTCTTCTCTCTCTTAGGAGCAGGAGAGATCTTTTGTAGCCCTACGGGCGTTTTTTACATAACTAATGAAAGGATCTTTTCTCGGAAAAAAAAAAGAATACAAACAGTTTTTATAATTCTACCATGTTGAGTTGTCATATATTGATCTCAAAATGCTTGCCTTCCTTCGGATGTCCCTGGTGGGCCTTTAAGCCACTAAAGATAGTTTGTATGTCAAATGATTGGAATCAACTACGCGTTTGTTTGTTTGTTGTTTTTTGCAGCTATTTAGTGGTAACAAATCAAACAACTCATGAACTGATCAGGAGAAAGCGCATTCCGGAGCTCAGGTACTTTTGTTTAACAGGACTCATTTAGTTTCACTTTCATCGCTGTATTTTAATAACTAGAATTTGGAAATTGTCTTGTTGCAGAAACATACCCGACAAGGTGAAGCCTTATAGTAAAGGATGTGTCAGGAACATTTTTTCTTTTTGTTGTGCTCCTCATGGACTCTATGTGATAGAAAGGATGCCCAGTCTTAATATTTTAGAGGAAAGAGCCAATCATTCTTTTCTTGACACTCTCTACTTCAACTGTTGTTGTTGAAGTGGCCTTCTTCATAGCCTGATTACCCAAAGCCTTCAGTTCTTTGGTCTTGCTATGCAAACATACATACAACCCTAGGACTGCTGCCTACATGGTACAAGGGTTGGTCTGATTTGGGTTCAATGATTCTTTCAAAAAGGAGAAGGGGTGATTCAAAGAGGTGCTAGTATCAAATAACAGGCCAGCCGCCGTGTTGTAAACCACACATTGATTTTTTACTCTTTTTCTGACCTGCCCTTGCTTTTTCAGTGCAAAGAGGTTGATCACGTGGAACAATTAGCCAAGCATGCCCAACATGTTCTCAAATTGCATTGCCATTTGAATCATGTTGAGGCACCACCTATGTTTGTTTCGGAAGTTATTGAAGCGTTGAGGTTTGGAAGGCGAGCTTTTCCATCTGCGATCTCCTTCTACAATTCTGAGAGCTGAGGCGGCAGCTTTGGAGTTCTCAGTCTCTCAAGCATACAGGTCATTTTTTTGGTTTGTCAAGTGTCGAGGTTTGGAAGGCCAGCTATTCTATGAAGCCATTTGCAATCTCCTTGTACAATTCTGAGGGCTGAGGCTTGGCAGCTTTGGAGTTCTCAGTCTCTCAAGCATACAGGTCATTTTTTTGGTTTGTCAAGTGTCGAGGTTTGGAAGGCCAGCTATTCTATGAAGCCATTTGCAATCTCCTTGTACAATTCTGAGGGCTGAGGCTTGGCAGCTTTGGAGTTCTCAGTCTCTCAAGCATACAGGTCATTTTTTTAGTTTGTCTTTTTTCAAGTATTTTGAGATAGCTGATGATACAAGTTGGTCCAATCTTTTTTTTGTTTTTTTCCAGAAAAGAGACTTCTATTAAGTAAAATAAAATCATATAAAGGGAGACCTCAAGCCAAAAGGTAGGGAGATCTCAACCAATGGGGGGCACACTATGCTGACATAAAAGCCCCGTAGGAGTGGAGGAGAAGAAAATACCATGGCTCCTCTCTCTCATAAATCTGTCGTGTTTTGTCTACACAGCTCTAGAAGATCCCTACCCAGGTGGCCAAAAGAATATGAATGATGCTACTCCATATATTGCAAATACACTGGGTGTGAAAATACCATTGACGGCCTCTGAGCACCTGGTCTTCCATATATGTCACACCGCGATACTAGCAACAATAATCTAAAAGGTGGTGTTGATACTCAGCGAAGGTGGTGTGTATCGTAATGGGGGGATATCCTGAAGCAAATATCTATGAGCTTGTCCCTATGGAAAAGTATAACATGATCTATTCCCCTGCCCTCAAGAAGAAGCTGTTGGCCAGACTAAGTCAACCATCCAATAACACCCCGAGGAGTATAGATAGGATCACTCCTCAATCCACCCAGGAGCTGGGCTATGGATACCCAGATCTGCTGTGCTCCTTTGCACTCCATAAGCAATGCTACAGTGTCTAGGATGTGTTGGATAGGTGTCATCTCCAGATGGTGTCATGCTAGTGGCACACTCTTTAGTCTCTAGGCATTTTTGGGATTTATAGCATTCATTTCCATTTTTTCCTATTTACACACTTTTTGGGTGGAGGAAAGGGTAGAGGAACTTTCCTATATATACGAGGCATTGTAGCTCATTTCTAATCAAGTTGGCTAGTGGTTCATTGATGAGTTCTTGAGTACATTCTCTCTTCTCTCATCTCTTCTTTCTCACATGGTATCAGAGCAAGGTGGTGGCGCACATAGAGCCTCCTTATCCTTCTTCCTCTCTACCTCTAGTCCTCTTCAACCACCCCGCTTTCAATTGCGTTTTTTTCATTCTTGATTATCTGCTAAACGGATGCGTTTTTGAGGATTGTGCCCGCGTGACCTACTGGAATCATCGTGGTTTACAACTTTGCAGAAGAAAGTTTTTGCAAATTCCTCACCATTTTTGAGTTATTCTTCGCAGACTGCCTGCATGCAGAATTTCTGCTTGCGTTTTTTGCAAAAGCCCTTACATTCTTGATTATCTGCTAAACGGATGCGTTTTTGAGGATTGTGCCCGCGTGACCTACTGGAATCATCGTGGTCTACAACTTTGCAGAAGAAAGTTTTCGCAAATTCCTCACCGTTTTTGAGTTATTCTTCGCAGATTGCCTGCATGCAGAATTTTTGTTGCGTTTTTTGCAGAAGCCCTTACTCATCATCCTTGCACTCATTCAATGATGCAAGAGGCTTCAAACCAGCCCCTTACCATCCTCTACAAGTGTGTTTTTAAAGCACTTCAATCCGAGTCCTACAACTCTACTTGCGGTGAAAAGATTGCCAACTAGTTTTCTCTACATGCGGTAGCGTTTTTTTTTGGAGGCTTCTTGTGGAGAGATTTCTTGGCTGCGTTTTCATCATCAACTTCAGCCTTCTTCATGGTGTTTTGAGGTACATATTCATCCTCTTTTCTACACCTTTCTACCGGCTAAAAATTCCACTTTGCTACACACTTTGTGTTTGCGTTTTTGTGGACAATCAACTCCTCCATACTCCTTCTACCTAAGGCTACATTCTCAGCCCTCTTTTGGTGGTTTCTACGGAGTCTATTGGTTCATATATCGGCTGCGTTTTGTGGTTGCGTTTTTGCACTATCTTTGTGCATATTTTGGGGATACTTTCTTGGTGGACTGCCCATCTATTGGCTGCGTTTTTGGAGGTACGACACTTCTTCCCTCGTGTTTTCCCACCCTCCTCTCCCTATGGGATCTCGGAAGTCCTCTACTCCAAAAGACAAAGGCAAACTTGAAGATACTATGGATCCTACATCTCCTACGACGGTTGGACCGGCAACTACTACAACGGAAGTTGGTGCAATTCCTTCTTCGGTAGGTGCTTCTACTTTCTCTTTTCCGTCGTATCCATTACCTTCTACGGATCCATACACTCTTTCTTCTTTGTCCTTTATGCCTTCCTATCCACATACTTCTATGTCCTCTATGGTATATCCCCCTACATCATCTATGTCTTTTATGGCAACTTCATCTACTATGATTCCTTCTTCTACTACTTCCACTACTACTCCTCTTCCCACTCAATCATATCAGCCCTTTAACCCATTCACTCAATCTTTGAGCCTTCCAAGTCTTTCCGATTCACAAAAGCTTACCCCAAACAACTACCACACTTGGTCCTTGTTTATGCAACTTCTTTTGGAAAGCGCCGGGGTGTGGTCTATAATCACTTCTCCTCATATGGTGCCTTCTCAATCTCAAACCTATATGGATGCACGGACCAAAGCTTTACTTGTGCATGGCATGTCTACATCGGTTGTGTCTCAATTTCTCTCTACAAGGAGTACGGCTCAACAATTATGGCACGCTATACAAATGCAATATGGAAGACTTTCAACGGTTAAGATGGCTAAGTTGGAAGAAGATTTGGATAAGCTTTCTATCTCCGAATCCGACAACATAGTGGAGAAGCTTGGAGAATTCAATCGAATCAAGCGGCAACTTGAAGAGTTTGGTACATTAGTAAGCAATCCGGTCCACAAGCTACTTGGTAAATTGCCTTCTTCTTTTGAATCGTTCAAAGATAACATCTTTCTTCGAGTTCCTTTCCCTTCCTTTGAAGAGACTATGGGTCTTCTTCATGATAAGTGCCTTACTCGCAAGCAAAACAAAAAGGACTCGGCTTTTGTAAGCCAAGGCAAGGGCAAAGGCAAAGGCAAGAGGAATGATCAACGCAAAGGCTCTAATTCCAATGCTAAAGATTCTTCAACCAAAGGCGACAAGGACAAATCAAAGGATTCTTCCAAGGAGTGCACTTTCTGTGGTCGTAGTGGCCATATGGAGGATCGTTGTTTTGCTAAGAAGGCGGCATCCAAGAAGGTAAAAGCTGAACTTGAATCCAAATCTAAGGGTTCTTCTACATCAACATCTTCTCACGACAAAAACAAAGACAAGAAGGAAGACGGTAACGCCAAGATTGCATATGTTGCTATGTCTTCTACTTCTTCATGTGACACATCACTTGTGGTAATCAGAGATCTTGATACGCATACTGTGGATGAGTGGATTGCCGATAGTGGTGCTACCTCTCACATGACGAATAGTTCTTCCTTATTGGAAAACTATAAGTCTATCTCTTCATCAGTACACATTGGTGATGCTTCGTCTCTCCCTGTGATTGGTATTGGTGATGTTTCTTTTGGAGATGCTATCTTACATGATGTTTTGCATGTGCCTAAGATTTCTGCCAACTTATTTTTTATCTCTAAGGCTACTTCTAAAGGTCTTGGGGTTTACTTTGATGATGAAGTGATTGAAATCATTGATAGACAGTCACTTTCTTGTGTGGCATATGGTTCTCAAAATGCTGGGCTTTATCATATAAGCTCTTTTACAGCACAGTTGCCACCACATGAGTCTCATCTTCATCAATTATTTGCTTCTCCTAAAGCACTTGTTTCTAATGAAGATAGTGATCTATGGCATTTCCGCTTTGGCCATGTTCCTCTTGCTACTTTGCAACATCTTGTCTCACATGACATGGTTACAGGTCTACCAAAGCTTCAGAAACCTCGCCATCATATTTGTTCTTCTTGTGCTCAAGGAAAGCAACATCGGGCTTCTTTTCCAGAGGAGGCTACTCATAGGGTCACACGCATACTTGAGCTTATTCATGCTGATCTTGCAGGACCTATGCTTCTTGTGGGATGACTTCTCTCGCAAATCATGGGTTTATTTCTTACCTAAGAAGTCTGATGCTCTTTCTCATTTTAAGGTTTGGCTTGCCCAAATGGAGAATCAAGCAAGTCAAAAGGTATCTTTTCTCATGACTGACAATGGAGGTGAGTTTATAGCATTTGAGGATTTTCTAGCTTCAAAAGGCATACAACGACAAACCACCATACCCTACACTCCTTAGCAGAATGGTGTGGTTGAAAGAAAGAATAGAACGGTGAAGGAAATGGCCCGCTCTCTCTTACATCATGCGAAGCTACCTTCCTCCTTTTGGGGTGAGGCTATAGCTACTTCAGTTTATCTTCTCAATCACTCTCTTACGAAAGCAGTGGACGGCATGACTCCAGAGGAGGCTTTCACAGGCCACAAGCCTACTGTTTCTCATTTTCATGTCTTTGGTTGTGTTGCTCATGTGCATGTGCCTTCTTCTAAGAGGAGGACTCTTGATGCTAAGTCCAAACCTATGATATTCACAGGATATGCTTCTCGCTCCAAAGGGTTCCGTTTTTGGGATCCTTCTCGTGAGGATATTGTTCTTTCACGTGATGCCATCTTTGATGAGCATGTTTTTGGTCTTGATGAGTTACCATCTTCTACATCTCTCTCAGATCCATTTTCATCTCTTGAGCTTGAGCCTCTCTCATTCCCTACAGTCTCATCCTCATCTGACCATCAGTTCCTACTTCATGCCCTTCATCCATTTCGATTGCGACACCTACTACTTCATTGGATTTTACACGGACTTCTGGTCCTCCAAAATGGGTTCGCTCTCTACTTCAGGATTCAGGTATATCACTTTCAGATGCTCAACAATCTACTATACGTGTCTTACGTACACGCCCTTCAGTAAATATTGCCTTGATGTCTCATATTGGTGATGTGTTTGAGCCTGAAACGGTTAAGGAAGCTCTTTCCTTACCACATTGGTGTGTAGCAATGCAAGCAGAGATTTCTTCTATTGAATCTAATAACACATGGCAGTTAGTTCGACGACCTTCACATAAAAAGGTCATTGGTATTAAGTGGATTTTCAAAGTCAAGTTTCATTCTGATGGTACTCTTGATAAGTACAAGGCACGCCTTGTTGCTAAAGGTTATGCTCAAAAAGAAGGTGAAGACTTTGATGAAACTTTTGTTCCTACTGCCAGATATTCTACTATTCGTGTTGTTTTTGCTCTTGCTTCTCACTATGCCTGGCCTATATATCAAATGGATGTTAAATCTGCCTTCTTGAATGGAGATCTAGAGGAGGAAGTTTATGTGGAACAACCTGAAGGTTTTATTGCACAGGGTCATGAACATGATGTGTATTTATTACAGAAAGCTCTTTATGGTCTTAAGCAAGCTCCTCGAGCTTGGTATCAGAAGATCCTAGTCCTCTCATGCAGATCCTAATCTTTATGTGCTTATTGTGGATGATGATATATGCATTCTTGTGCTTTATGTGGATGATTTGACACTCACTGGCTCTAATTTAGATCTACTCAAATGGGCGGGCTCAAACTCAACTCACAACATCATTTGCCATGACTGATCTTGGACTACTACACTATTTTCTTGGTTTAGAAGTGTGGCAATTTGCTTCTGGCATCTTTCTTTGTCAAAAGAAGTATACTTTATGGCAATTTGCTTCTGGCATCTTTCTTTGTCAAAAGAAGTATACTTTAAGGTTGCTTGAGAAATATGGCATGCGTGATTGTGCATCACTCACTTGTCCCATGGATCCTAATTCAAAATTATCCAAAGATGATGATTCTCTTGAGGTTGATTCTACAGAGTATCGCCAACTTATTGGTTCTCTACTTTATTTGGTTAACACTCGGCCAGATCTCTCCTATGCTATGAGTATTCTCAGCCAATTCTCTTCACAGCCTCGTCGATCTCATTGGCAGGCAGCTTTGAGGGTTCTTCGATATCTTCATGGAACTCTTGAGTATGGCATTTCTTATGCAGGTGAAGATACACTTATTGGTTACTCAGATTCTGATTGGGCAGGGTGTATTGATACTAGGCGTTCCATGTCAGGCTATTGTTTTATGCTTGGTAAAGGACTTGTTTCTTGGAAATGTCAAAAGCAGCGAATTACTTCTTCTTCATTGACCGAAGCAGAGTACAAGTCATATCTTGATGCCACTTCTGAAGCACTTTGGCTTCAGCAAATTCTGAATCACCTTGGATGTTCATCTACTCCGACATTCATCTACTCAGATTCACAGAGTGCTATTGCTTTAGCCAAAAATCCAGTTATTCGAGGACGATCCAAACACATTGATGTTCATTTTCATTTTGTTCGTGATTGGATTTCTGAAGGTCGCATTCAGCTTGAGTATTGTCCTACCAAAGATAATGTTGCTGATTTGTTTACTGAGCCTCTTCCTCGACCTACCTTGGATTATCTTCTTCAGCGCGTTGGTGTTGGTCCTCCCATCTGGACCTGAAGAGGAGGTGTTGGATAGGTGTCATCTCCAGATGGTGTCATGCTAGTAGCACACTCTTTAGCCTCTAGGCATTTTTGGGATTTATAGCATTCATTTCCATTTTTCCTATTTACACACTTTTTGGGTGGAGGAACTTTTCTATATATATGAGGCATTGTAGTTCATTTCTAATCAAGTTGGCTAGTGGTTCATTGATGAGTTCTTGAGTACATTGTCTCTTCTCTCATCTCTTCTTTCTCACAGGATGGAGCTGAGCATCTAGAGACTAGAACAAGAAGGTTCACATCAAAAATAGATCTGCAGTGGTTGGTGGGCAACCCTCCGCGTAGAGACAGCTTGAAAAAGTAGGATACCTAGCTCCTCCTATACGAGTGCTAGAGTCCCTGCTAGAATCTCCTGTGAATGGGGGTTGTAATGTCATACGCCTCCTAGTGAGGCCTAAGAGTGGGAACTCTCTTGGTCTGCTAGAATCTCCTGTGAATGGGGGTTGTAATGTCATACGCCTCCTAGTGAGGCCTAAGAGTGGGAACTCTCTTGGTCTGTCCAAGCATGAGTAACATGGCGTTATGCACAGTGTAGTTAAAGAAAGGTATGCTCCTCATGGGCTTAGTCACATCAGTCCATTCCCATTCACCAGGTCCCAGATAGGCACCACGAAGCATGAGTAACCATCATTGAGGAAGGGCCAGTATAGCAACTCTTCCGAGAGCGACCCACTACTCTCACTGGATGGATCACAGAGCCATGTGTGATCACCTGCACATCTCTCCATCCGCCATCCTAATTGAATGCAATAGAAGGCAACGTCTTCCTCCTCTGGTTTCAAGAATCTCACCACTTGAAGGGGCATGCCTCTCCAAGAAAAAAACCCTTGCCACAAGTGTTGATACCTATCTAAGAATGTACAAGTGATCCAATGGTTAGGTATAGCTGCATCAATCTGTGCAATCCATTGGCAACTTCCTCTGAGATGTTGGTGTCAGTGGTCAATCCTACAGGCAAGATAGTCCACTGGTTAGAAGTAATTCTGTCAATGCCTAATCCCAATGGGTTCAAAGCTTACAAGCCGTCAACCTAAATAGAGAATGCACATGGAACTACATAAGCTCACTCTCTCACTCACTCACTCAGATAGTACACAATGAATAATGCTCAAGCGCTCTGTATTATTGTTAAACCTGTACAATGCTATTCTACTTCAAACTAACTGTGTGTTTACTGTTCTCTCTATCCCTCTATATATCTATCTCCTAATTGCTAATTGCTTCCTTCTTTGCTATCTTGGAAGGACGACCTTGTCCATCCGGCCATTGCCCTTACTATTACAAGAATCATTTTGTTATTGTAACATGTCCATCTTCAATAATAATGTATGTCCATTTAGTAGATAAAATTATGGTCCCTTTTATAATGTAAAAATCATCATTTTAATAATTGAACTATTTTTACTTGGAATCTTAAAATTATGAGTCCAAATTTGAAATCTGTGCGCGATTTTATTCTAACATAGGACTTTGATGCTCTACGGCCGCATGGATGGTGGCGCGCTCTTCTTTGGCCATTTTCAAAGTTGTTTCTTCATTTACAACACAGGCGTGGGCAATTGCTTCGCAACCTCTGCCACGTCCACCACCTCTTGTACCTTGGCGGATGGGGGTTCCGTGGCCTTGATTCGCTCGATCACTTTGAGAAAAGGATGTTGCAAGCTTGGAACAATTCGCTTTAAAGTGTCCGGGCTCATTGCAATTGAAACACACAAGGAGTAAAAGAAGACTTCGCAAATCCAAGTTGCTGAGGACAGGGTAGCTTATTTGTTTGGTTATGGGCTTAGCTCTCACCTTTACAATCTCTTTCTCTCGGCCTCGTTTTCTCATCTGACTCTTCACTATCACTTGTTGTTGATTCACCGTTCTCCTTTGAATCTTTCATGAGGAGGAGGTGGATTTGGATATTTGATAGTAGCAAAGGTCTTTTGAGGATCTTTTTGTGTTTGCCCTCCCTCAAGAGATGTAAGAGATTGTGCCCCAAGTGGCCTTTGATTTATTGACTAACCCCAAATCTCTTCTCTTATTTCTTGAGATGAAGGTAGGAATGACTCATCCAAACCACTAGGTTGAAAAAGAGCTCTCTTATTATTGACTCTTATTTGTGAAGCCCATAGAATTCTTCTTCGGTTTCTTGGTGACTTTCATGGAAGGAGGAGAGTTATGCACAATATCCCTTCTTCAACTTGAGAGAGATTGGTCATTGCTTCTCTTAGTGGGCTTGTTCGCTTCATCACCTTTACATATTTAAAAAAACCCAAAAAATAAACAAAAGCAGTTTCTTAATGAAAACCATATTGAAGTCAAAAACATGGATGACAAGAGTGAAACACAGATTTGACCTTAAATTCGCTTATGCATGGAAAAAAGTAAGATAAAATTCATCATTTTTTGCCAATGAGGGGAGGTCCATGGTTCGAAACCGCACATGGTGGTTTCAAGCGGCGGGCGATAAAAAACGGTATCTATGAATAGGATCTTGGGCCCTAAGGCCACTCCCAAAAAAGAAATCATCAATCTTGAAGGCATATGATAACAAATGGAAATATTTTCTTAGTATAATTTGGTGTGTTACCTCTTTAGGGTACTCAGAATTAACTTGATGGGAAAAGGGTAATGAAGATTGGAAAGCAATTTTTTCGTGGGTTTAAATTTGAAGAAGCAAGGATAAAAAATCTTACAAAGGGAGCCTCTCTGAACATCAACTACAACATGTACAAGAGTTGTAAGAGGTGACCATGGGATGTGGTATGGAGTGTGCTTTCAATAGTTAAGCCTACGATCTCTTATCGAGCGAAGCAGAGGCCATTCAGTATGTGATTTAGGTTAAGATTATTAAGCTATTGTTAGCTAGCTCTAGCGCGGTGGTCTAGCCCGAGTCATTCTACCCTACCCAAACGAATTGACCCGGGTTCAAACCCAGACATCCGTGGTGTGTGTGAGTGGTAGGTGCATTGCAAGTACCCAAACAAATAGGCCTGTGTTTAAACCTTGACATCTATGGTGTGTGAGTGTTGACTAGTGCAATGCTTGCATTGCATCCTTGAGAAGGGCTTTCGAAAAAAAAAGATTATTAAGCTATTTGTGAAAGTATAAAAGCTCTTTATTGAGAGCTGGTGGCATCGAGTTATATGGAAGCCTTGACTTATCAAGTGTTGCTTGAGTGCAAAAAAGCAATTGTGATGTTTGGGCTCCAAGCTCACAGCAACGAAGTTTTTATTGTTTTATTATTATTATTTGTTTGCACTACTTTTTCTATTTCCATTTTAAAATATTAGTTATTTGTGACCAATGGCCTTGAAACTCGATGCTACACATTGAGTGTAGGATTTAAGAAGCTTAAAACTCACAAGACATGTATATGTGAGTTTGTTTAATTATTAATTTTGTTCTTAATGCTGTACTTACTTAAAATTATAAATTTTGTTTTCTTAATGCTACACTTAACAATGTGTTAAAATTTTGTTTTCCTTATTTCTTTTGTAGCCCTCAACATAATGTGCTTAAGATTAAAGGCTTGCTAAATCATCAAAATATCCGTATTATTTTTTATTATCTAACCGTAATGATCAAAAGCCATACCATGCTAGTGGTGTTTTTTTCATTGAGACATATTCTCAAATATATCTCCATCATTTTTTTTTCAAACCTACAAGGTCTTTAGTTTCAAAGTTTCACGACTTTCAACAAATCAAGTTTTGCAAGGATTGACAAAGGAATCTTCTAGGATTCTTTTGGGGTGAAAATTACCCATCTATCCATCTTTTAAAGTTGGCTTGTGATGTTGTGTTCTTGGTGTGCTTTTTTCAAACCTTGCCTCTAGGAGCTCTTGTTACTCTTGTAGTGATCTAAGCTCTAAATGTGTATCCTCACTCCTGTCTATACCTTGCCCACAAGGCCAGAAATAGTAAGATCATTAAGGTTTTTTATTACCATACCCTTAAAGTTTAATTAGATTACTATTATCTCGTAAGTCTGTATAATGTGTGGTTTATAACTCATTGCCCTTACTCATTTAGAGACCTACCATGAGGGCAAATATGCGCCTAGTGATTAGCTTTATGAGGCCAACAACTTTAGCAACACCTTCCTTTTGACCAAGGCAATGAAAAGGTATCTCATTTTTCCCTTACAATTTCCCAACATCACAAGGTGTTGATAATGGAAGTTCAACAAAAATCATCATTCTTAGGTGAGCCATACTTCCCTTGGCTTATCATTTGCCTCCTATGATCCTAATTGTGTAACTTTTGACTCCCTATCTTTGCTTGATGTGTAACTTTTGACTCCCCATTTTTCCTTGATGTGTAATGTGTGAGACTCCATCTTTGGTTGATTTGCCAAGGAGCTAGCATAATTTTATCAAACAAAGTGCTAGTTTACAATTGCAACATTGGCACAAGAGGAATAGAACCTAAGGTAAGAAAGAAAGAATTTTTAACTTTTGATAATCAATTAGAATGGCCATGCAATGTTGTTTGCTATAAGAATAACTCCTTATTAAAGATAATTATATCTCGATGAATATCTCTTTCGTCAATTGATACCAATGCAACATGATTGTTTATTGAAGATTAAAGTTTTAAGCTCCTTGAGATTGTTATATCTTGTTCTAAACTACGAGGAAGATGATGAATATCTTTTTGGTCAAATGTTACCATTGCTACATGATAAGTTTGAATGCAACCTTGGCAATATTGTGGTTTGCAATCACTTTGAAAGTTGCTTTGAGTTTGGGGAATGTTTGCCTTGAGAAACTAAAATCTAGGGTAGAGAGAAGGAAAAAGTTGGATTTGTGGATGCTTCTAGGGCAGTTTGGCCCGTTTGGATAATTGGCAATGACATAGGTGGAAATTTATTTTAAACTACATGTTGAGGTTATGCCATCTACAAGAAAGCTTTATCTTGTAAACAATTTTTAGAGAAAAGAGAGGTTCTCATTTTACAAAGGGAATATTCTAAATGCAAATGAGGAGTTTACAAGTTAAATGCTAATTACTCACTACAAGTAAAGGAAAGAGGTGTTCTCATTTTGCAAAGAGAATATTCTAAATGCAAATTAGGAGTTTACAAGTTAAATGCTAATTACCACTACAAGGCTATGGAATGTTTACTTCAACCATGTATTCATCACTAGAAAGGTAAGAACGGATGTGTGTGGTGTTTGTGCAAATTAGGATAATCAATTAGGATTGCCATAAAATGTTGTTTGTTTTAAGAATAATTGCTTATTAAAGATTATTATATTTTAATCTAAATTATAAGAAACACAATGAATCTCTCTCTCTCGTCAAAACAATCGATACTAGTGTTACATGATTGTTTATTAAAGATTAAAGGTTTAAGGTCCTTGAGATTCTTATATCTTGTTCTAAACTATGAGCAACACGATGAATATCTTTTTGGTCAATTGTTACCATTGCTACATGATAAGGTTGAATGCAACCTTGGTAATATTGTGGTTTGCAATCACTTTTAAAATTGCTTTGAGTTTGGGGAATGTTAACATGGAGAAAGTATAATCTAGGGTATAAAGAAAAGAAAAAAGGTTGGATTTGTGAATGCTTCTAAGGAAATTGGCCCATTTGGATAAACTACATGTTGAGGTTATGCCAACTACAAGAAACTTCATCTTGCAAACAATTTTAGAAGGAGAGAGGTGTTCTCATTTTACAAAGAGAATATTCTAAATGCAAATGAGGAGTTTTCAAGTTAAATGCTAGATGCTAAATGCTAATTACTCATTCCAAGGCTATGGAAGATTTACTTTGACCATGTTTTCATCCCTACAAAGGTAAGAACGGGTGTGTGTGTGTGTGTGTGTGTGTGTGTGTGTGTGTGTGTGTGTGTGTGGTGTTTGTGCAAATTTAAAGAGTAGAAGAAAGAGTGCAAAAGATCTTGTAAAACTTAAAATGATCATTATTGCTCTGAAAATGCATAAGAAAATGGGAGAAAGAAGGCAATGGGTCATAGAAAAGAGTAGAGGAAAGAGTGCAAAAGATCTTGCAGAACTTGAAATGATCACGATTGCTTTGAAAATCCATAAAGATGAGAAAGAAAATGAGATAAAGAAGGCAATGGATCGTAAGAAAAAGTGTTTTTCATCACCAAAAAAGTACATTGGATTGGTTATTGATAGAATGGACCAAAATAAATCCTACTTGTCTCATTTATCAAGGCTATTAAAGGATGTTAATGAGGAGACTCTTGTGTAAATGCATTTGGTTGGTTGCCTTGTATACAACCATCAACGAGTGCATTCTAAAGTCTGCATATCCTATATGTATAATGATTCCAATTTGACAATTACAATAAAATATGCAATAATACATTTGGTGATTTCATCTTAGGAAGGTATATTGCCAAAGAAACTATACCTTCAACTTCATAAAACAAAAATGAAAGAGAGAAAGAGGTTGCTAGACAAAGCCACTCAATATGCATAACAATAAGATGTGAAATGGTGGGAGGTTCTCTTTGATGATGACTAAGAGAAAACTCTTGCTAAATTCTTAGAGATTATTGGGATTTAGTTAATCCTTTTGTTTGGTCAGTCATAAGTGAAAACATGTGTCACACTCAAACACATATTCCTTAGGAGATTGAGAGTGAAAATACACATGGAGATTGAGAGTCTTCTTTATGCTAATGCATGAAAGATGCATCTAGGTTTTTGAAGACGAAGAAGAGAATAGCTTCAAGATTTGGAGTGCAGATCCCCAAGATATTAATAAGGGAACTCTCATGGCTATGTTAGTAGAGGATGATGACCTTGGCTATCTATTTTTTATAAGTCATAAGGATGAAAAACGATATAAATGGGGACATAAGTTTTCCTCTCACTATTCATCGATTTTTATATTAAAAAAAAACTAGAAAATAACACTTCCAAATGAGAAGTGGACTATAAGCAAGATGAACAAAGAAGAGAAAGAATACCCCTAGCACTTTAAAACTTGATAAGGTACTTGTTTATGACTTTATACTTCCAAAAATAGGATACGTCAAAAAGTCAAAATAGCCAATTCTAATAATGATAAAAATTTTGTACAAGAGAGATTTGTGAAGGACCAATAATTGTATGCACCAGGGAACACACTTTTTTCATCGATTGAGAACACTTGAACCTTGCAAGATAGAGAGAAGGAGAGAAGAATGCAAGGGTCTGACTAGTCTACACCTCAATTCACTCTAGGTAGAATAACTCCCTCTTGTGGGAGAGTTAGGATCCTCAACCTTGCCTCCTTTGTAGTCATCACAAAAGAGCTTTGCACTAGGTAGGGAAGAGAGAGAGAGAGAGAGAGAGAGAGAGAGAGATATTAAAACCTTAATATATATATCCTTTTGATGTCTTTGTTTGCTTAGGACTCCTATCCCAGTTACATCACATCACGAGAGTCAGCGGCTTACTCCTGATGTACCTCCTAGTACTTAGGTGACACCTGATTCACAGGGTAGTGGCCGTTCCTCCTGCAAGTATATCTTTTATGGCGATTACGGATTAAATATCAAGTATTTTTTACGAACTCACATCTCAATATATCGTATGTTTGTATTGCGCGTAGGCATCAGCGGCGGCAGAGTACCACACCACCAGTGCCCCCACCAGTGCCCCCACGAGTGTGCCGATCCACCAGTGCCGATGTGCACGTGCCCTGGGACTTTGGGTGTCACATGCGACATCACACCTGACGGGGGTATCCTTCAGGTCGGAGCCGGCATCGCCTTCAGATGACGGATGAGAGATCTTTGCATGTCATATCTACAGCGAGTTTATATACCATGGCAGTTTCTTCAATGCCGCGGGGTGAGTGAAAACATGAGAGATTAGACAAAAGAAGGAGAAAGAGAAAAGAGAGTATCCATCAACACCATCACTCACCCACACAATCCCTAAGCGTGCATGCTACAAAGAAGAAGAGAAAGCATACAAGCCCTTCAACCACAAGAGGAAGAAGACTCAAATTCAATTGTGAGAATGGAATTATATGTTTTCTTAGTCAAAAATGTCTTATATACAAGACTCATTTGTATAATGCCTAGTTATCCAAATAATGTTCGGGTTAGTCTAGGCCAATTTCCTAGTCTAAATGTATATTATCAACATTACACAAGTCGTAAGCTCGGTGTTTAACTATCTTCTAGCATTTCACAAGTCGTAAGCTCAAATTTTCCATAATCAATTCACCTAATGCGCATTGTGCAGTGCAAAAAATATGGCGCAATACAAAAAATATGGCTTGAAGATGTTGCCACATGTTCGAAGTAATGTTAATCAATGTTGTTAACATACCCCCTCCCTAATCACGATTTCGACCTCGGAATCGGCAGTGAAGCTTAGTGAGAGGCTAGTGGTAGAAGCCATTGAAATCCCAATAGAAGTTGAAGCGAGACTTTGTGTACTTGGTGGTTCGACGAAAAGCTTTGTAGAATGTCTGGAAGGTTGCTTCGCACATATCTTTGAAAGTGAGCATGTGTCAACCTTGTATTCATTGTACTCGCTAATAGTAGCTGAGTATTTGGTGAAGAGTTGGGCCTTTGTTAATATCGAAAACCATGCCTTGTTTACCTTCATCAAATGTATGCCAGTTAGGAAATTCCACCAAAAGGTTGATGATGAATCGAAAAAAGCATAGATGGGTCCTGCACTACATCGTAATCTTGTATGAACTTTTTAATTGTGCGAAGCATGCAGGAGTAGGGATGTTGAGGTGGAGGTATCCATGGGAAATTGAACTGCAGCTTCGGATTCTTCTCCACCTCTTGTTCAAAGAGGTTTGTGGTGCCCATCTGCATTTGATCAAGAAATAAGAAGGGTTGATCTTAAGATACCTTAGAGCATAGCAGTACTCCTTCCACAATACTTGGCCTGGCGAAGGTAGGGTCATCACCACATAGGTTGCTCTCTTATCAGGTTGTGCGTATTAGGGACTGCCCTAGCTTATGGTCATTTGTAACCCCCACGGTCTCTCTTTTACGATGAGATCTAGACCATCAATTGAACTTATGTTCTAGATAAAGATTGATAAGGCATAAATCCAAGCGATCGGTGATCTTGTTGATGTCAAGGGTAGAATTGGAGCATTGTTACTGGTCCAAGATTTAGAGGGCTCTGTCAGTATCAATCCCATTGAGAGGATCACACCAGTTGAATGGGGAGTAAAGGGGTGCATATGATGCTACTCTCCGATGAATGGGGGTTCTGGGATCTTGCCTTCTTCCAAGACCTATGATGGGAGAGAGGGGTGATTAGCTTGTGAGGTTGAGGCCTTGGTGAGTCCATTAAGAACGTCCTTAAGAGAGGTAAGTGGTGGGGGTAGCTTGGGAGATAATAGGGTGATCCAAGCAGGAGTGGCAGGTGGTGAGGTGAAGGCGAGGAGACGGGAAGCTAATGTAGAGGGTTGGTCTAGAGAAAGGGAGTAATTTTTCCTTACCTTTGGCAGAAGTCCCAAGAGCAGGTGCAGCTAAAGGGAGGCATGATGTGGAAGGGCCTTGTGAAGCTTCATGCCGCAACTACCCATTTGCTAAAACTATGGGGGGGGACTTTTTTGGACATGTCTTTGCTACCGCGGATGCATCATTGTCATCCTTGTCCCTGGCAATGTTTTTGGACATGTCTTTGCTACCGCGGATGCATCATTGTCATCCTTGTCCCTGGCAGTGTTTTTGGACATGTCTTTGCTACCGCGGATGCATCATTGTCATCCTTGTCCCTGGCAGTGTCGATGGTGTCCTCTTCCTCTTCCTTTACCTCGAGTGTTGGCTTCATGGATTGATAAAATTCGAGAGTATCCCTATATTCTTTATCGGAGATGTCTTAGGGGTAGGCCACGTGCACTATGTTGAAGAGGTGGCACTTGCTATGCGCATCGATTTGTAGCTCTTCTTTTAAACTCTATTGTATAAGGATGTCGATGGGTGTGTAGATAGTGCTTGCCTTCATAGTGATATGGTGATAGGTCTCATTCATGACATGCTAGCCATGTGTGTGCATCCACTGTATGGCCCTATTGATACAAGGATGCGGATGGGTGCGTAGATAGTGATGGCCTCAGTAGTGAGATGGTGATAGGTCTCATTCACGGCATGCTAGCCATGTGTGTTGGAAGTGGGTATTGGCATAACTCATCGGGAACAAAAATATCAAGGAAGTCACCCTCCTCCAAGTGGTCGAAAAAGGTAAGGACATGGCACCAAGACTAGAGGTTTAGGCAGAGGATGTGGTGAGAGAAACGAAGATGGTGGAGGGCTTAGTGAAGGAGATGGTGTTCTAGAAGAATAGCATGGCAAGGGTGTTGCGAGAGGCATCATTAGAGACTTTAGTAGCATGGTGGAGAAGGTGGAGGTGGGAATCTCCTCGTCGAGGAAGATGTTGTTTTGGAGGAGGTGAGCCAAAGGGTCCTGTTGCTCTGCGAGGCTGGTTGGGGAGGGATAGCGAGGTTTGGTAGGCGCATCCATAAGACTGTCGATCTTCCGCTCTGTCTATGAGGTGACGTGCTTGGGTTGGGGTCTAGCTTCATCTCTATAATGGTGTGTTCGAGCTGGGTGATGGTTTGGTCCTTGGCTTTAATGGCCCTCTAGAATTTGTGCCACTACTTGGACATTTGATTGTGGACATTTTCCACTTGCTTTTGCCTGATTTACGTGTCACGGTCTCGGCCGTTTTGAGTGTAGTAATAGCCAAGGTGAGTTCCTCATGGATTTGTGCTCTAGCTTTCCTAGCTGCCCCCACTTCCTAGGTGGGACCTTTAGCTCACGTTGAAGATGAGTGATCATAGAGTTGGCTTCAAGGGGCTATACTTGCAGCCTATCATTGAGGGCAATGGTGGTGACGTTCTTCTAAGTCTCTAGTTGGGCAATGTTGGCATGCACCAGAAAGAGTGCTTGTTGGGCCACATCCATCTTCTCCTTTTGTCTAGCCACAGAAAGGTTTTGGAGTAGCGAGAAGCTTTCGGCAGTATGCTTGAAATCTAACTATTTATATAAGTAGACCACTTCTTGTGCCTTATTATGCAATTGGTAAAGCTCAACAAGTGCATTCCAAGCTTGCTTTGCCAATTTCATATAAGCAAATATGAGGAATAATGCTCCTCAAAGTTCCACCAATGCATGTGCATGTGTATCCCTCTCATCCCACCTGTTTTGTTTTGTTGTGGGAGGTGTAGAGGTAGATGCCACAATTATATCTGAACTAGTGCCACCATCCAAGGTACCTATACTATTTTGCCTTAAAATCTTTCCAAGTGGTTAGAGCATCATTAGAAATCTTTTATGTCAACCACCACAATTAATTATTGTCCCCCTCATCACAAAAGACTATCTCAAAAAGCCAAAGATTTGTTGGTGTCAAAATCACCCATGATAAAGTTCTCAAATTTGTCTATGCTCTCGGCATATTTGAATTCCTAGAAGAAGAGACCTCTTTTTTTACTTTCCTCTTTTCATAGAAGAAGAGACCTCTATTTTCACTTTCCTCTTTTCCTCTAGCATAATTGCTCGTGCTACTTCTCAAAGGGCTTTCTTTGAGAGGCAATGCAGTCCCTCTTACCTATCAGGAGCTTGTTAGCTTACTGTTGCGAAATAGAAAGAATATCTCTAAGAGTTCTAGCCTAGAAACCAAGGATAAGGGTAAGAAATTACAGTGGAATACTAATTCAAACAAAAATTCTGAGTCTAAGGGTGATTCCGACATGCCAAAGAAGGTGACTTGCCGGTATTGCAAGAAGCTCAGTCATGCAATTGACAATTGCGTTAAACTTCAAAATAAAGAAAGGAATCCAACAAGGGTTCTAGTAGTTGTGCCTCTGACAATCAGAGTTCTAAGAAAGAGGACTCTGGTAATGTCATTACCCATCAAGACTTCTCACTAATGTTTGTTTGCAGCTATAATTCTGAATAGGATGCATATGTTAGTGCAACTCTCTCTAAGAATTGGTTCCTTATAAACAATGGTGCTTCTAATAAGCACATAACTTCTTAAAAATGCTTGGTCAACCATATGGACACTGCACAAGGTGGTTACATGTGCCAACAATGCCTCTTACCCCATCAAAGGTATTGAAGAGATAGTTCTCACTACTATTTTAGTGGTGAAAAGCTTTATCTTCAAAATGTACTTTGTGTTCTAGGAGTTCACAGAATCTACTTTCTATGTCCACTCTAGCAAGGGGGGTCTTAATGTTGAATTTGCAGATGATACAGCAGTGTCCATGTGACAGAGAACATGATAAATATAATATTTTTACTAGATCTATAACCACTTATGGTTTGTACAAACTAGACATGTATGATAAGTGTGATGTTGCTTGTCTGATAGACACTAATACAATGGAAGATGCCCAGTTATTGTGGCATGCTAGGTTTGGCCACACTTCTATTGGTGGGGCTTAATGCTTAGCGGATCTTCCTCAACATGATCCATGACCAAGATATGTTTGTGAAGGACATCCTTGGCAAACTTTCTCGCCAACCTTTCCCAAAGAATGTAGTAGATGGAACTGATCATAAATTGCAACTCATACACAATAATATGTGTGGTCCAATGCGAAGAGACTACTTCTTTGGGAGAAAACTTATACTTTGTTTCATTCATTGATGATTACAGTTCATTCAACTGGTCTTACCCTATGAAAGAAAAATCAAAGGTATTTTAGCATTTTCAACACTTTGCTGCTATGGTTGAAAATGAATTTGGCTTAAAGTTTCAAACCCTCCATTCAAACAGAGGGGAGGAATATATGTCTAATGTATTCAAATAATTTTTGGCATAGAAAGGCATTAAGCATCAGTGTTTAAATCCTTATACACCCCAACAAAATGGTGTTACTAAGAGGCAAAAAAAAACTCTCATGGGGAGATGATTAAAGGTTTACAGCTTCCACAAAAGTTTTGGATGTAAGCGGTTCTTTGTGCTAGCTATGTGTTGAACATGTGGCCTACTAAAGCTTTGAAGACTATCATATGCACATGTGCCAGCACAAAGCAGAACTAAGCTTGATGACAAGGTAGTGAAATGCCTTTTTATTAGCTTTAGTGCTAAAAGCAAGGATTATCGTCTCTAGGGGATGGTCATCGAGCGAGCTTGGTTGTGCAGGAAGCTTTTCTTGGCTGTCCTCTCTCTCTCTCTACGAACAATCTCTCTCTAACTATTGCCACCGCCACTGCTGCTGTCGTCTAGCCCAACCTAGCCCACACCACCCTCTATGTCCTTCTCCCACTCTCTTCCCTCCCCCTCTCTCTCTTCTCTCCCTTTTCCTCTCTCTAGGAGAGAGAGTGTGGTGTGGGCTATATTTATCTCTATATCCTCCTCTCTCCTTCTCCCACCCTCCCTCTCTCCCTCCCTTTCACTCTCCCACCCTCCCTCTCTCTCCTTCTCCCACCCTCCCTCTCTCTCCTCTCTTCCTCCCTTTCTTTCTCCCACCCTCACTCTCTCTCCTCTCCACCCTCTTCCCTCTCTTTCTCTCCTTGTCCCACCACCGCCTAGCCCACACCACCCTCTCTCTCCTTCTCCCACCCTCTTCCCTCCCCCTCTCTCTTCCCTCCCTTTCACTCTCCCACCCTCCCTCTCTCTCCTCTCTCTCCCTCCCTTTCACTCTCCCACCCTCCCTCTCTATCCTTCTCCTCCTATCCTCCTATCGTCTCTCGCTCCTATATCCTTCTCTCCCTCTCTATCCTTCTCTTACCTCTTAGGCCCCTTCCCCCTCTCTCTCTCTCTCTCTCTCTCTCTCTCTCTCTCTCTCTCTCTCTATATATATATATATATATATATATATATATATATATATATATATATATATATATATATATATATATATATCTTTGCTCACTCTCTCTATCCTTCTCTTTACTCTCTCTCTATCCTTCTCTATATCCTCCCCCCTCTCTCTCGCTCTCTATATCCTCCCCCCTCTCTCTCTATCCTTCTCTTGGCTCTCGTTCTCTCTCTATCTCTCTCTCTCTCTATCATTCTCTTTGCTAACTCTCTCTATCTCTCTCTCTCTATCATTCTCTTTGCTATCTCTCTCTATCCTTCTCTCTTTTGTATCTCCTTCTCTCTCTTTATCCTTCTGTTACCTCTATCCTTCTCTTAGCTATCCTTCTCTCTCTCTATCCTTCTCTTTGCTAATTCTTCAGTCCTTCTCTTTACTCACTCTCACTGTCACTGTCACTCTCATCTCATCTCCCTCTCCCTCTCTCTATCATTCTCTTTGCTCACTCTCACTGTCACTCTCACTCTCACTCTCATCTCCCTCTCTCTCTCTCTCTCTCTCTCTCTCTCTCTCCCTCTCTCTCTCTCTCTACCCTTCTCTCTCTCTCTCTCTCTCTCTCTCTCTCTCTCCCCCTTTTTTACTCACTCTCTCTATCTTTCTTCTCTACCCTTCTCTCTCTCTTTCAGTCCCTTTCTTTGCTCTCTCTCTTTATCCTCCCTCTCTCTCTCTCTCTCTCTCTTCCCTTCTCTTTGCTCTCGCTTTCTCTCTCACTCACTCACTCTTTATGTCCTTCTCTTTGCTCACTCTCACTCTCGCTTTCTCTCTCTCACTCACTCTTTATGTCCTTCTCTTTGCTCACTCTCTCTATATTTCTTTCTCATTTCTCAACAAAGCTTACTTAACTCATGTTTTACGTACAAATCCTCGAGTCTACAAACGCTTCACTACCTTATTCATTCACATAATATAGAAAATGTCAATTCTTTATTGGTTTGTACATATATAAGCATCTTTGCTAAGGGGAATGATTTCTTATTGCAAAACCCCAACATACATTGCTCTCATCCTCTTTCTCTATTTTTTAATATGAAAAATAAGATCATGACACAATCATAAACAATTGCTACAAATAAGATCATGACCCAGTCACTTGAATATTCACAAATAAATATGTTTACTACACTACAATGAAATCTTCATCAAGACACCCTCCACTACATCCTTTTCGGGATCAATACAAACAATGTTCATGCCTAGTTTTTGTGCTACCATAGCACAATCTCCACATCCAGCATAAAGCTCTACTAACACTTGCCCTTGCTTTACATGAGGGCTCAACAAGCTATCCCAAAAGTCATATCCACACTGAGATCTACCTACAAAGAAAACATCTCTTAATTCCACCAAAAAATGTAAGGCCCTTATTTAGGAGCATATGAAGAGTTAACTCCATACCTTGCCATGCTATCTTATCTTGGCGTCTGCCCCAGTGCATCATGTTGCAAGGATCAATGATATAATCAGGTGAGAAAGGTTGTATATGGTTTTGTCCAACTATGCTCATGAAGGTAGCAGCGAAAGAGGTATATATTTGCACAAGACTATGAGATGATTTTTTATAGCAAAACATGATGCTCAATGGCAACCTCTATGGTAAGTGTTGCTTACCTCTTGTCCAAAAGCCCTTCCAATCTGCGTTGTACATCACACATTCACCAAGGTGTCCAAGGAAAAGCTAGAACGCTCGACGTGAGCTATAATGATTGCTAATTGATACACAATATCGATGACAATAATAGAGCCATTATCGTCTAAGATGGTATCACAAATCTGAAGCAATACATGCTCCTCTCCATCTATGTGGCATTAATTAGAATGACATACACAAAAAATGTAAGCATGACATACACACATGCAACATATGCACAACAACACACATGGTCTTAATGATTGAAGGGAAGATAATCTTATCACTCACATGTGCAAAGATTCCATGGTGGGATAATGTCATCGGGGTAACCATAAACAAAACTTCCTGTGGGCAACCTCACTACAATACAATCACACGCTATGTTTGTATTGACACCTTTACTAGTAAAGGTCCTATCTCCCACATTGGCCTTTAGCAACGTATCAAAGACATGTTCTAGCTCTGATGGACACTTGGTTCAGAAGTGCACGGCCTATCTTCAAAGAATCCCCAACACATGCCATCATCTTTGTAGAATAATGTCATGCCACACCATGTTGAGTAGAGTTATATATCCATTATTATTACAAGATATAAAAGACACACCTTTACAATTATTTCACATGTGGTCACAATTGATTATTACACCTGTTAACGTTGAGGCTTCTATAACGGTAGAGGAACTAGCACTTTGATGTTCGCTAGGAGCACCGAGGACTACTGTCGTGGTATGATGAGACACTCCTACAAAGCGTACATTTTGTAAGTGCATGCATCACACAAATACTTTACATTATCATTACCAATTAGTAAAATCATATCTGGCAAATTCATTTGGATTGGAGTTAGGTCACCCAAGCTAGGTGGATAAATTGGTCGCAATGGTGCATTTGGCACTTCACCTTTTGCCAAGCTTATCTAAATCCATAACTTAATCTATGTTAGTATGCAAACAATGTAACAATAATACCAATGAAACACAAGTAAAAGAGTGCCTTGCCTATGTTGCTGCATGACTAACTTCTTCAACTTTTGGGATTGCCTCAATCTTGCATATGCTATCATCAGAATCGCTTTCGTCATATTCTAATGGAGAGGTATCAAAGTCGTCCTCTTCCTGTAATGACTTTCCTTTTTCCTTTCCCTTTGTTGCATCCTTTATAGGCACTTTTTTTCCATCATCATTATCATCCTCTTTATCATTATCATCCTCTTCATCATCATCATCCCTTTGGCACTTTTTTCCCTTCATCATTATCATTCTCTTCATCTCATCATCATCCTCTTCATCTTCATCACCCCCTTCATCTTTCATAAGACCTTTACCTTTGCCTTGAACATGTGATTTCACATAGACTTCTAGGCTTCACAATAGAATTTACCATTTGAAAAGATATAAGAAACAATATTTAAATTAAAGTAAAATATCTAATTGTATAGTTTATACCATGGTTGATTGCTTTTCTTTACAAGTTCGAGTATACATCTCCTTCTTGCTCTTGGGAAATTTGCCACTTGGAAAGTCAAGGAACAATGGGCATCTCTTGTATATCTCTGCATCCCAAAGGTCTCGAAGTTGCTGCTATGTATACATAGTGCTTTCATGTTTTGGATTGTGCCATTCTTTTAAGATTGCAGACACATCTACAATAGATCTCTTCGCATGGCACTTACAAATCCATCTACACATTATTATATCCGTTCAGTTTACAAATATAAGAGTACAACCAAGTAGTAAGTATACTTTATGGAATGTTACTCACCTGAACACAGCACGCTTTGGTAGCCTTGGGACGACAGTAGGTTTCGAAGCTACCACATCTTGTTTCTTTAGGGATCCCACCATTTCCTCAAACAGCTTCCCAAAATACATTCTCTTAAGATCAGTGAGGTCATCCAGGAATGTATATGAAATAATTGCCTTATACCTTTTTGATATTTCTACAAGGACGACTACACCATGTGCTCCAATCTCATGCCATATGACTTCTCTTCGAAGCCAACCCTGAATAAACTTGCATTTACTGCATTGCCATTGAAATTGTTATTCAAACAAAATAGAGTACTTTGTAAAATATCAAGAAGATAGAAAAAGTAATCATTATATACTTTTAGAGATTTGTGAATCCTTCAGCCTCTGCAAATGACCATCAATCAAAATATCCAAAATCTGTGCTTTGTGGTCATTTGGCAACAAGCTAACTGCTAAGCTGTATAGCCTATCCTCTGTCAAATAATCCGGTTTCTCGTCTTTCCAATTAACTTACATTAGTCATCTGCAACACAACACCATAATTAAACCGCAACATTAAAACCATAAAATGTTGTTGCCTATGAAATAGACAGAGAAATAGTGTAGGATTTCTTACTCAAATAAACCTTCCTCTTGTGTAGGGTGGTTTGTAATCACCGCTAGCCGCCTTGTACCATACCTCCACTTTCTTTCATCTTTATAAAATGCCGTTCTCCATTTCTTTTCAAACTATGTACTCATCCTATTATTCACAAATTACAACATTAGTGGATGATATGCAAATGTCTATCATATATTGCAAGTATCTAACTAGAATACTATTTGGGAAAGAGCTTGCAATTATACCAGGATGGGTAGCCCTTTTTTTTATGTGTCAAGGCATGCTTTTCCATCCATGCCTTGTTCATCTCTCTAGTGTGGTTCATAATTGTTTCTTTGTTTTGCCAGCCCAAGCGCCGTAATGAGGCACACTTTGTCCACAAGGGAAGAAGAAACATAGCCCACTTCATTCATTCTATGGCAATAAAATTTAAGGTTAATGAAAGATTGAAACATAGTAGGTCAAATATTCCTAATTCAAAGAGTCTTAAAATATATATTCTCTTACCTATTTAAGCAAGAGATCACTGTGAGAACCTCCCCCTCACTATCCTTATTGAATTTAATAAGGATAGCGTCAACACAAGGATGTCTTAATGCGACATTCTTGAATGCTACAGTTAGATAGTGTAAATCTAATTAGTACCAAAACTATTTTATAAAACAAAAGACTGCATTCAAAAAAGTAAGCAATTTAAGTAGACTCACATTTATTAATCTCCTCCATCCATGCCACAACTCAATGATTGCCATCCTACACATGCAACATCTTGTTGCTCATGGATTCCCACTCTGTGCCTTTGATCATATTCTCAAACTTCTCGTTTTTCAATCACCAGATGTCATCCCAGGTAATAACATCATCTTGAGTCACTTCTCTAATAGGATTATGGGATGAAGAGATGGAGCAAATGAACCTGTAGCTATCAACAACATAGCTATTCGTATAAAAATTCCCTTGCTAGCTTCTTGTAGCTAAACTACACTCTTCGTATAGAGGGGTTAGGCACAAGTCTCCACAAGGGAATAGGTGGCAAAGGAGTGGATTTCACCACCTACAATGTACACATACATGTTATGCTTGGTAATCTAAAAGATACCTTATGTAAGATTTGATAAAAAGTGGTTTAACAATTACCTTCACTCTGTTAAGACTATCTTGTAGGAGTTTTAATTGCAAGCGAGTTGTAGGCGTCACCATGAGACCCTCATCATTCTCGCCTTCTTTTTTAATTCCCTCGTTCATCTCTCCTACTTTATTAGTTTCTTCTTTAACGATTTTTGAAGAAGCACCTTTATTTGAAGACTTAACAGCTTGACTTGGATTCCTTTGAGGAGGACTCCAATTATCATTTTCCTCTTGCACTTTCTTCCTCTTCTTGGTACTAATTACTTCTTGGCTTACTTGCCTGTGGTGGTGGCAGGTGTGCTCTTTATACGTTTTGCATGCTTTGGTTATGGGGTTTCGTTTGGTATGTTTGTAACAATCTAAACACATCGATATATACAAGATAGATTGCTTGAGTCAAAAAAATCACAAAAAAAGAGCATAATTGGAAAGGTGGAGAGAGATAAAATAAGACTTACACAATCTCTGGCTAGCCACACAATGATGTATCCTTTAGTTTGATTTAACTTGTTCATATCACCATCTTTGAGGGGAAAAGGAAGAGAAACATCTCCCACCTTAACATCTTCTATCGACACACCAACATGACCAAGCCGCAAAGCAATTCCACGGACAATATCCACAGTGGGCTCTACATGCAAGACAGTCCTAGTAGCTACCTTCGTATGACTGAACATCAAGGATACTTGTGTCCCTCTTTGAAAAATTGGAGAGATGCCATGAGGAGCAATATGAGAAGAAGGAGATTGAACAAGGAAGAAAGAGTCCTAAAAGATATAAGAAAGCAAAAGATAAAAATAGAGCAAAAAAGCAATAGATATAAATAGAGGGATAGATATAAATAGAGAAAAAAAATATTAAATTAAAAATTAGGGTTTTAAAAGAAGAGAAAGAAGGAACAAATGAAGAAAAGAGAGGAGAAGAAAAGGTATAGAGAGAGAGTGAGGAAAAAGAGAGTGAAGGAAAGGTTAGTGAGAGAGAGAACGAGAAGGGGAGTTTCCTGAGAGAGAGAAAGAGAGAGGGCTATCATTTTAGGATTTAGGGAGGGAGAGAGTCTATGAGAGAGAGAGGGGAAGAGAGTTTTGCAGGGGGCATTTTGTTATTAGGAGGGACGGGGGAGGTAGAGGGCGTTTTGCTTTTAGGGGGGGGGGGGGGGGGAAGAGGGCATTTTTCTTTTAAGGAGGGGGGAGAGGGAAGATAGACTACCGCGTTGCTTTGGGGGGGGGAGGGCTGCCGTGTTGTAGAGGGAGGGGGGCGCATGCACCCCCCACTTAGTCACCCCCGTCACCCTTAGTTGGGGGTAACGACTGTCGCCCTTAGTCACCCCCACTAAGGCGAACTGTTGCCCTTGGGGGGTTACCAACTAGGGGCACCCACCCACTTCAGGGCAATGGTCGCCCTCCCTTAAGTGGGGGGGTGGGGGGGAGGTCACCCTTAGTCACCCCCACCCATAGTTCTAAGTTATGGTATTTTGAAAATGGGGCTCATCCTTAGTCACCTCCTCCCCCCCCTCCCCCCCTACTTCTAAGTTATGGTATTTTGAAAATGCTTGATGTTTTTCATACTTACACAAACATGCTAAGCATGACATGTATAGTTGTAATTATGCATGTGCACATGTGTGTTATATTCCTCCACAATGTGGTGATGCTGCATTGTGTTACACACTTGAGGACCTTTGAAGAATGGAGGAGTATGATGGAACCGGAAAGCTTCTTTGTCTCTCTATGTCGAAAATAAGCGGTCTTTATAAGTTTGTACGTTGTAAGCATAAGAACGTTTGGAAGGCTACTAACCCTACGACTTTTAGATTTTGTGTATTAATGATATTATTTATAATGATCATTTTTTAAAATGAGTATATTTTTTTAAAAAATGTAATATGTATAGAATTCGTGTTTAGACTTTGAATTCATTGTCACTCATTAGTTTGTTGTATGTTTGTGAGATGGTTTTTTGAGAGCTTGTGTGTTTCTGAGCTGGCTTTGTGAGAGCTTTTCTTACCATGGAGAGCACTTCTTTTCACATTTTTGTGGGAGGTTTGAAGAGTGATCCTATTGTTAGAACTGTAGAGGTTCATTATTATATTACTAAAGCTGATGATTTTGATGGAATATCATGTCCTCACTCTGGATTAAAAGTTTTTGCAATCAAACCAAAAGATGATGGTGTAGATCATCTTATACCTATCAAGTCAGCTAGACCCACTAGAGAGGAACCGCGTTATATCTTTGATAAAGATATAACAACAGAATACCTTGTTATCCTAATAATAGGAGAGTCAAGCAACACTATAGCAAGCACCCCGAAAGAAGTGATTATTGACCTTACAATAGGAGATTCTCCCACAGGTACACCACTTCATAAGAGTGTGGTCAAATACTTATTGTCTGAGGAATCTCATGCTGGTGTTCTTTGTAGATTGTTTATTAGCAAGCACTAATATTAAGAAAGTAGAAGAGATTGCTCAAATTTATAATGGTAATGTGGCTTTTGAGTTGCCGAATGTATGTGATCCTTCAGCCTCTCCAATGCAAGGAATGGAGCAAGCACATGATGGCAATTGTTGGGTGAAACCTGCACAGAGTCATGCGAAGTTTCCTGGAGTTGCACGAAAGACTTCTTGTGGAGACTTATTTGAGTGCACTTATGCCTATTGTGGAATCAGAACTATGAATGGCACATTGAATACAACATCATGGATTTGTAAGCTTATTGTCTTGGCTTAATTTTAGTAAACTTTAATTTATAAGAGTATTTATTGAAACTTTGTAATTTTTCACATAATAGACAAGCTCACATAGAAACTTCCCTCTATGGGCTTAACAACGGATGGATATGGTTCACCAGCTTGTTTCTACTACAAACAAACTTGTAAATATAAGAATTTGTAGTGCTACGGTGTACTATTTGTATGCCTGTTGATCCACATATGTCGAGATTGATGATACATCAAGGGGAACATTTGCATGAGGTGCAAAGGGGCACATCAAAGCATGCATTGCAAAAGATAAGAGAACTTGTGCAAGAGGCAGTTTCAGAGGTTGCTACAAAAGGTACAAATGGACATCACCAAACAACTCACACATTAGATCGTGGTGGATGAACGGTAAAGTCGCTGATGCAAACTTACGAGCCATGGATTGTTCGCTTAGTTGGTGGCATACTAGATATCCCCACTCGGGAAACATCTTGTAGGGGTAAGTATTATTTTCTTGGCTCTCAATAAGAATAGCTTATATTTTGAATCTAAATTGTCAACTTAACTATCTGGTTATAGAATGCGGTTGGAGCTTGCAATTAACTTAATTTCCTATTGTAGGATGTCGATGATGCTTGTGTGCCGCCCATGCTGACCACCAATCTAGCAAAAACGAAGCATGCAAGTTGGTTATCACAAGAGAGGGTTTCAGGGGAACATCTCTTGGAGCATGCCCTACAATAACAAAGTTGATAGAGAAGGCCAAAACATTAAAAGCTCCAAGTCCGTCAAGCACTAGCAGATTGGTGGGGGGGAAGAAGTTGAGTGGCACACCAATGCACGTGCAACCAAACTTTTTTGGTGATAACATTACTGTTAACCGACGTTAAAAACCCACAGTTATAAATCTTGAGGAAGATAACTCATTACAGTGTCCAGAGTATGTCACAGAAAACCTACCACGCAAGAAAAAAAGGTAGGAGATTAAGCTTTCCACCCACTATTCCTTTACCTATAGGTGGTAAAAAAAATTCAGAGGGAGAGGCAACTAAAGTAGAGGTGCAGGAAATTGTGGGGAGTGACATACACGATTCAATGTGGGCTATACGTCGGTGACCAAGATGGTAAGTGCAAAAAGAGCATCAAGAATTGCAGGTAAGGTGTTCCAGCTCCTTCTTTCTATGGTATGAGAGAATGGTCTGGGGGGGAAAGGCGCGAGTTCATGTGGTTTTGTAACAACAGCGTGGATCATACTTGGAGAGTATGTAACACCATTTGTCAATCACTTACTAGACCCCTGGTTGTTTGCATAGTGGGACGAGGTACAAACCTGACTGTGGATGAGATCCGAGAACTGGAGGCTGATGGGTTTGTGCTACAAAAGGGACAATGTCAGAAAGCAAATGACGTAGACCAATGATCAACAAGGTACAAAAGTGGCATATCAGATATGGCAGCTAAGAGAATAGATTTGGCAATTTCAAGTACAACTATAGTCTTTGAGCATTTGGTCATTAAGGTCAAGCAGATGGAAGTGTTTGTAATTGTGACTGAGGAATCACTCGTACATAATGAAAATTATCGGGTGACTATGGGAAAGAATCCATCATGCACATGTCTCGATTTTCAAATCAAGGTAGGTGTTGGACGACCATATTGTGCATGTAAGCACCTTTACCTTGTATATTTGCATATCTTTGGGTAGATGCAAACCATAATATGTTTATACATCAACCCACTTTTAAAAAAAAGAGGACCTAATGAGAATGTTCAGCAGGAGAACAATGTGAAAAGGACCTAGTACTGTTGATAACATTGTACTATAGTTTTGAAAAGATCCTTCATATTGCAATAATAAAATGCCCAATGTCTCAATTATCTATCAAGGACTATTTACTTTTTGGTTTTTTAATATTTTAGCAGGACAATTAATATGGCTATATGTCAATGGCTTGAATATACTCATTCCATTCATCTACTTTTTCAAAAAAAAAGTGGATAGACATGCATCTACTTTTCTAAATTTAGGGAAAAGCCATGCATCTACTTTTCTAAATTTAGTGGGTAACCATGCAAAGTAGCTTTTTGCTTTTTGCTTTGTGTATCTCTAAATTTAACCCGTGCCTCTTACTCTAATCCTCACTTCCAAATCTTGTTGTCTCCCTCTCCCTCTTGTTGCTTCCCTCTCCCTCTCATTGTATTTCTCTCCCTTACTATCGTTCTCTTCCTTATTACAACCCTCACAACCATCAACTACCTTTGTTCATATCTAATGGCTTCTTCTAATAGTCTTAGCTATACTCCGAAAGAAACCATGGAAAGGGTTTGCAAGATTTATGCAACAAAATGGGTAGAGATGCAACAGAACATCTGAGAATCACGGTAGAGGCCTGCAATCTTTGGACAAAGATGCTAGTGGATGAGCCTATTGATTCTGGCGATCTCTTCATGTGGAACATAAGATTGGAGTGCCATCGGTACTTGGCGAAGTTTCGGATATATTGCTGAAAGAGACAGGAGAGCCCCTACGGGAGGAGTTAAAGAATAGAGTAGCCAAAAAAAGTGTATAGGTGTAGGATCCGTAGGTAGTTATAGTATGTTTTCAATTTTAAACAATGTTAGATTGCAGTAGTTGTTAAAACCCTAAGATCTCTCTAGATAATTGTTATGCATAAACATGCATAAATCAGGCATAAACTCATCCACTCGACCACTCTTGAGCCCAAGGGATACACACATGAATTATAATGAAATACATCATACCTTTACGTTTATGTCCCATACCATCAAGAGGTATAACTCCAATCCAATAGCATGTAGCTATAGTGTGAAATGGTAGGTGAGTAGTTATGATCCTCTATACAAGAGAGCATAACATAACCTAGCCTCAAGCTAACATCAAGAGACCATAGCCTAAGCCTCAAGATAACATAGCCTTGGCCTCCAAGTCTCCAAGCCCCCAAGCCCCCTTGAGTGTGCCCCATGCCCCTATTATATAGGAGGGCCCTCAAGTAACTCTTGACTCTCCATTTCCCATGTGTGACCCTTGGATGCCTGACCCTAACCTTAACCCATAAGGTTAGTCCTAACCCATACTCCACTAGAGCTTGTTCCCATGCTTCCATGCTCACAAGCCTAATGTGGGTTAGCCTCCTAGTATATGCACACATAATGTGCATATAACGTACTTCCCCTCTCTCAAAACATTGCACTCTTGCAATGAAAAGAAGGAGAACTGCGCTGAACAATCTCAACGGACTCCCAAGTCGAATCCTCTATTTCCCTATCTTTCTACCTAATTTTAACCTCAAGGATTAGTCAACTACAAAGTTTTCTTTCCCTGAATACAAGTACCTTATCAGGTTCATGTGGAACATAGGATAATTCTTTGACTTCTCAAGGAGTAACTATGTTATCCTCACCTCCAAGTTTCCCTTTCAATCTATTGATATGAAAGATTGCACGAACTCTAACATGTGGAGGTAGTTTAAGTTCATACACAACCGTGCCAATCCAATGTATAAATCGGAATGGACCGTAATATCTAGGAGATAAATTCTAGCATTTTCCTATTAACAAAGTCTAAGAATCTTTAAGAACATTAAAATAAAACAACGCTCTTGGTTCAAAAGACCGAGATGAGCATCCCCTATCAACATAAAACCGTGTCCTATCCTGAGCACTCCTGATAGAATCCCAAGCTTCGGTCAGCATTTCTTGCATATCACGCAAGAAATCCCTTGATGCATCAAGCTCGATGTCCTTAAGACTGACATCAATAGGTGCCCTGGGTTGATACCCATACATAAGCATGAACGGACTAAAACCAATAGCCGTATCTTTAAAACTATTATAGGCAAATTCCATCATTGGAAGATATTTTCCCAATTTGATGCTTTTCCAGAGACATATGCACTTAGCATATCCTCTAGAATCTGATTCATACGCTCTGTTTGCCCATCATACTGCGGATGATTATAGAAATTCATACTCAAAGTAGTTTCCTCGTTGTTGTAAACCATTCGGAATAAAGTAGAAAAACATGGCATTATAACAGCAGGAACTAGGTATCCATCGACGACCCGACATACCCACATCTGCACATGGAATTATTGGTGTCCCGAGTTGCCCATATCAACACAGAGAGTCATCAACGTCTCGATAAGTCACATATGTCCATCCGTAAACCATCAGGTTGACTGTATAAATCACCTAAAGTATAGAACTAGAGAAAGAAATACCAACAAAGGAAAAATCTAAATTTCCTTAATCCGAACACAATAAGATAAACTCGTTGAACTCTAAAGAAAGAGTTTTCAACAAGTGAAAATACCGACGAGATTACACTCATCAATACATGTAGGCTATAGATAAAAGAAGTTTATCTAGAG
Source organism: Cibotium barometz (assembly GCF_041138505.1). NCBI lineage: Eukaryota > Viridiplantae > Streptophyta > Polypodiopsida > Cyatheales > Cibotiaceae > Cibotium > Cibotium barometz. The sequence continues at coordinate 53,397,981 of NC_141053.1, read as the reverse complement.
AATGCTCACACTATAACTTTTAGTGAATTTAGAAAATGAGATTGTCTTTGAATGTTGAGGTCAACATGCTAAGTGACGTAAGCAAAGCAACAATCTTGAGCCCAAATTATTCCATAAGATAATATATGTGAGAGATCGCTAGTGTCCCATACCACCATGATACCACCCATACATACCTTAACAATTTAAAACTCCCTAGTATGCCGTCTAGGAAATATGAATAAAATCCTGTATAAAAGGAATAAGATGGCCTTATCCCAGACTTTCACATACTAAAATCTGTCTTTATATTCCTAAGACCACATCAAAGAATAACTCTTTCAGAGTACATCATTAGAAAAGAAATTGCATTATTGGCGCCTTTCTAATGATGATAACTACCCAAAACACAATAAAGCTAGGGTAGAAAAATAACTCACCTAGATATATAAGCAACTAGGTATCCGAGTTGGAATATGTACAAGAGTACCAAAAATATACTCCAAAATTATGTGCAAAAAACAAAAGCAAATGCTACCTTCAAAGCACATAAAATTATCCAAAAGATCAAAAGATCCTTATAAAACCATGGATAAAAGCATAGAAGCTCCTCAAATCCATGAAAACCATAGTTGATCATAAAAATCAATGCATGCCATCTAATGATCATTTATCATGCCAAAAGAAGCATTTAAAATTGGTGGCCAACTCATCAATCCAGATTATATGAACGTGGTGTCATTCAAACAAAACTCCAAACTAAGCAAGTGAAACACATATGTGTAGCACTCATTAAAACCCCCTAGACACAAGTGATCTAGGCAGAACCTGATGAGTCCATATAAAACTTGGAAAACATCCAATAAAATCCACCAAAACAAACCGATCAACTAATCCATGATAGAATTTGTCTTAGGCTTATGAAATTAAGCGTAGACCACACTTAAACAAGCGCAAAATAAATTATCATGGAAAAGTGTCAAAGGTGAGATACACTTTGAACGCAGATTCTAGCCATCATTGAAGAAATTAAGGAACATGTCCAAAAAAAATGGCTAAACAATGGCAAAAAATCATGAAAACATCGTTTAGAATAGATCCAAACAGAATATCTACTAATACGAGGTATAATCGTATTAATACTATATGAATAACCCGCATCTATCTAATGTCAGCACGTGAAAACGTACTTCAATATTAAATAACCCTCGAAAATATTAAATTCTTGAGAAAAAAATTATCATAATTTGTTTCCTAATTTTATAGGGCCTCAAAATATGATAATTTTGAATTCCACCAAACCTATCTTATGGCATTCCAAAAAAAAATTTAGCAATTTAATTTACCAAAATACCATTGATATTTAAAAAATACCAATTTTTAGGATTTCTAAAAATAATTTTTAGAATATTCCTTTTTTTTAAAAGAATCCCATCGTTCAAGAAATTCCCAATTCCGCTTGACAATTCTCAAATCCAATGAAAATTTATAATTTCAATGGATTTTCTAATTTTCTGGGTCAAAAATTATATTTTAAAAGGAATTTGGATGGTCACGGGCGCCCGAATGGACACACCACATACCAAACACCAACCCCACATTTTCCCAAAATTTAAAATAACCTTTGTTTAGTTTTTCACTAATTTTTATTTTTTTTAAATTTTAATTTACCATGAACGCATTAGAATACGAACGGTCAAAAAATTTCAGAATTCCAATGGTTTTCCCGGAATACAGAAAGCCAACAATTTGGGAAAAATGAAAAGACAAAAAAAAAATCGGAATGTGAAAGGTCAAAAGTTTCCGGAATCCGAAAGATCAAAAGATTTTCCGAAATTCGGAAAGCCAAAAGGTTTCAGGAAAGTGGAAAGCCAAAAGGTTTTAAGAGAACAAATTTCAGAAATTTCCATAGATTTTTTTTCTCGAATGTCAAATTTCCTCTATTTTTAAGGCTTTTTCCAAGCTTTTTTTGAAAAATTTTCAAAAGTTTTTTTTAATTTAAAAAACTCATTAAAAAAGAACAAAGCGTAATAAGCTTTATTCAAAGCTTATGGAAAAAATTTTAGGTGGGGGGAACGGTTAATTTTTAATTAATCTTGTTAATCATAATTAACTCCTAATTATGATTAACATTAATAAAAAATATTCTTTTTTAAGAGGTGTTTATACACGCGAGAGGAAAAAACAAGAAAATTCAGAATTAAGAGACGAAGAGGGTCCCACGCACACGCGAGAGCATTCAATGCATCAACATGCTGCTCGCTACTGCATTTCAGCTGAAAATCGACAGAAATTTGATCGCATACCCGTAGAAAAACCCATAAAAATGTATAAAAAATACTTTTTAACCATAAAAATGCTCTAAAAAATTAAGAGAAATTTCTTTAAAAATCTAAAAATTTAGGGAATCCATTCTATCAAAAATATCCACAATAAAATATGTGGTGTTTTTGTAAAATTTTCCATTAATGCTTATTTTAAACCATAAAAATAGAAAAAAATAGCATTAAACTCACAAAATTCCCCCGCAACGTCGATTCATCCATTGAATAGTAGTAACACGCGTTCCAATCGCCATATCAACGATCCACATGCAAATCATCAACACAAATTAACAAAATAATATTTTTATTAGTAAATAATAAAATTTACTTCAAAAAATACTAAAAATTATAATTAAAAAAATAACAACAATTAACTAGAGATTGCTCTGATACCACTATTAAAACCCTAAGATCTCTCTAGATAATTGTTATGCATAAACATGCATAAATCAGGCATAAACTCATTCACCCGTCGAGCCCAAGGGATGCACACATGAATTATAATGAAATACATCATACCTTTACCTTGATGTCCCATACCATCAAGAGGTATAACCCCAATCCAATAGCATGTAAGTGTGAAATGGTAGGTGAGTAGTTATGATCATCTATACAAGAGAGCATAACATAACCTAGCCTCAAGCTAACATCAAGAGACCATAGCCTAAGCCTCAAGATAACATAGCCTTGGCCTCCAAGCCTCCAAGCCCCCAAGCCCCCTTGAGTGTGCCCCATGCCCCTATTATATAGAAGGGCCCTCAAGTTACTCTTGACTCTCCATTTCCCATGTGTGACCCTTGGATGCCTGACCCTAACCTTAACCCTTAAGGTTAGTCCTAACCCATGCTCCACTAGAGCTTGTTTCCATGCTCCCATGCTCACAAGCCTAATGTGGGTTAGCCTCCTAGTATATGCACACATAATGTGCATATAACAATAGCCCATGTAATAACCTTTTTTTGGAATAAAGTAGTCTCAACTATAGATCACATTGTCTTTTGTATAAATTACCTTGGAAAATTTTGGGTTTGTTGTTGTTTTGATTAATTATGTCAAATTCTTGGTTTATTGTATGTTTTGAATAGCAGCGTCTTGTTCTTATCTCTCTCGCTCCCCCCCCCCCCCCTCTCTCTCTCTCTCTCTCTCTCTCTCTCTCTCTCTCCCTCTTCCTCTCAAATAATTAGGCCATGATCTCAATCATAATTGAAAAATTATTGACCTTAATAAATTTACATTCTTCATTGATATCTTAAAATTATTCACCTTGTTAATTGTACTCACATGCAATGATATACCATCACATGAAAAGGCTTTAAATGATATGAAATCATGTGCAAAGGTCATGGAGTACCATGCAATGACATGCACATATAATAACAACTAGATGCAATAACATTCACATGTAATAGCATCTAGATGAAGAGATTATGTATAGGAAGGGTGGGACAAGGAGAGAGAGATGGAGGGTGGGAGAGCAAAAGGGAGGGTGGGAGAAGGAGAGAGAGAGAGAGGGTGGGAGAGTGAAAGGGAGGGAGGGAGAGGAAAGAGAGCGAGGGTGAGAGAAGGAGAGAGAGGGAGGGTGGGAGAGTGAAAGGGAGGGAAGAGGGGGAGGGAAGAGGGTGGGAGAAGGAGAGAGAGGGTAGTACGGGCTGGGCGGTGGAACAAGGAGAGAGAGAGAGAGAGAGAGAGAGGGAAGAGGGTGGAGAGAAGAGGGAGGGAGGGTGGGCTGGGTGGTGGTGGGTGGAGATGGTGGTGGCAATAGTTAGAGAAAGATAGTTCAAGTAGAGAGAGAGGACAATCCAGAAAAGCTCCCTCAAAAATCACACTCATCATCTCTACAATCCTCTCACACGAAGAAGATTATTATCAATTGGGATGTTATTTTTTTGCCGAGGATTCTATCTATCCCGAATGATGGACTCTAAAAAGCATGCCTATGCAAATTCAGGTTATTACATGTGCCACTTTTTGTTAATTTTTAAGTAGATTTTATCTAATTATAAGGGGGGAATGCTTAAGGATTTGATGCACCAAATTCAAATCAACTGCTACTAGAAGATACAATAAATCGTGAAAGACCAGCAACAATCAGTGAATCTAGGATTATGCCTAGATGGGTTAGAAGCACCTTACAAGGTAGCAAATTTTCTGCTTCTTTGTAGAATAGAACTACATCCAATGCTCAAACCACTTCTTCAATAGATATTGCTGAATAAGTTTGCATTTCTTAGTTCTCTACATGATGTAGATGAACCTGAGTCTTTTGAAGAGGCTCAAGAAGATCTAAATTGGCCATGCACGATGAAATATGCCATTCAAAAAAATGGTACTTGGGATTTAGTGGATCTACCACTTGGCAAGAAAGCTATTGATATTAAGTGGAATCAAGTGAAAGGTAGATGGATCCGTCGCGCGATAGATTAAAGACTAGATTCCAATTTGTTATTGCTTTGGCAGTCCATCATGGATGGAAAGTGTACCAATTGGAAATCAAATTAACGTTTTGGCAACTTACAGGAAATTGGAAATCAAATTAACGTTTATGTGAGTCAGCGAGCTGGATTTGCCCAACATAAGATATCCAAGCTTAACAAAGATTTATATGGTTTAAAACAAGCTCCTAGAGCTTGGTACCAAGAGATTCATGCCTATTTGATTGGACATGCAATTACTTTATATGTGAAAAAGGACACGCAAGATTTTATTGTTATTGTCATTCTCTATGTAGATGACATGCTCGTGTGACAGGCACGAATGAGGATTTCATTTTACAACTTTAAAAGTTGACCTTGCCTCAAATTTTAAGATGTCAAATCTTGGTCTTTTGTAATACCACTTGGGCATGCAGTTTTATACAACAAGATTAAGGAGTCAAAGTACATCAAAGCAGCATTGCTCAAAGTTAACCTTGCCTCAAATTTTGAGGTCTCAAATCTTGGTGTTTTGCACTACTACTTAGGCATGCAATTTTATACAACAAGATTAAGGAGTCAAAGTACATCAAAGCAACCTTGCTCAAGAGGTTCAATATGGAAAGTTGCAAGCCTATCTCTACACCAATGAAACCTAGTGTAAAGCCTAGTCTGCAAGATGTTGATGAAGCGCATTTGACATAAACACTTATGATCAAGCTGTTGGATGCCTAATCTATTTATGTATGTAACTCACGGCCAAACATCCAATATGGTGTATCACAACTTTCAAAGTTCATGCATTGCCCAAACAAAAAGCATTGGCACATAGTTAAATGTATATTCTGCACACGAAGATACTCAAGATCTTGGACTATTCTATGCCAAAGAGGTGATTTAGAATTATAGGCCTATTTCGATTGGGTAGGCAATTATGATACATGACATTCCACATATAGAAATTGTTTCTTTCTTGGTAATTCGTGTATGTCTTGGCCAAGCAAGAAACAACCAACTATGGCAACCCTTATCGTGTGAAGCTGAATATAGAGCAGCATTCACTGTGAACAGTTGAATGTGTATGGTTGAGAAGATTAATGGGGGGTCTTTATGTCCCTTCAGAGTGCAATAGCAGTTATAAAGAACCCTATCTTTTATGTGAGGACCAAGCACATTGAAGTGCATTACCGCTATGTCAGAGAGAGGCTCTATGTAGGAGAGATCAATCTGGTCTATTGAAGTACACATGACAATGTGGCAAATCTTTTCACTAAAGCATTATCATGTGAAAAGTTTGGGGCCTTATGCAAACCTTTGGGCCTCTTCCCTTTTAGAGACTAACCTGCAATCTTTGTAAACCGCACATTTGTACTACAAGGGGGTTTGTTAGATATTTAGTAGTACTACACCGTGAGGTCATGCACTTATGCCATGGGCACTTTTGTACCACTCGATTTTTCTCCATGGCCATCCAGGTGTGAATAAGCATCTTAGGTTTAGCTAGAATATATGCAACCTCATTCACAATTTAGGGTTGCTTGCTCACTTGTATTTTCACTTTGTACTTGTAGAGAGCTTCATCTCTCTCCTTTGAGCTTGTCGATCTCTCTCACACTCTGCACCCTTGTGTTTTTGTCTTTGAGCATTGTGTGTGTGAGTCTGGATCTCCATTATGTGTGAGCTAACAAGAACGAACTAAGTTTTGTAAATAATTTTGAGGTGCATATTTATCACTTATGGTCTTTATCCAAGAGGCGTAAAGATATCATCACTAACACCATATCACCTTCTTGTGAATTCAAAATTAAAGCGATCTCACTATTGATGTATATGCATATTTTTTAAGCAAGCAAAATTCAACAAGGGTTAAAACATGTGCATACAGTGCATGTGAATGCTATCCATGCATCCCCATGTGTTTGTCCATTGTTTTCAAAGCTTAAAGTTATCAAATATGAATGGTATCTAATGAAAGACTTGAATTTTCAAAAATGAATAGCAAAATAAAGTTCTTGAGCATGTGCATATACTATGATGAAAGATATGTGTAAATCCTTATGAAAAGGTGAATAGAAAAAGGATCCATGGACATAAATGAACTAATTTTATCAAGTATTAATACTTTTCAAGTGTTGTTACTTACAATGGTGATTGTAATTCAAATTTTTGGTCAAGGATCATGTGGCTAGTAGAGGTGGTTAATTATGAATGCATTCTTTTGGCACATGTTAAGAAAGCGCACTTCAATATTAGTACTTATTTTTAATAAACCCTTAGCATTGATCATTACACTACACACTCACTATGTATAAATACAAAAGCATGAAGTTCCACCTAAATGTCTCCTTATAAGCAAGCTTGACATGGGAGTTAATTGTGAGGCTATATGTGCCATTACAAGAACATGTATAGAATACGAGAAGAATCCCTTGATGCACATGCTCATTATCTTGTATTTTTTTAAAATGGATTTTAAAAACATTGTTGTATAGGTCTCTACAACAAAAGACTACAAAGAGGGTCTATGGACACTTAAAGAATTAGTAGAAGGGTACATAAAAACCATATTATATTTAGCAAATAAATTGCAATAAAATCATACTTTTTGTTTTTTAGCATCACTTTTTTAATTTCCATGTGGATTTTAAATGTGCTTAAAAAGAGGGTGCCAGTGTGCAAGTTCTAGAACCTACTAGAGCCATTACCTTGGATATACTTCTTATAGGATACTTGTGTGGCAATGGAAGTGCGGGCAACATCTGTGTTTAAAAAATGAGGGAATCAATATATGTTTTGGACATGCCATGTCATGACTGATAACAAAAACAATTGCAATCTCTTCACTCAAAGCACCCCTCGGGTGGGTCACTCTTATCACGTTCAAACACATGGATGTTGAAGACACTTCCTTTTATAGTTTGGGTGATACATTTATTGGGTTTTGTAGTGCCAACTCTCTTCCCTTTACCATCCCAATTTGGGGGATAGAACATAATGCTTCTTGCAAGCATAAGCAATAAACAAGGTATAACTCTATTTGTCTCATTCATCACTTACACTAGCAGAGGCATCTTGGTCTCAAGTATAGTATCCATCCATATCTCTAATCTGGCCCTACTTGATAGCATGCAATATTTTCCCAAGTGCAAGGCATAAAATAATATGTACAAATTATGGCCCATGGCCAACAAAATAATCACACCACCATAAAAAATACCATCGGACATCCAATAAATGTCCTACGTATATTATCGACCATCATCATAGCACACACGCGCTCAGCATCTCGTATGCCTCTCTTTCACCTACTCACAAAGATAATCACGTCAGTGCCGCACAAAGTTGTGAATCAAATTACACACCAAGATAGTCTCGCACCAAGTTGTAAATATAAATCACACACTAACAATGATTTAAGCCAAAATGAACGATTGTAGTATTTCACATGATATCACCGGTAAACACTTAGTCGATTTCCTACTGTGTATGCCATGCGTTCAAAAATAACAGAATCACCCATGAGCCATACACATGACACAATGACTTCTCGAGCATCCCGAATGGTCATGAAAGGTAACGTGCTAACAATTAGCTTCACGATGTTTATAGATTGCAAGGAGATCAGGTCGAGGTTTGTAAACACCTTTGTGTTTACAAGATCGAGTTCCTTCTACGCACCCAAAAGAGACATTTTAGTGACCACAAATTATGAAGCACATTGCACATTGTAGAGCGGCTGGTGTGAACCCATCCCAAGCACATGTGCCAACGTGACACAAAAGAGACGTTTGAAGTCATCTGCTGTGCCTAATCCGTCTTTCATTTTGTACATAGAAAGTTCCAAACCTTCAATACTCCTCTTTGCTAAAAGGGAGCGGAAACCTTCCGTGGAACCTGTGCAAATATTTGCGGAATTAATTAGACAACGAGGTTGTTGTTGCTTCTTCTTCTTCTTCTTCTTCTTCTTCTTCGTTGCAATAGTCATGGGCGACGACAACAAATCTGTGGCTCCTTCTTCAGCTCCAGCGGGATCCAGGCTTTCAGCAGATCGGCAGCTCCTGATACCAGCCTCCGAAGATCCAGAAGATCCTCTCAAGCCCGGCCCCTCTTCGAACGGCGTTGGCCATGAGGTTGGTCGTGCTTCTTTTTCCCTTCTCTGGATTGTTGAGCTTGAAGGGTGCTTTGGGTGATGCATACAAATCGTGAGTGCTACATACACAGGGGGTGGGTTGTTGAGCAAATCATACACAAGGGCAGTGTGCTGACCTGCATACAAACTTCATGGGGGCGGAAATATGAAGGGTGCAAAAAAAGAAGAAGGAAAAGACTGCTGGTCTTCAGTGCTAGAATAAAACACAAACCATATGCAACCTGGCGGGTATGAAGGTGTAGGGAACAACCAAGCCTCCGAGAGGGGGCGGGGGAATTGATAGGCGGGGACCCCGTTTTAGGGAACAACTAGGGTGAGGCTGTATCAGCCTCCCTATTTCGACTGAGAACAGCCATGGTGAGAGAGGCTGTATCATCCTCCCCTATTTCAATTAATGACAGCCATGGTGAGGTTGTTTCGGGCCATAAAAGGTTCCGCTGTCGTCAGGTGCATAGTAGCTATGAAACGTGTTTCATACCTCTGGCCAGGTAGGAAACGTTTCATACCCGTTTTTTTCCTGCTAGTTTATAGAAAACGTTTTTTTTCCCATGTTATAAGATGAGGCTCTGATAGCCACCCACGTATCATACTACAAACAAAAAAAATGATATCTACAAGCTTCTGTGCATGAAATGCATGTTACATGCGGAAGCTCTGAGATGCTTCTTTCAGCCCTAAACACCATCTAGAACATGCTGATGCAAAAACACAGACAGAAGGGAGAGTAGAGAGAGAGAGAGAGAGAGACAGAGAGAGAGACATGCATACGACTCAACCGCATGGTCAGGTTAGGCTTGGTTAGAATCCGAGATGCTGTGATACCTGGTCGTAACACGCCATATTCGTTTCGTCGTATTCGGCAGCACTTTAGGGTTCCTCGGACATTTCAGCCACTATGGGTTGACATCATGCATGCAGTTGAGCCTTTTACTCCATTGCCTCGGCCATCTGCAGATCAGCCTTGGCTTGATTGGACACTATGTAAATCTGGTGACTTGATATCACTTTCTGCTAACCAGGTCTATCATAAGCTCGTATCAGAGAAAGATTGGGTTTCAGCCAAGGCCAATAAGGTGTGGGGATTGCACAAGTCTAAATCATGGTGGCAGAAAACTCTTATGCGTGGTTGGCAGTCTAAACTCCCTTACCAAGGTAAGGTTTTCATTTGGAGGATGTTGGTGGGAGGGTTAGCTACACGGGATTAGCTCAGCCGTCGTAAAATTACATTGGCTTCTTGCTTCTTCTGCACGACATGCACTGAAACAGTTATGCATCTGTTCATGAGTTGTCCAGTGGCCCGTCAGATTTGGTCTTTTGTCTCTCGCGTTTGGGAGGCAGTAGAGAGGTCTACTATTTCGGCTCATCAGTGGATATTTGGGATTTGTCCTCAAGTCATTACTTCGGACAGTCACCTTGTGATATTCCATTTCCTTAGATGGACAGGACTTTGGCATATTTGGACTACACGGAATGGGTTCATCTTTGATTCCTTGTCTGGAATACATGGGCACATTCTACGTATCCGCGGTTTGCTGCTTTGGTAGTTTTCTTCTCTTCTCTCAGCTCAGCTACTGGATGCAGATGTTATTTCGTTATGGTCTACGGCGGCTCGGCTGGCTCATCTTTGATACTTTCAACTGGGATGCTTATTTGGTTAGGAGGCTTTCTTATTAGTGTACAGGTTTGCATGGTCATAATCCTTTAGATGATCTTTTTGTGGGGGGGTTTTTTGGGCCATAGGTTCTGTGTGAGCCAAGTGGCTGATGTACATTTTTACATATAATATAAAACACCATTTCACGAAGAAAAGGTGAAATTTGACAGGCAAAAACCTCCAGGTTTGCTTCAGCCATTGCCTATTCTCTCGCAACCTTGGGAAAGTATTACTATGGATTTTATTATGGACTTGCCTAGATCCCAGCATGGGAATGATGCTATTTGGACCATTGTGCTTCTGGAGAGCTTTATTTGATAATATGGGCACTAAACTTGAGTTTTCATTAGCTTATCATCCCCAAACAGATGGCCAAAGTGAAGGTGCAAATTCAGCCGTGTTGGATTTGTTGAAGTGTTATGTGGCAGATCAAAAGACTGCATGGGAGAAGTATCTTCCACTTGTTGAGTTTGCCTACAACAATACGATCCATGCCTCCACGGGAAAGGCCCCGTTTGAGATTATTTATGGTAGAGTGGTATTGCCACCCATCCTTCGTACAAAGGATGAGATTTTTGCAGCTGATGAATATGTTCGTGACTTGGATGTAGCCTTTGCTCAAGTGCGGACAGCCATTGCAAGGTCACAAGATAAGCATAAAATGGCTGCTGACAAGCATAGAAGGGACATGCAAGTCAAAGAAGGTGATTGGGTTTTGCTGAAATTTGAGAAGGCCAGGCTTCGGAAGAGGCCAGGACGAGAAGGATCATATCCTAAGCTTTCTCCTCGCTATTATGGACCCTTCAAGGTGATTCAAAAGATCAATGAAGTGTCTTATAGGCTTTGCTTTACCTAGTCATTGGAAGATTCACAACGCATTTCATGTGAGTCTTTTTCGGAAATATGTGGGCCCAGATCCTGACGAGCCTGTCATCACAGAAGATCCGCCAGAGATTGATGAGCTTGAGGAGATCCTCCAGCCAGAACAGATTGTTTTTCACAAGGAGAGAAAGCTACCTGCAGGAAAGCTTTCCAGGAGATACCTTGTGAAGTTCAAGAATTATTTGCCCATTGATGCAAAGTGGGTAAATGAGGATTATTTTATTGATTACCCACAGTTGTTGCAGGCATATCTTGAGGCTTTTCAGGTGAGGACAACTCTTTAGAAGCCCGGGGGAATGTCACCAATTGGCCGACCATTTGGTCCATCTCCAGTTTTGTGACTCGTTCACTTGAGAGGCCAGGCCGGTGTCTCATGTGAAGAGGCAGTATTTTTGCTTAACATGGATGGGAGCCAAACTGGTGCCACCCGTGTATGACCTGGACTGTGTTCTATCCATGGGATTGTCACGCCATGGAAGAGCCAGTATTTGCGCCGTGTTTTACCTATGGGACTGTCACTCCATAGGGAGGCTCGTGCCTGGAACTGTGTTTTACCTATGGAACTGTCACTCCATAGGAAGACCAGGATTTATGTTTTATGTCGTGCCATTTTTGTGCCCGATAGATATTTTGTACTTGTTCCATGAACGGGAGATATGTCCATGATACTATTTACACATGCACTCATGTTTTGCATGTTTGAACTATTTTGGCATGACTTGTATTTTTGTGTTTGCCTGTTTGATGTGCCACTTACTGAGCGGGGACGCTTGCCAGTGAGTCGTGAAGTTTGCTCTGTCTTCTGACGAGTTTTGTTGCATATGAATAGGTGGTAAGTGTATTGCACTTGTTTGGTTTAATAGTTTTATTTCTAACCTTTCATTTTATAAAGTTGTAAGTTCACATTTATTTAAAAGTGGACACCCATATATGGGCCAAGGTGGGGAGCCACACTTAACCCTTTATGTGTGTGGGGGTGGGTGCATGGCCACCTACCCACACCACACCTTGAAGCTGGCCGTCCCCATGCAATCTTGGGGAGCTGGCTAGCTGTGGTCGTGGAACTCTTCTCCAATCTCTACAAAAGAGAGCGACCACCCCACTCGTAAAAAGGACAGAACCTGCGATCGTCTCCTCCTCCTCAGGCTACGCTTCCTCCACCTCTACAGCTGACAGCTGCACAGCAGGCGGTTGTGTTTTCCTCAGCAGGCTGCTCCTCTCCAAAGGCGGCTGCTCCCTCTATTAAAGTAAGTGAATTCAGATTTAAGTAAAGAACTTTGTTGTAAATCTGATAAAGGATTCTCTCTACCGCTAATACCCGTTCGGTGCCGGGTAGTCCAAGCTTTTGGAGAACCACGGTCCAAAGGTGCCGAGATCGGGAGAGCCAGGCGTTAGTACGGGAGCGCCTGTTTGTGCGTGGTCTTGGAAGTGGGGCGCTCTCTGTTGGGGTAAAGGCATTATGCCCACCCTTATAGTGTGTACAAGCCCATAAGTTATAGTACATAGTACACTTAGTACTTTTAATGTACTAAGTGTACTATGTGTACTAGTGCAATATACATGTGTGATAGGGGAGTCACACACTCATATCTTGATGAGTTGACTTATCCCCACAACTCTCTCTCTCTCTCTCCCTTCTTCTTCTCTGTGTTTATGTCTCCCACATGTAACCCTAATTAACTCTCCCATTCAACTGGTATCAGAGCAGCTCGAAGATGGCCGCACCTTGGCAGACTTTTGTGAAGACCACACCCGGGTTTTATGATTTGCAGTAGCTCTGCAACATTTGGAACGTCTGAATGGGAGAGTTAATTAGGGTTACATGTGGGAGACATAAACACAAAGAAGAAGAAGGGAGAGAGAGAGAGAGTTGTGGGGATAAGTCAACTCATCAAGATATGAGTGTGTGACTCCCCTATCACACATGTATATTGCACTAGTACACATAGTGCACTTAGTACATTAAAAGTACTAAGTGTACTATGTACTATAACTTATGGGCTTGTACACACTATAAGGGTGGGCATAATGCCTTTACCCCAACAACCTCCCACTTAAAGGCAAAGTGCCCTTAAGTAAAGGAAAAGAAAAATCAGCATGTACATGATAATATACAAGGCCATATCAAGGCTGAAACTGGCCTCATCCAATGCCCATCAAGTGTCTACAATGAGCAAACCGCTCCGGAGGCAAACTCTTTGTCAACAGATCAGCCGGGTTGTTATCCGTATGAATCTTAACAAGCTGAATTTGCTTGTTCTCTATCACCTCTCTGATGAAGTGATACTTCACATCCACATGCTTCGTCTTTGCATGAAAGACAGGGTTCTTTGCCAACTGTGGGAGACATAAACACAGAGAAGAAGAAGGGAGAGAGAGAGAGAGAGTTGTGGGGATAAGTCAACTCATCAAGATATGAGTGTGTGACTCCCCTATCACACATGTATATTGCACTAGTACACATAGTGCACTTAGTACATTAAAAGTACTAAGTGTACTATGTACTATAACTTATGGGCTTGTACACACTATAAGGGTGGGCATAATGCCTTTACCCCAACACTCTCCGCGGATTCCAGTAAAGGCACAGGACCGTAGAGACTGGACCACTCAAGTGGTCGCTCTCCTTCGAACATCTACTTCGAGCCTCTTGTTTGGTACTGTATTCATCTCAGTTGTACATGGACATCATCTGGTTCATTGAACCCATGGAGCATTGTATTTGTTAAATACTCCCAATAATATATCATATATTGAGGAGGGGGTCGGCCTGTTCCGGCCCCAGTGCTGGTGTCCATCTATCAACATTTCATTTCATTTCAATTTTCAATTGTTATTAAGTTGTCCATTTCAAATTGTGATATTAAGTTGTGCTATTACGCGTGTGGGTGTCCAAGGGAGTCTATTCCCACTTGACGGGATCGGTTTCAGCCAACTTCCAAGACAAGTCACGACTCACAAGCCTCAAGGCTCGCCTTCAAGACCCGTAACCGAGGTACACCGTATGAGTCTCCAGATCTTCTTTAGCCTTTAGGCTTTATGCTTTTTTTGCCTGCATGGCTGTAACCTGCGTCTCCCTCTTTTCTACCTGCACCCATCTTTTTTCTATCTTCGCCCCCCCTTTCCCCTCTCGTGAGACTTCAGCAGTGCTGCTGCCTGCTGGGCTGTTGGCATGTGTAGTGTGCACCACTGCATTGTGTGTGGCATCATGTGTTGGGGTAAAGGCATTATGCCCACCCTTATAGTGTGTACTAGCCCATAAGTTTTATAGTACATAGTACACTTAGTACTTTTAATGTACTAAGTGCACTATGTGTACTAGAGCAAATATACATGTGTGATAGGGTGACAACCATGCATGCCAGATTCTTGGCAGAGGTGATGTGAGGCTTGTGTTTTCAGATGGCTCACAGCTTATGCTCCATGATATCAGGCATGTGCCTGAGATCAAGAAGAACTTGTTTTCTACTGGACAGCTTGATGATGCTGGTTATGTTACCACATTTGGTGGTGGAAAGTGGAAGATTAGTCAGGGCTCACTGGTTGTTGCCAGAGGCTCTAAGGTGGACACTCTTTACTTGATGCATCCAGGTGTTTGTCACCATGCTAATGTAAATGCAACCGAGCTACCGGAAATCTCTATGTGGCATAGCTGGTTGGGACACATGAGTGTCAAAGGAATGGAGCAATTGTCTCGTTTTGGTTACTTGCCTTCTCTAAAGTTCTCAAGTTTTCAGTTTTGTGAGCATTGTATATATGGCAGGCAACTCCAGTGCCCCCACAAGAGAAAGCTCTTGGACAGAAAAATGCTCAGTTAGAGCTTGTGCATACAGATGTATGTGAGATGCCTCAGCTTTCTTTGGGAGGGGCAAAATATTTTGTGTCCTTTATTGATTATGCCACACGCAAGGTGTGAGTTTATCCTCTTCGTTTGAAGAGTGATACGTTCTCAGTGTTTGAGAAGTTTGTTGCTCATGTTGAGAATCAAACTGGCAAAACACTGAAGGCTTTGCGTTCCGACAATGGTGGAGAGTATATGTCCAAACAGTTTCAGGACTTTTGTGATGCTAAAGGCATCAAGAGGGAGCTCTCTACTCCTTATGATCCTCCACAAAACGGGACAGCAGAGAGGATGAACAGGACCATTCAGGAGAAGGTCCGTTCTATGTTGTCACATGCTGCGTTACCTCATGGTTTTTGGGCTGAAGCTGTTATGACAGCCGTTCATCTCATAAACAGGTCACCTAACACGAGGCTTGGTGGGAAAGTGCCAGAGGAAGTATGGACAGGGAAGCCTCCGTCCTACAAGCACTTGAGAGTGTTTGGTTGTGTTGCGTACGTGCACATACGCAGGGAAATACGCACCAAACTTGATCCTAAGTCTCACAAATGCATATTCCTAGGATATGGTGACAGAGGTGAAATGGGGTATAGACTTTGGGATCCAGTGAATAGAAAGATTATACGCAGCAATGATGTCATTTTTGATGAAACATGCATGTATAAGGAGCCTGCAAGGCAACAGGAGCCTGGCAGAGTCATCTTTGATGATGATGGACATCATGGACAACAACCAAGGGCTGTAAATCAGCCATTACAGCAACAAAACCAGCCCTTAAATGGTGCTGAAAATGGTCCAAATGGACAGCCAGAGATGGCAGAATATATCCCTATGGATATCCCACAGTTAGAGGAGATACCGGGCATGATCTTTCAACCTTATGGCATGGAACAGGAGCCACCAATAGGTGATATGCAGGCTGGACAGCAACCTGCAAATGATGGTCATTAGGTACGGAGGTCCACAAGACCCTCCAGACCCCCTAACAGGTTTGTTCCAGGGGTTGACTACTTGATGCTCACTGACTGTGGGGAGCCCTCATGTTATAAGGAGGCTTTACAGAGGGCAGACAAGGCTCTTTGGGAGCGTGCTATGAAGTCAGAGATGGATTCTCTGCACAAAAATGGAACATGGATTTTGGTGCATTTGCCTACAGGCAAGAAGGTTTTGCCATGCAAGTGGGTTTACAGGCTCAAAGTTGCACCTGATGCAAAGCCAAGATACAAAGCCAGGTTAGTGGCTAAGGGCTTCAAGCAGGAATATGGTGTGGACTTTGATGAGATCTTCTCTCCAGTGGTCAAAATGACCACACTTAGAGCTGATTAGCTTTGGTTGCTCATGATGATCTGGATTTGATTCAGATGGATGTGAAGACTGCTTTTCTTCACGGTGATCTCCACGAGGAGATATATATGCAACAGCCAGAGGGTTATGCAGTGAATGGAAAGGAGAGGCTTGTATGCAAGCTGAAAAAGAGTCTTTATGGGCTCAAACAGGCACCAAGGGAATGGTATCATAAATGTGATACATTAATGAAATCCCAGGATTTCAGGAGGAGTGACATAGATCACTGCTTATACAACAAGAAAGCTTTGGATGGCAGTCTATTGATCCTCATCTTATATGTTGATTGCCGGGAAATCTCGTAAAGAGATGGATGCCTTGAAGAAGAGGCTGCATCAGACCTTTGATATGAAGGATTTGGGTACGCGGATACTTCGGGACAGAAATCAGCATGTGTTGTATTTGTCTCAGAAGGAATACATTGGCAAAGTTTTGTAGAGGTTCAATATGGATGGGGGGAAGAGGACTAGTACTCCTTTGCCTCCATATGTGAAACTTAGTGCTATGGACAGCCCACAGTCGGATAGTGACAGGGCTGATATGGCCAAGATTCCGTATGCTTCAGCTTGTGGCAGTCTCATGTATGCCATGGTTGCTACCAGGCCAGACATTGCATTTGCAGTGGGAGTGGTTACTAGATACATGGCCAACCCTGGCAAGAAGCATTGGGAAGCAGTGAAAGGTGTCATGAGATACGTGAAGGGCACACAGGATATGTGCATCTGCTTTGGCAAACAGGATGCATTAGTGCATGGTTACACGGATTCGGATTATGCCGGTCATCCAGACAACCGGAAGTCTACTACCGGTTATGTGTTTACATTCACAGGAGGTGCTGTGTCATGGATATCTAGGATGTAGAAGTGCACTGCCTTATCTACTACAAAGGCCGAGTATATTGCAGCCACCACAGAGGCTTGCAAGGAGGCATTATGGCTATCTCGGTTAGTGGTTGATTTGGGTTATACAGGGGATATTCCATTGTTGCATTGTGACAGTCAGAGTGCCATCCAGTTGGCAAAGAACCCTGTCTTTCATGCAAAGACGAAGCATGTGGATGTGATGTTGACAAAGAGTTTGCCTCCAGAGCGGTTTGCTCATTGCAGACACTTGATGGGCATTGGATGAGGCCAGTTTCAGCCTCGATATGGCCTTGTATATTATCATGTACATGCTGATTTTTTCTTTTCCTTCATTTAAGGGCACTTTGAGCCTTTAAGTGGGAGGTTGTTGGGGTAAAGGCATTATGCCCACCCTTATAGTGTGTACTAGCCCATAAGTTTTATAGTACATAGTACGCTTAGTACTTTTAATGTACTAAGTGCACTATGTGTACTAGAGCAAATATACATGTGTGATAGGGGAGTCACACACTCATACTGTGAGTTGACTTATCCCCACACGTCTCTCTCTCTCTCCCTTCTTCTCTGTGTGTGTCTCCCACATGAAACCCTAACTCTCTCCCTTCATCATGCATGTGCAGTGACAACTTTCATGTTCACAGAATCACAACTTTGAACTTACAAAGTTACAAGTGTGCACTGTGCATTGTGTGCCTTCCCCTTGAGCCCTCTTCAAAGTTCATACTTCAAAGTTCTAGAGTCAAGTTTGTTCAAACGTGAATTTTGTGCCCAATGTCGGTCTCTTCAACCTCTAACGAAGTTCTGTCTAAATCACCCTTTTTACAGATGGGTCGATCCAAGCAGCTGGAGTGACAATATGTGACCCAAGTAAAGGCCCTTGGGAAAGGGCAATTCACCTGTAAATGCAATTATTGCCCTCATCAATGGGATGGAGGCCCGCTACGCATTTCGGCACACATTTTGGGCTTGGTTGGCCATGGTGTGGGGCCTTGCGCAAATCTATCAGAAGAGGTTAAAGATGTTTGTAGGAGGTTGCATGCAGACAGTTGTAGCGGTGTTCATGGCTGAGAGGCTTTGGTGGATGATATGGGTGTGGAGATGTATCTCAGGGTGCAGGGTCCGCATCAATGGGCACACATGGAAGTGCACAAGTCAGCGGTAGTGTAAATGTTGGGTCATCATGTAAGAAGAGAAAGATGTCTAAAGGGAAGGTGGAGTTGGCAAATGCATGGAATGTACAAGTATGAAAGCAAGCAACCATTGCAGTGCACATATTCTTTTATGCGGAGGACATTTCCCATTGGAAAGTAAGGAGTCCTTACTTTTTGGAGATGGTGAAGGCAATTGAACATGCTGGTCCTTCTTATGTGCCTCCATCTTACCATTACTTGCGCACCACTAAGTTAGTGGATGAGGTCAAATGCATTGACCATGAGATCATGGGTGTGCGCGAGAAATGGTAAAAATATGGATGCACCATTGTTTCTGATGGATGGTCAGACACTAGGCGTAGGCCTATCATAAATTATCTTGCATGCTCCATTCATGGCACTGTATTTCATTAGAAGCACCTTGTTTAGCACTTGCCTCGTGGGACGACCCATTTCAAGTGATCACCGGTGCGAGTAACATCGCAATTGGAGGTGTATTGCAACAGAATGGTCATCCATTAGCTTACATGTCTCGTAAGTTACTGCCCGCCGAGAAGAACTACTCAGTCTATGATCGTGAACTCCTAGCAGTTATACAGGCCTTGAAACATTGGAAACATTTTCTGTATGGCCGTGACTTCGAGGTTTGCACTGACCATCAGGCATTGCGTTGGATTCAGACGATGCCAAGTGCACAGTGGAGTGATTGACAACACCGCTGGAGCCAGATATTCCAGCAGTTTGGTGGTATGATTGAGTACCTTCTAGGAACGGCCAATCCAGGTCGATGCTTTGAGCAGGATGGAACAACTGTCTACGATTCAGATCACTAGACTTGACCTTGTTGGTAGAGGACTAGAGGACATGAAGCACACGTACGCGGATTCGGAGGAATTCGGTACACAGTGGGAACAGGCATTGGAAGCCACAAGACCATGCCATTTTCTGATACGCGATGGTTGGCTTTTCTACAAAGGCCGACTGTGTGTCATGAAGTCATTCAGGGTAGCTCTTCTCCATTATACCCATGACGCCATTACAGGTGGTCATAGGGGCATGAATTCGACTTTGGAGAAATTAGAACGGCAATACTATTGACCAGAGATGAGGCGTGATGTGTTTACATATGTACAACGCTGTGACATTTGTCAAAAGGTGAAAGCTCCTCGTGGAAAGAAGATAGGGTTGTTACAGCCCTTGCCAATTCCTGAGGGTTCTTTCCAAGACATTTTCATGGACTTTGTCACGAATCTGCCTCCCAGTCCGAGTAAGCATAATACGCAGTGCTTAACTATTGTTGATAGGTTTAGCAAATTTGTTATGCTTATTCCTTGCACGGTCAATGTGACCGCCGAGGATGTTGCCTAGTTGTTCATTTGGCATTGGTACCCAATTGGCGGGATTTCTAGAACCATAGTGTCAGACCGAGATGCCAAGTTTACCAGTCATTTTTGGAGGGCATTATTTGATAATTTTGGTACTATGTTGAATTTTTTCAGTGCATTCCATCCACAAACAGATGGCCAGATAGAGATATACAACCAGTTGGCCTTTGATGTGCTGAAGTGTCATGTCCACGATCAGTAAGGTAAGTGGGAATCGTATTTGCCTTTAGTTCAAGCTGCTTTGAATGATTCTTTTTCTTCAGCTTGGCAGGACTCCATATGAGGTAGCGTTTGGAAGACCTTTCCAGTCGTCGTTAACCAGGACTTCGTCTTCAGTACCGGAGGCGAACAGAGTGACGGTAAAAGACAGATTGACTAAAGCGCAAGAGGCCTACACTCGACAGGCCAAAAGCAACAGAACAAGCTGCCAGGTACACCGTTCCTCTGGAAGAAAACAACCATATAGGCTGCGACGTGCTGCTCCAAATAATGGTTCCAAACCCAAGTGTAAGAACACTCCCCGAAGTCGAATGTCGTGTATCCAGCCTGGAGAAGGTATGAAAAACCTCATAACCAACCAAGATCAGATCCTGTATATAATCAATCCTGGGAGAAGCAAACTGCTCCTCACTGGAACCCTCAAAAGAAATAGAGTCAATTTGCTCCAACTCTGTACCAAGAGTAGCCAAATGCTGTATAAAAGCATCCTTTGAAAAGGTCGGCATTGCAAGATGTAAAGACTCTGTAGAAAATATGGGGTCCATCTGCTCAAACTCCATAACATGAGTTGCCCAATGCTGTACATAAGTACACGCCACTGAGGTGGGCATCGCAAGATGAAAGGACTCCACATCCCCCTCTGAAAAATGATATCGTCGGACTGGTACAAGCCCAACCTGATTCTGATCCAAATCCAAAGAACTCTGGAAGTACCACTGTGCCCCAGGCCCGATTAGCAACCACAGATCCAAAGCATCCCACTGGGTCCAAAAAGCCATCCTCCAAAACAACAAACCATCAGAACTGGCAGGGAGAGGGGCATCCTCAGAAGCATCACAAAGAGAGGCAGAGGTAGACTCCTCACAATGAGGAAGGGAAGCAGGAATATAAACTGCAGTGGCAACAAAGTCCTCTAAAGCATCACGGATAGCAGAAGACTGTTCCAGAAGTAGAACCAGATCCCAAGAATCAGCAACAGATAAAAGATCCATGTGAAAGGATCATACCGCAAAAAGGGCAAAACACCCTCCTTGTTCTGCAAATACTGCAAAGAACACAAGCTCAGACAAAATAAACTCTGCTCAGGATCTCTAAAAAGATCACTGCTCTCCTCCAAATAACTGTAAACTCCTGTCAAAGAAGAATGTCTCCACAGATACAACACAGCTCCCGAAACTGATCCTCAAGAAGTAGCTGGAGAAAGGCCCCCTCTGAGTGTAGAAAACTCCTGTGGGAAGCAAAACGCAGCCAAAAACACTGCTATCCAGCAAAAATAGCACTCCACCGCCAACAGAAGGCAAGGAACATGTAGAAACCGGGAAACCGTGTAGGCCAAGAACAAAACACAGGTATAGATGCTTCAAAATCAGCAAAACGCTGACTGAAATCAGAAATTCAGAATCCTCCTCAAGTACCAAACTGCCTCCAAAGCCACAATCCAATCAAGAAACCCCCTCTGCAAGTGATCTGTGTCCACTGGAGAAGAAAACGCAGCCAAACAAGGGCTACAAACCTGAAAATTCAGGCCAACCAGGGTCCACACCTCTTATGACACTGAAGAGAAGGTACCTTCGGGTCCAACAGATGAAGCCCAAGTGAAGGTAGAGCTACCAGCAAGATCGGTTCAGAAAAAACGCAGCAACCATGGCTGCAAATCTGAAAACGCAGAGGTATAAGGGGCTGAATATGGAAACACTCTGGAGAAATAGGTACACCCAAGCCTCAGATCAGCAAATCAGCATCAGAAACCTGTAGAAGAAAAAACGCAGCAAATATGTTGCTGCTGGCCTGTACAAAACATGCGACCAGCACTAAGGGGGGGTATGAATGCTGAGAACTGCTGAAAACTGCTGTAGACAGCCACCTGAAGAAAAACGCAGCAACCTATGTGCTGTTGTCCTTGCTGAAAACGCAAAAACGCAGGTCTGTCCAGGGGCAGGAAAAAACGCAGATATGAAGAGGTATAGGAGGGAGCATCCAACGCTGAAAATCACCGGCGCTCTGATACCATGATAGAATGTGCAGCGGAAGAAGGGAAAGTGGAAACACAGGAGGGAGAGAGAGAGAGAGAAAGATGGAGAGGAAACACAGGTGAGAACCTGCTCTCAATATCATCATCAAAAGGAATACATGTCCCGAGCAAGAGGGGAGAACCTCGTAAGTGAGGGACTGCAGCTAGACAAGCTAGGCAAGCAATGCAAGCAGTAAAAATATGAGGGAGGCATGCCGGCTATATATACCTCTACATGAAGGCAGCTGACTAGGGATAAATACCTCCACGACCGGGGAAAATCCCAAGACCATAAAATGGGGAATAAATATGGGTAAAATATGAGTGAGAGGTGACCAGCCCCTCTGACTAACATGGTCAGCCCTAGAGGCTAAAATAGGACACCAAATAGGAAGCCAGCAAGTAGGGGATGATGTCTAACATCTCTCTCTATTTTGTGCACATCTCCTTTCAGTTTGTGCGTTAATTTCCGTCGCGAAAAGAGTGCTGAATTCTGAGTTTTGAAGTTACCGATTCTTCTCCGAAGCTTCCGCATATTACATGTGCCAACCGTTGAATTTGAAAATTGAGCCTGCACACATACTATGTTTATAATGCGGTTATGTGGATTTTCTATCTAGTTTATTATTTGGCATTCTCCATAGTTGATTATTTGTAATTGTTGGCCTATGTGCATTGAGGGGAAGAAACAGTACCTGCAAATCAGAGTGTTGCTTCTGATTGTACCAACTGTTCCGGTTGTGCCAACTGTTGAATTTGAGCCCCCACACAAACACTGTTTACGTTGAGGTTATGTGGATTTTCTATCTTGGTTATTCTTTGGCATTCTCCATCGTTGATTATTTGTAACTGTTGGCCTATGTGCATTGAGGGGAAGAATCAATAACCACGCAGGATATTCGCTAGGTTTTATGGGACCAGGTTTTATGGAATTATTGTATATGATTGTGATGATATGGTAATTGTACATTGATAATCCGACTTTGCCGGAATGTGGGAAAACCCTCAAAGCTTGTACTGGAATATGGATACCTTTCCAACCGTGTGTGTGTGTGTGTGTGGGGGGGGCGGGGGGAGGGGGGGAGGGGGCGCTTTTCCAACCCTAGTGTGGTGTCCATTGTGCAAGTTTACATTTTCAGGTTTTCATGTGGATGTGGATGTGGTTTAAAGTGGTCATGTTTAATTCACATTGATGGTATTAAAGTGTGTTTCCGCAAGCAATGGGTTAGGCGGCTGTCTGGCTCTACCGCCTTTTTGCTTGCCTTCGCCTTTCTCGAAGTGGGTCCGTTCCTCCTGGCTTTCCTTCTGATCTACTATGGCAATGTGCGTGGCTTGGCTTTGCTCTTGAAATTATTTGCCGGTTTGTTGGGCGGCCGAGCTCGTTTCGTGCGTCCGTAAGAGTTGGATCGAGGCGAGGACTGAATCTATCCCCTCTGTGGCCCCCCCACGTCCCTCCGTTCGGATGTATTCGGGGCCGATTGGGAATCCGATGCTATGGCCTCCTATCGGGGAATTGGTGTGTCCATGGTTGGATGGGAATGGGCCCCTAGGGCCTGTTTCATGGAAAAGCAACGCGCCATTTGGTGGAGAGTTTGCCTTACTTGCCATAGAAGTAGCTTTGGGGTGAGCCAGCCACTTTGCTGGGTTTCCCCACTTCCAAGAACAACGTACCTCATCGGGCAATCTCGAAAAGTTCCCCCGTAAGGCAGTTTCATGCTATGTGTGTCAAAGGCCCTAGTCCTTTGGCTGAGTTCCCCGTAAGGCAGTTTCATGCTATGTGTACCAACCGATCCCTTGGCATGCATAAACACATCCACATATATTAGGCTTCCTTAAGTCCTTCTAAAACTATATGAGAGAGAGAGAGAGAGAGAGAGAGAGAGAGAGAGAGAATATAAACTTCTACAAAAGACCCATAGGGTCTATGAGACCAAAAAGACATCACATGTAATCAATCAATGTGTAAACAGTCTGGATGCCAAGACAACAAGGGCCTATGTAGTACGTAGTAAGCATGAAACAGGAATCTCTCGTGTGTCCATGGATCAATTTTTTCTTAATGTAGACATTTAATAGTTTTCTTCAATTTGGCTTGCCAGACAGTCTCAAGAGCTGATTTTTAAACCTGCCTTCATGTAAATGTCATATTATTTGGGTTATGTTTTCAAAAGCTCCTTTTTAGTTAAGCAATATGCTTCAATTTTCACTTGGTCTTACAGGCATTCCATTCCATGCTGCGGAGTTGGGTCTCCAAAAAGTTCATGAGTGGATGGTAATATTTGTTTTTTGCTTTTGTATGTCAATTTAGTGTACATCCCTCATGGAAGAGAGGAATGAATGCTTATGTTATGCGCAGTGTTATTTTACTTCCCATTGCAATCACTTTTTACATCACATGGTGGTTCATCCAATTTGTTGATGGCTTCTTCTCACCGATTTATGCTCACTTGGGTATCAATGTTTTCGGTAAGACTTTGAATATTTGAAATGGATATTGAGAGGTGAATGGGAAGGGTCCACGTAAAAACCTTTTGTGGCCTATGAGAATGCAGGACTAGGCTTTGTCACGTCCATCCTTTTCATTTTCTCGGTGGGTGTTTTTGTCTCCTCATGGGTTGGAGCTTCGATCCTTCTAGTCGGGGAGTGGTTCATCAAGCGGATGCCATTAGTCAGGCATATATACTCAGCATCTAAGCAGATTAGTGTGGCAATCTCACCAGGTAAGATATCTTTTTTACCTTTCTCGTGTAAGATGCAAAGATTGGATTGTTAAGATACACAATTTTGTATATAGTCTGTGAGATGTAAGGCTCAGCTCATGTATGACCTCCCTTGACCGTCGAGTTTCTTGCCACCTAGTTATGTGCAAGTTCGTAAGTCTAAAAAAATCATTTAATGTAGTTCACAAATGCTTTGTACTACATGCATTGTGTAAGGCATTTTTATAATTCAATGCTCTACTGGGTTTAATCAAGACTAGTCAAAATGTGCTGTTTTTGGGGTGCTAATGCTGTTCTCATGTATGCCAAGACGCCTTCCCACATTCAGTGGCGTTCCCAACTGCCAGCCAATGGATCCTAATTATGTTGCCATTCATTTTTTGACATGCAAGTTGGGATTTTGTGTCCTCAAATTAAAGAAAATATAAAAAAATCACGGCCCTACTCAATTCTTGGGATGCATTTGACACTAGCTTTTGTATTTTTTCTACCCACGCCTATGTAACTATCTTATGCAGTTCTTCTTGAAAATGTATTGAAAAATACATTTTATCCTTGCAAAGGAAAGATGAGCAGGATGACATGGCATTGGGATCTGTTTGTGTTTTCTTTTTTTGCTAATTTTAAAACTTTGTGGAGATTGCCGTTTTCTTTATGAGGGGATGTTTGGACAACTATGGTTTAACACCTATCTATACTGATCTTTAAAGTATGTTAATCCTTTTGCTGATAGAAGGTGTGTGTTGCCTCATGGTCTGCAGATCAGAACTCTCAAGCCTTCAAAGAAGTTGCAATAATCAGACATCCACGTGTCGGGGAGTATGCCTTTGGTTTTATCACTTCCTCTCTTGTTCTTCAGGTTAACAATTCCGAAACAAGTTCAAGCTCCTGCATTTGTTCCTTTATTGGCTTTAAAAAAAAATAATGTTTTTACGCTTTTATTAAATATTAGACTATAGGTGTCAGTGTCCAAACGCATGCCTCCCCCCTGGGCAGTGTGGTTTGATAGCCATTAGCCACTTGGGCAAGGGCCTGCTGGCAAGTCTCTTTTTTATTCGACTATGGTGTGATGTTTGCCTTTGAAAGGCAAACAAATTAGAAGGGCTATGTGGTGGTAGGTTACTTGTGCTTAGGTTGTCCTTGTTCTATTTTCTGATGCAGCACGACACAGGAGAAGAAGAGCTCTGCAGTGTCTATGTTCCAACTAATCATCTATATATTGGCGACATTGTTTTGCTGAACTCCAAAGACATTATCCGACCGAATCTTTCTGTCCGTGAAGGGATAGGTACTTGTTTTCTTCTTGTTTTTTTACTTTTTGTGCAAAGTAAAGCACTTTAAGGCATGTTTGTCAATGAGGGTCTTTGTGGGCATGCCCCGGCCCATCGGATGGGCAAGGCTAGGAGGAGGGGGGGGGGATCCCCTTCCCATGAGGACGGGCAGTTGAGACCTGGGACTTTCAAGAGCTGGGGAGTTATGTCTGTAAAGCTCGTAAGTATAGTTTTCAAAGTCCATGCTTACAATATTTTGATGCCTTTTCATGCAGAAATAGTCTTGTCAGGGGGCATGACAATGCCGCAGCACATTTATCCACTAGAGACACGGGCTTTGCCATGAAACAGGTGTTATGAACTTGCTCCATAGAAACTCGCCCTTCCACAGGCCTTGTACATGTACTCTCTCACTGTAACAGCATCGAGTTGTTTCTGTTGAATTAAGTATGAATGCAGCTGCACTGATGTCAGGATTGTCTGCCTTAGCTGTAGCTTTTTTGTTTGAGGATAGATGGTACTCAGATTATAATGCCTGTCCTCTACACTAACTGTAGCTTGCACTCCCATTCTGCGTGGGGCTGTGCAGGTGTTTCTATGCCTTTGTTTTGATCCTTCGTGGGAGGCCCAACCCACGAGTAGCCATTCCATCTTATTTTTTTCCACATGTATGATTGGGCAGTGCTTCTGCACATAATTTACCAGTATGTGACATCCAATAATAAGGAGATTGATTTTGGATAACTGTTTTAGTTTGTGGAGGTCTTGGATCTATGCAGGAGGTCTATAGATGCTTTGCTTGCCTGTGTTTCTGAGTTGAGAGTTTTACGAACAGCCTAATCAAATTATGGCATCCCCAACCAAGTGTGTTGTAATTGTCAAATGTTAAGTTTGATCCTGAAACTTGGTGAAGTCTCACACAACTTACTGAGGTGTTATACCCATGTAATTTGATTGTCAAATGGTAAGTTTGATGGTGAAGCTCAGTAAAGTCTCACACACAACCTGCCCCTGGAATGAAGATACTACACAAAAGCACCTCTCAAGGCTCTAAGTCA
This sequence comes from Cibotium barometz, assembly GCF_041138505.1. Lineage (NCBI taxonomy): Eukaryota > Viridiplantae > Streptophyta > Polypodiopsida > Cyatheales > Cibotiaceae > Cibotium > Cibotium barometz. The sequence goes on along the minus strand of NC_141053.1, from coordinate 53,370,718 downwards.
TGTCAGGAAGTAGAGTCTCGCTTTCGAAAGGGTTGGATGAAGCTTTTGGAATCAGTACCAAGAATCAATCCAAGTAACATGACACTAGTCTCAGGAGTTTTTACATGGATTGCTTTGTTTCTAGCATACTTATGTCAGTGCTTGTGAATTTGGTTTTTTATTCAATGAGGGTTGAATTGATGGCAGCATAGAGGTGTTTTTGAAATCAAACAATAGAACATAATCTATTATTCCTTTTATGGGACTAGTTATTGACCTTACATGAAACTCGGGGTTGAATCGATGGCAGCGTAGAGGTGTTTTTGAAATCAAACAATAGAACAAAATCTATTATTCCTTTTATGGGACTAGTTATTGACCTTAGATGAAACTCGGGGTTGAATCGATGGAAGCGTAGAGGTGTTTTTGAAATCAAACAATAGAACATAATGTATTATTCCTTTTATGGGACTAGTTATTGACCTTAGATGAAACTCTTGTGAATTACAAAGAGAGATTCTTATCTCTAGAACTTGTGAAAGGCTAACACACCGTGCTTCTAGGCCCAACTCGTGATGAGTTTTACCCATATTTGGAATCAGAGAGTAATGTTCTTCTCGATAAATGGATTGCATATAGTTTTTCAGCTTTACATGGCAATGATTGCCGTTGCAAATGAAGACCCTTAGCCCTACATGTGTCTAGAAACTTGATAAAGATAAAGTGTTTTAGTGATTAAATTCGTGCGCACACATTGAATTCGATGATAAATATTCAAAGATCCAGAAGACTCGTGGCTTGGCTATTTTTGAGTCACTACATACAAGCATACTTGAAGTGGTGTTCCTATTTATGAGTCACTACATACAAGCATACTTGTAAGTGATGTTCTTAAGAATATTGGTTGGAATCACATATTAGCTCATATTTGGTGTCCTACCTTCCCAACGACCCTCCTAGCAATCCTTTGTTGTTGGGTGTCATTCTTTTGAATTGCTATAATTCCTCTCCTTGGACTAGCTTTTCTGAATCTGTCTCATAGGTGGGCTATTGGGTCACTTGTGACTAGGTCAATATCCGCTTTAGATTCTATATGAAGCTCCAAATGGATGGTAGGTTTGCTAAAAGTACATTCAAGGCTTGTATGAAAGTCCTTTCATTGAGGGCCGAAGATATTCCTTGATTGTAGATAGTCAACCATGATAGACATTAACGCCTCTTTCTTCAATCTAAGTTCTTTTGTTAAAGAATTTTAAAAAGACACTTGCTTTTTTGATGATATAGTATGCTTTCTATAGAATTATGATGTTGTGTGTAACTTTTGGTCTTGCCTTATGTAACACATGCTATATAGATAGGTTTATTTGTAAGTTTCTCTCTTGCATTAGTTTCTTCTTCTTCTTCCCCCGTCTTTTGTGTGGGAAGCAGTGCAAAGATGAATCTCTATTTATCTCCATCTAGGCGAAGAGAGCACTTCCTTCATGCCCTTAACAAGGAGTATTTCGGTTTGACAATGGAGTGAGGACGTGACAAACGAGCTAGTGCATCCACATCAGGGAGTTGTATTATGTTTAAAGGCAAGACCCAATGACACATGATTTGGCAAGGCTAAGGTAAGGCCGACTTGAACATATTACACACCATTGACGGGGACTAGCTTAGGGCTTAGCTCTGTTTATTCATCCGTTTCAAGCTATTGGGATTACCTAATATTGCACAGATACGGTTTTGGAGCATTGGATGTGTTTAGTTTATTGTTTTTTATTTTGTTTTGATGCTTGTTGGAATAGCTTAGCAATTGTGATTATAAGTGGAATCCACTTCGAAAACATAAGCATTAAGCTTCATTAGGTTTGGATTAGAGTGGGATACTTAAATTTTGTTCCATTAGGTGTTGGATTAGAGTTGAATAATTATTTTTTTATTCATGCATTTTTAAAAAAAGAGCTTAAATCAATAAAAAATCAACAAAAAATAATAAAAAAATACTTAATTACATACGAGCCATGAGTTGTGAGCCGTGACACGCGAGTCGCGAGTCTAGAGATATGAGTCTGGGGATGTGAGTTAACTAGACTTGGTGTAGAGGTGGCTATACCTAATATTATTGCCTTAAAGACTTGTAAGGACCTACGTACTCATGTTCTTTGATGATTTTTTGTCATACAATCTATATCAACTACAACTTTCAATGAGACGGACGTGAGTTAACCAGACATGGTATAGAGGTAGGTATACCTAATATTACTGCCTTAAAGAATTATAAGGACCTACCTACTCATGTTCTTTGATGATTTTTTGTCATACAATCTATATCAACTATAATTTTCAAGAAAAAATCTTGTCCTTTGTAATTAATGGGATATTAAAGTATAATTATTACTCAATAATTGCATACCAATCCTGTTAGACTTATGACATAAAAGTTTATACCATAGGTAGGCCTATTTCATAAAAATGAAATATACGAGCCTAGTTTTTACGAAAGAAGATGTGAGCCTACATACGTGAGCCTCCACATGTGAGTAGAGGTGTGAGCTTAGCAAAAAAAAAGGGTTAACAAAAAAGAAAATTTAATTTAAAAAAATATTTTTTTCCATAACTTGAGCAAAGAACATACTTGTATAGAAACATGTTTCAGACATGCTTCAGAAGTACTAGAGATATTTGATGCGAACTCGATCTGTGGAAAAATGATAATACAACTGATTATAGTGTATCAAACCACACTTCCTCAAACCCACCAAGCCCTTTAGTGTCCTAGTAAACAACTAGCACTCAACAGAGCGCTTCCCTATTAAGAAGGCTAAACTTCTTCGGATCCACCTCAAGCAAGGAGCTTTGGAAAAAAATGAGCTAACTAAATGTAGACGTGAGTAGAGGAACAATGGAGTACTTGGAAACAAGAGCTAGCATGGCTCTCCGAGTTCTAGATTCACCAATTGGCTTTGTAAACAACACCATAAACTTCATGTAATGGACATTAAACCGCCCTATCTTTGGGCTAATTGCAAGTGAAGAAGTGGGAACAGATACAGGAACCCACCACTTGAAATGGGAAGGAGGTTTGTAGCAGGCCAAAGGTTTAGGTCTCTAAACCTACTTGAAAAGGCCAACTACGAGGTCTTGAGATACACATTCAATGGAACCTGTCCCATTGCACAAATATATAACCTCAAGCAAGAGAAGGGAGAAACAAAATGACAAACTACATTGCTAGAACCAAGTATCTCCACATGAGATATAGCCCCCACGAGAGACTAGATGACTTATCGCTCATCGATCGATTTATGATCGGTCTCGAGAACCAGAGGCTTTATTACCATCTCTATAGGTTTAGACACTACATCTTTGATGAGTGTTGCCGTGGGGCGAGGCAATAGACCTAGTAGACAATCTTTAAGACAAGGATGTAGAAGTCATCTATTGGTTGAACCAAGAGATAGGGGACATGTCATCCAAAGCCTCAATGACAAAAGGGTGCCTACCTAGCACCCACTAGACTCCTAGTCAAGGATATATGCATGGATGAGCTAGTAAATATTTCATCACGATAGTGGTAGGGTTATCCCCAAGGGTAACATTAAGGCCAACCCCAGCCAACTCCTCAAGTGGGACACCCAAATAGGATGGTTTGGTGTACAATTTATCGTCGAAACCATATAATCTTATAGTGTACGCCGTCGTTGCTAAGGCCTAGAAAACAATATTGTGCTCATTACCAACTCCACTAGAACCACGATACAACCCATTATTATTGGTACCACATCCTATGCTCTTGGCACCGAAGCAACCATGAGCCCTACCCCGTACACCAAATGCTCCTTAATCAGTATTTCAGTGCCCATTTATCAAAATCCTTTATCGAGAGGTATTCCAGTACTACCACTCCAACCAGTTTCTCTTGGAACCACACCGATACAACGGTACTTAATGGAATTGCTAGCAGAATCTGAGAGTCTAGAGCAGGAGAGCTATGAGTCCGAAACATGAAAGCTATGAGTCATATGAGCAATATGATTCATATGGATATCCAAACTAACCACAACCATTGATTATGCCTCCCTGTTTGGTGCAACAAAGAGCGCAAGACTTCAATAACATGTCACGTGTGCCATCTCTCCAATGTTTCCATATTGTAAGGGTTCACACTGTGTTGCTAAGTTTCCTCTTAAAGCCGTCGCACCAAGTACCCCAACTCCATTTTCGAATCCAGTGCTGCCAAACCCCAATGTCATTTCATACAAAGACACATGTTACAATTGTGGATTCGAACATGCTTTCAAGGATTCTCCTAATAGAATGACAATCACCCGAGTGGGCAGGCCACTTTGAGAGCCTTAACTTGTTAAGTGTACAAGGAGGACTTATTCATACAGTCTCCCTTAATGCCAGTCAAAGATGAGGGCATTTGCCAAGGAAACCTTAGGCGCAACTACTAAGCTCAGGCTCCAACCTCGAAGCCAACCCAAAGAGTCAAAGAAGCAAGGCCCAAAGGCTACAATAGCCCCTAAAAAGGCTAAAGGACCATAACCAGAGGTCCAAAAGAAGAAAAATTCGAAGAGCATTCAAAAACATAACGCACAAATAATTGTCAAAGACGATGATGTGACCATTGAAAGTGGTTCGGACAAGACAACGAGCAATCTCCTGCTGCTGTGCTTAAACTAGCTCTACCCAAAGAGAAGAAACCCATGGACTATGCAAACCTTCTAAAGAAACTCAAAGAGAACCCCAACCCAATGTTGGAGAAATAGCACCCCAAGAGCTTGTAAGGAAGGTGCAAGCTGAACTATAGCTAGTACTTGAGTAAGTGATCAAGTATGAACTATTGACCCCGCATGAGCATATCCCACACCCTATTTAAGAGTCAATTATAGAACCAATAAGGGAACCTTGGAGCATGCCAAAGGCCATAGACAAACCTATGAGCATTCTTAAGAAGCTGTAGAAAGAACTAATTTTGGAGTCTGTCTTTGGAACCAATTTTACCATACTTACATTGCTAGATGAACTAAAGGAGGACTCAGTGGAAGGTGAAAGTTGGCCTTTCGTGGGTCATCATAATCACAAAAATATTTTCTTTGATATGTGACATCTTCATTTCGACTCCATTAGAGGCACTGCCTCTCCTAGGGAAGAATTAGTGCATGATGTTGACAGGTCTAAGCCCGCCTTTAAGTGAGTACGAATCAAGTGAGCAAGAATATCACCCACTAGATATAGCAGACCTCCATAGCCTGCTTGTCCTCATAAGTCTCAGTCTTGATAAGTTCTTTTTTAAAAGGAAATTCTCAAATTTGAAGACTTATTCGACTCAATATGACTAGGAACCTAAGAGCCCACACCCCTAAACCTAAAGAGGAAGATGAGCAGCGTCACATTGAGCACCCTCCCTCCATACCCAAGATAACAAAAAATGCCCATGAACAAGCTAGGATACTATTTTGAAAGCAATGAAATGAATACTGTGTTAACTATCATTTATAAAGGAGCGTTGATCTCTGCAATCTTGGATGGTGGTTTTGGCATCATCATAATCACCAAGGATTGCTAGGAGGCCTTGGAAAGCCCACCAATTATAGGCACAAGACTCATGGTCGAGCTTGTCTCGATGTGAACAAAGCTAAACCCTTGGGCGTCCTTTAGGATGCAAAGATTAAGACCTTTAGGCTAAGCTTCTACCACACATTCATGGGAATGGATTTTCAAAGAAGAGGGGAATACACCATGATCCTTTGAAGGCTTTATGTGAGAGATGCAAGGCTGGTTCACAAGGATGACTGGAAACCTAAGAGCCCACCACTCCCCTAAATCTATAGAGGAGGAGGATAATCCATGCCACATTGAGCACCCTCCCTCCATAGCTAAGACAACTAAAAATTCCCACAAACAAGCTAGGATACTATTTCAAAAGCGATGAAATGAATATTGTGTTACCTGTGTCATTTATAAAGGAATGTTGATCTTTGCAATCTTGGATGGTGGTGCTAATGTATAAAGGAACGTTGATATTTGCAATCTTGGATGGTGTCATTGTAATCACCAAGGATTGTTGGGAGGCCTCGGAAAGCCCACTAATCGTAGGGCAAAAGCCTCATGGTCAAGCTTGCCGACATGAACATAGCTACAGCTTTGGCCATCCTTCAGGATGCAAAGATTAAATATCTTTGGGCTAAGCTTCCTCCACACATTCATGGCAATGGATTTTCAAAGAATTGACACCATGATCCTCAAAAGGCCTTATATGAGAGTGCAAGGTCCAACCACATTTATAAACACAAGGGTAGGGAAGACTCATCCCATGGGTCGAGGTATTCATGCCAATGAGTTTGACACAACTGCTCTGACGACCTCTTCAGTCAATATCTACAGAGAGCATGGAACATAGAATCTCACATCACATCAATTGATATCTATAGAGCTTATAACAAGAAGTTGGATGGTGAAGATGATGACCAAGAATATGAGCCCCTCCCGAAGCCTTCCCACTTCGAGGATTGGATCCATGTTCTGGCAACCATGGACACTCTTCCACAAAATATTGGGACAAGGTTTGCATGATTGAACGGTGCCAAAATCACATACATGTTCATGCTCGTGCGTATTTGAAATAGAACCAGCGGTGGAACCAGCTCACCTTGAGTTGGAGTTTTTCCAAAAAAAAGACCATGTAGCTGTGTGGTCCCCCTTGGTTGATAATGGGGCTAGCCACAACGTTTGGTATTGGGAGACGTGGACCTCGTTAGGCCACCCACCCCCTTGCAGCTTCTATCATCACCATGGTAAACAATTTCCAATCCATTATTATTGATTGTTTTGAAGCTAATTTTTATATTGAAACTAAATCTACATCTTGTAAGTTTTATGTGACCCCCATAGATATAATATAAGAGAGCATCATCCTTGGGAGAAGATGGATCATACCCCCCCTTGGTTGACACTGGGATAGCCACAACATTTTGTCTTAGGAGACGTGGACCTCATTCACCCATCCACCCCTCGCCATCACACATGGTAAACAATTCTCCCAATGCACGACCATCGTGATTTCTCTAAAGCTTAATTTTATGTTGGAGCTAACCCTACTTCTTGCAAATTCTATGTGACCCCCATAGGTACCATGAAAGGAGAATAATCATCGGGAGGGGATAGATTATAGCCATTAATTATGTAATCAACACTCAAGCTTCCCCAAGGGATGGTTATCGCACCCTTGATGGATGAGAGCACCCCAAACTTATCATCATCCCAAGCCTCATGCTCCACTTATGACCTTAAGTAACCTCTAAAACTCAACAACCCTCTCACCTCCCCATGTGTTGACCACCCTCTCAAACTATTATGAAGATCCAAAACCTTGCCGGTGAAGACAAAGACCACCCCCCCAAACCTCAATCTCAACAACTCTTTAGCGAGGTCACTAAGGAGTGGGTAGTCAAGAGTAACGTGGCTAACGAAAGAAAGTGCAATGCCCAAGAAAAGACATGACAGTGCCACCATTTAGCTAGAAGCGAGGAGCTGACCCATGAGCAGAGATCTGCAGGGTGACTACCCACCCCATGAGTAGAGATCTGAGCCCCAAGCAACAAAGTTTTATCCACACCTTGAGCCCCATTAGATCCCTGTTAAGATGTTAGAAGTTCAAGGCTTCTATAATGAAAACCTTGACATTTAGGTCCCAAAGACCTTGTGGTACACACCCCAACCTCCAAAAGAGTCACATGATGGGCTCAAACCCTTGTTCGAGCCCAACAAACCGACATTGCATTGGGTCCCAACCTGGATGTTAGAAAGTGCAAGGCTTCTACGAAGGAAACCCCTACATTTGGGTTTTGAAGTCAAGAAAGCCCCCACCACAAGCCTCTATAACCATGCCATCAAAAGCTAAACCAAAAAAGGGGTGGGGACCAAAAGCGCCGTGTCTGTGACACTAACTCCAAAGCTTAAGTAGAAATGGAGAGCAGTGGATTCCACCTTGATTCATGTGTTGACAACATCTTCACAAAAGTTAGAGGAGTCCATGGATGTTAAGCAACAAAAGGCAGCACCTTACCCATGTGTAGTGGCCTTACTCGTCCTTGTTCCCATCAAAGGAGAGCCACCCATGATGCCAAACCTCAAAGAGATCCGTGTACATGCTTCCGTGGCACCATTGAGAAACTCGAAGGTTAAAAAAGATCTCCATGACCCCACAACACCCGTGTGTACCACTAACTCACCAACTCGCCCATTGGAACTAGAAAGACAAAGCTCAATCAAGTGCACCACCAGTGCACCACCAAAGCCTACGGCAATGACCTAAAGGTTAAAAAAGATCACCACGACCCCACAACACTCGTGTGCACCACAAACTCACCAATTGGAACTAAAAAGACAAAGCGCACCACCAAAGCCGATAGTAGAGATGTCAAGGCTTTCATTGTAGATGGGCAAGCGACTCTCCACCTTTTCTTAGTGAGGCCACGGTAAGCCAAAACCCTAAACCTTGTTGTATACATATGTAACATAGCACTTCCTATTAATTGTATATACACATATATGTGGGAATGATTGAAAACTCAAAACCTAAAACAAAACTAAAATGATAAAAAACTAAAAACATGCACATGCACCTACGTGCACATAGCACATGTGACACCCACAACACCCACACCCACACCCGCATGTCCATGTACACAAAACATAGCCACCCACACATGTACACAAAACAAAACCACACATGTACACAAAACAAAACCACACAAAACATAACCACCCACACATGCACACTCTCACACATATACGTGCACCCATAATCAATGGCATATATGCATCCACATGTACATGCACCCCCTACTACACATACACACATGGTAACATACTACACACACACACACACACATATGGTAATGTACACACATACATGCACATACACATAACACTCCTCTTCTCTAATTTTTTGAAACACCCCCTCTTAATTTTTTTCCTTTCTTGGTTAATTAAATATGTATATATAAATAAAAGAACTTGGAAAAAAATACTATTGAAAAAAACTTACAGTTACGTCACTACATGGTAACCCAAAAAAAGCTTGAAAATTTTAAAAGAACTTAGTGTTACCCACGTGACAATTCAAAAGAAAAAAGCTTTTTAAAAAAATTAAGGTTTCATTGCCAATATCACTTCCAAAACCCCTGCTTGGATCTCTCTTTGGTTACCTCCATTGCGGAGTTAACGTCAGAGTCCCCTTCGTTACATGATTTTTAGGTATGGGAGTTGAAGCTTCAAACACACAGGTGACAACTCGTACTATGACAATTTTAAAATTTTAAAAGAACTTAGTGTTACCCACATGACAATTCAAAAGAAAAAAAGTTTAAAAAAAAAATAGGGTTTCATTGCCAATATCCCTTCCAAAACCCCTTCTCGGACCTCTCTTTGGCTACCTCCATTGCGGAGTTAACATAAGAGTCCCGTTCCTTACATGATTTATAGGTATGGGAGTTGAAGCTTCAGACACATCCGACAGCTCCTACTGTCGCCGCATACGAGGAACAAAGACAACACGTGGAGCACGAGCGGCTCCTTGCAGCTCTCGATGCAAGGAAGGTACTGGCAACTTCCTTGAGTCACCTTCATGAAAGGGTGAATTTGAGTAATAATTATGGTAAACTCAATCCCACAACTTCGTACTCATGGATTCATCAGTTTGAGGCTTATTTTGCTATTGGTAGGAAGTCAGATGTAGAAAAGGTTGTGTTAGCTAGCTGCTATACAGCTAGCTGCTACATAGAAGGGGAAGCTATCTCTTGGTGGACACATTGGTCCCATGCAAACCCCTACTCAGATCTCTCTTTGGCTACCACTATTACGGAGTTAACAAAAGAGTCCTGTTCGTTACATGATTTATAGGTATGGGAGTTGAAGCTTCTGACATAGGCGACAGCTCGTACTGTTGCATATGAGGAACAAAGACAACACATGGAGCATGAGCGGCTCCTTGCACCTCTCGATGCAAGAAGGTACTGGCAACTTCCTCGAGTCACCTTCATGAAAGGGTGAATTTGAGTAAGTATTATGGTAAACTCAATCCCACAACTTTGTACTCATGGATTCATCACTTTGAGGCTTATTTTTCTACTGGGAAGTCAGATGTAGAAAAGGTTGTGTTAGCTAGCTGCTAAATAGAAGGGGAAGCTATCTCTTGGTGGACACATTGGTCCCATGCAAATTCTTACTCTGGGGGTGCTGCCTATGAATGGGACTAGTTTGTGATAGACCTTAAGAAGTGGTTTCTAACGCCTCACTATCTTGAGTGGCTCGAGGATGAGTACCTACATGGGATTGTACCACTCGAACATGTAGCCAGTCCTCAACTTTGCCAATAAAGTCACTCACTTGGCTTTACAGTTGCAAAAAATCAGATGAGGACAAGAAAGGTCAATTCCTTTTACGATCTAGACACACAAATCCATTGGGAAGTGCGTATGTTTAAGCCATAGACTTTTGATCAGGCACTTTCGCTTGCACAAAGTGTCAAGATGAAATAAACAGTGGAAAACTGAAGACTTCCCAGCCTGACGTAGCCAAGGCAGCAGTGCAAAGTGCTGAGATGAAGTACAATAGTGGAATTTGAGCCCGGAGTAGCCAAGGCACTTTCGCTTACACAAAGTGCTGAGATGAAATACGATAAAAAATCGAAGTCCTCCGGGATGCCAATGGCAAGGGCTAGAACAAGAACCAATTGAGGTCTACCTTAGGAGCCTCTAGCTCCAAGAACTCAAACAATACACCTCACCTTACTCCAAACGAGAAGGGTCAAGCTGGCAAGACATGTGGTAAGCTCAGCGCTCGAGGAGCACGACCAGTATAAGGAGGGGAGATGTTTCTTTTGTCATATAAAAAGACATACTTCTAGGGCATGCCCTAAGAAGACCCTTGCATAGACCACCCCTGCTGCCTCAACAACTTCTGTGGTGAGCCAAACTCCCACACTAACCCCTCACTAGTCCACAGCTCTCAATCCTACGGTTGGTGCCATTGTCAACCGGGAGCTCGAGGATCACAAAAGGGCAACCATGACAAGGAGTATGAGCGAAATGAGTTGCTTAAGACATTTGGCTACATAGGTGGCTAGAGAGTCGTCCTATTTGACAGCGGTAGTACGGAGAGAACGTGGTTTTATGGAACAAGCCACTTGGCGAGCTCGTTTCTCGTTGACTTTGGTAGATAAGCAAGTGGAGGGATTTTCGATGGTCAAAATCAAGTTCCCAATGACTCAGATTGACTACATATGAGAGAGGCTAAATGGAGATAAGATGCTTTCAAAGATTGACCTAAAAAGTGGGTACCATGCATCAGGTACGAATTGTGGAACCCCAAAACCGCATTTCAAACTGAATGGGCCCACTACAAGTTTGTGGTTATGCCCTTCGGCCCGACAAACACCCCAACTACTACATTTAACTCCATGATGATGCGTGTACTTAGGGACTTGATCTCGGCAAGTGTGTCTTCATCTTCTTAGATGACATACTGATTTTTTAAGCTCTACAGAAGAGCAGCATGACATTTACGTCAAGAAAGTGATGAAATTACTAGAAAGCAACAATGAGTCGTATGTCAATGACAAAAAATTGAAGGTTTATCTATGTGAGGTTCATTACCTTAGATACACAAACAGTGCCGAAAGGCATCCAATTAGATCCCTCAAAGGTGGTGAAAATTTTAAACTGGGAGATCCTAGAAACCGCTTATGATTTTGATTTTTTGTGGGCATTCTAAGCATATTCCACCCATGTTGACAAATTTTATATTGTCTCAATAGCTCTTATTGATTTGCTCAAAGGTGTCAAGACTTAGGAGGCAATGTATTCACATGACCCCTCATGGATTACAGACTTTCAAGGACCTTAAGGTTGCATTATCTAAGGCTCCTTGCTTAGCACTAGGCTCATGGTGGGATGACCCATTCCAGGTGGATCACCGTTTTGCGAGTAATATTTCGCTATTAGGGCGGTCTTATAGTAGAATTGGCATCTAGTCACATGTCCTGTAAGAGGATTTGTGCCAAAAAAATTACTCATTCTATGATCGAGAGATCCTTGCGTTGATATAGACCCTAAATAATTGGAAGCACTTCCTCTACGGGTGAGACTTTGAGGTTCACAAAGATCAAGTTGTGTGTTGGCTTCAGACGATTCCAAGTACGAATTGGAGTGATCGACAACACCGCTAGTAGAGACAAATTTTCTAGCAGTTTGGTGGCTTGATCGAGTACCTTCCAGACAAGGCCAACCAAGTGGCCGTCGATGCCTTGAGGAAGGATGACGAAGAATAGCCCTAGGAGGAATGTGCGGCTCTAGAGCATCATCATAAGCTCGATCATGAAGCCATGCAACTTCAGTATAGGAGCAGATATTGGCAAGCTTACATGCCAATCTAATGACAACACTTCCCAAGTTGACATGTGGTCCTAGTTCCTCCACCATCCCATGCACCACTGTCTTCTAAGCTCAACCAAACTTCAGTAAAGTATGATGGTAAGTGTGATCAATCCGCAATCACTCGGTTTATACATCAATTTGTTGAATATTTTCCCTTGGCTAAGATTGTAGATTCTCAAGACAAAGTCCATCTAGTGGCTCTACACCTCATGGGGAAGTCGTTACTTAGTGGCAACAATGGTCATGTCTTCATACAAATCCAACCACGTGCACCACTCATTATGTATGAGATACCTTTTTTTGATCTCAAAGCTAGGTTTCTTCCATCCCGGCACATGACCAATTTGGAGGATAAATTTTACACTTCTAGAATGGGTCTCCAATGCTGACCTATTCCAACAAGGTTATTACCATAGCACAACAATTGCGAAAGTTAGAAGAAAAGCTGAAATAGCATCTCAAGTTTCTTGTATAGAGTTTTGAGCCTCAGTCATATGATCAAGCTCTGACTCTAGCTTAGAATCAAGAGATGATGCTAAATGTAGGTCTAGACAAGTCCAAAAACCCAACAATAGCAACAATCATCATCCCGATCAAATAAGCGAACACAAAACTTTAAAGATAACAAGGACAACAAGTCTCAAAGCAACTCAAGTGGAAAGAGATACAAGATGTAGGTTCTGATTCTGACTCAGAATCAAGAAAGATGATGTTGAACGTAGACGGTCAATGGTCGGTGGGCCGCGCTCTTGATACACGGGCGGTGGCCGTGTCTATGCAGTGTAACAGCCCTTGTTGTATACACGTCTACCACACCGCCTACAATACTATATATGGACATGGTTGCCATGAGCTAAGGCATCCAATGCTTGTGAGTATCCACCCCCTTCTACAGCCATTAGGATATGGAGACCTTTTGGCATCATTGAAGAGGAAAAGGAGGATCCTTTTAGAGCTAAAGTTGCCACCTTCATTCGCAAGTTAGCCCAAAACCCCAGCACAAAAGCAATCATCATCTTAGTCAAATAAGGGAACACAAAACAATAGAGACAATAAGGACAACAAGTCTCAGAGCAAATTAGGCAAAAAGAAAAAACATAGAGGCCAAGCCTAAAAAGATGCCGGAAGAGAAGGCCAAGGAGGGAATTACTGGAGGTTATATCCAACCAAGCGAGCAAAAGCAATACTAGGCAAAGAACCGATGTTTCTTTTGCCATCAAGATGGTAAGAAGGATTGCACGAAGTGGTAGACTGAGAAAGCCACCAAAGCGTCGTCCTCTACACTTCCGCCAACGCTACCCCCACCCTCAATTGCGAATGCCGTTCAACTGTTAGCCCCTTTGAATCTAGTACCACTGGGGTATTTGATGATGAGGAGGTTGAAGTTGAAGAGCGAAGTTGAAGCACAAACGAAAGCTCTAATGTGTGCTTATGGCACAACGAAGGGACAATAGTTCATTGTCCTTTTTGACATTAGTAGATCTAGGACACCATTCTTCCCAATTGGCTACTAATATCACACCATCTAGTTGTGGACAAGTTTACACCTGGTCTCTGCATGCATATTACTCATAAAGCTCAACAATTTGAGTCACATTTCAGCGAGATTTCATTTTTTCACCACTTATGGAGTGCGACATGATTCTCGACATCCAACGATTTCGAGAATTTGCGCCCATTCCTAATTGGTGGGCATGACACCTTCACCATTGTTGACGGTTTCACTTGAACCAACATAATTCACAAGGATATGAGAATTCTTGGAATACCACTAATTTCACATGTTCAAACCTACCGAGCAATCGCAAAATGAGTTGAGTGCGCGTTGATACATGTCCATGTTCAATAGTCTGTTGCTTAATACCCTTATAGAAACGGTTAGCAAGTCTCCTTCCATGGTTCCGAGACATCATGTTGAGGGACGATCTCTTGCCCAAGCTCCCAACCATTCATCCTAAGGATCATTGTACCCTCGGTTCAAACCCGGACCACTATACAATTTAGATGGCTGGTGGTTATATAAAAACCAGCTGTGTGTACTAAGGGAGAAAAGGCATGCATTTCTTCATGATCCCCATGATTCTCTTAGGAGGAGTCGTGGTATCAACAGTATCTCGAACAAGTTGAAGCCGTTATTCTATTGGACAAAGATGAGAAGGGACGTCTACCATAATGTCCAAGCATTCCAAATTTTCCAAGAAGTCAAACTTCAGCACAAAAAGTCTATTCCAAGCAAATCAACAAGTCTAGACGAGCCACTACCTACGAGGAGGGAGATTGGATATTTCTCTGAATCTTGAAGTAATGATTAAAACAAGTGGGCAAGCTTGTCCCAAGCTGTCTTTCCAAAGCTTCGGCATGTTTCATATTGTAGAGAAGCTTAGTGACATCGCCATGAAGTTAAAGTAACCAGATAGTTGGGTTGTGCATCATGTAGATAGTTGGGCTGTGCATCATGTATTCCACATCTCATGGTTGAAGCTTTATGTTGGACCATCTTTACAAAAGGTTCCAAATGAGAAACCACCTAAAACACTCCACAAAGCACAGGTTAACGAGCCCAAGCAAATTCTCCTCCACAAGTGAAAGCATGGTTCAAATCGGAGACTCTCTACCAATTCTACACCAAGTTCCAAGATTGATGCACTCACAAAGCTATTTAGCTCAACAAGGAATTCTTCCAAGAGTACCCACAACTATTTAGCAGACTACCATGAACTACCCGCCCAGCTAAGCACAAAAAAATGTCACATGCACCCATTATTTAGCAAGACTACCATGAACTATCGCTAGACTACCATTAACTACCATTGAGCTAAGCACAAAGGAATGTCACATGCACCCATGCATTGAGGTGCCTAACACATTCCATCACTTGAGCCACTTGGACAACAATCATATATACCATCCTAGCATCGAAAGGGCTTTCGAGGCTGTAGGCCAGCCCAAGGCCCCTGGCATATGGGTTACCACCAAGGGGCAAACAAATGGCCTGTACCCAATCGACAGCTCTACTAAGTGCATAGCCACTAGTTGCCCGAGGCCAACAGCAGCAACAGCACAGCCCCAAACCGGTTGCATGCACAGTGAGGAAGCATTTAACTGTTTGAAATAGACGCAACTTGAGGGCATGTTCACGTCAAATTGTGGTCTAAAAAGTGCACCGGTAGTACAGCTTTTATACAAAGGCAATGAAAACCAGTTGAGGTATAGTATCACAGCCTCATTACAACGGCAATGAAATAAGTTGAGAATTGTAGAAAGAGTAATCATAGTATCGCATTGTTGTGGATACGAATTAAGTGTGCTAGCCAAACACAATGGAGACGTGTTATTGGAGATCAATCCTCATTTTGTCACTACCTTGATCGATACATAAGCTAAATGTGACTTGCTTGCAACAGCACTGCAATCGATCCTCATATTTGGCACTACCTTGATAGCTATATAAGCTAAATGTGACTTGCTTGCAACAGCACATCATGTGTTTTTTAAGCTACCACCTTCCTGGATTTAGACTCATCAAGAGCACATCCCAACTAACCGTGCATTCTAGTTAAAAATATAAATCAAAGGATCAAAGATCAAGTGCAATAAATAATGACAATAAGCTGTTAACTTACCAAATAGTTGAAGGTTTGTGGTTGGAGCTCTCTCTCTCTCTCTCTCACGAACACGCAGTCACAGGGAAGTGCAGGACTTCATCACTCTTCAACTAAGATTAGCTTACAAAAGGGTAGCCGATTAAGCTCTCTGCATGTTTTTTTTTTTGGGGGGCGGGCGGGCAGAAAAGAAAGGAAGGCGGAATAGAGAAAAGGGGGGAAGGGGGTTAAAGCCTGAGGTATGTGTTCATTATAATAAACAAATGGACCATTTCGAGCACACGAGCCCTCTGACACTTTGAACCTTGATGTACACTGATGGTGATAAACGGGTGATAAAACGGTATGATAGATCTATTTCCCCTATCTATTATTTCAACTCAGCCCATCTAAACAGCATTAAAATCACCTTCAACTCCAACCTTGATGTTGTACACCCCATGTAGAGAGAGCAACATATATCCCCATATATAAAATTATGCCCACAGCCCATGGTAACAACAAGATCTACCTTTGAACTCCACAGGTCAAGCTAAGGCTGGCCTGGATGTCAAACCTCCATACCAGTATTCTTTTGCAATTACTGTCGGTAAGGCTCGACACGTCACATGGCAGAGTCATGCAGCTTCTCTCCCCAGTATTTCTGGTCCATTGTATGTTGGCCCTCCCTGAGAACGATGGGGCCGAGCGAGGGATCTCCACATTGCAAGATAGCAGAACCTCTCCTGTGATCGTGGGTGAGTCCTCTCCTGTTTTGACAGTCGAGACTAACCATGGGCACTCAGGCTGCCCTACCATGTGCTTGTAGGCAGTGTTCACCCATCTCACCAAGTTGGATGCATCGGTGATGAAGCCCGGAAGGCTGCCCTCTTCCAATTGCTTCTTCACAAGCTCCACATTCCCTGCCATGGTTTCCTCTTCTTGAACTTCAGTTATGCTCACCAAACTCACTGCAGAGCCTACTAACCTGATGGGC
Organism: Cibotium barometz; assembly: GCF_041138505.1. Taxonomy (NCBI): domain Eukaryota; kingdom Viridiplantae; phylum Streptophyta; class Polypodiopsida; order Cyatheales; family Cibotiaceae; genus Cibotium; species Cibotium barometz. Next base: position 53,353,733 of record NC_141053.1, on the reverse strand, counting down.
TGTGGCATGATCACTCTTGTCGTAATAGGTGCATTGCTTGGAGTGATGTGTCCATTGCTCTTCCTCACTCCATGTCGAAGCATCAGTTCTTTAGACGGGGGGTCTTCTTGCTCGTTTGGCTTGGCTTCCTGAACAGGAAGCCCCATCAAGTAGGGCACCCATCTAGTAGCCTCTTGGTTTGCAGTGTCCACTACCAGCTTCTTCAAAAAACCCCATAAAGTAGCAGAGGTGTAATCACTTTGGCTTTCTAACTGCAATTTGAACTGACCCAACCGAGTAGGGATTCCCAAAGGATCAATAAAGGGTGCAAGCATACTAAAATCGTCTTTGCAGGCCCTTTCATAGCCGTGGTTGACCCACAAAACCTTCTGGCTGCTGTCTTCTACTAGGATTACAGGCTCTGAAGAATGGCCATACACTTGCTCTATGTATGCATAGCTGCTTCTAGGGATACTGTTATGTGGAAAGCAATGGCTGGAAGAAGAGCAGCTGGATATGGTGGGGGAGTCCCCTCTTGAAGGAGTCTCGGGAAGTAGGTCGAGGGTGATCAAGCTTCTTCTGCCATCATTATCTCCTTCAAAAGCTTCTTCATCCAACCCGCTCTTCTGCTGCTCTTCAGAACCTCCTTCCTCTCCATTAACTCTCACGCTATCTTCTGTAAAGCATGACCAGATACCTTCACTTGTGAGCTCGTCTTTAGCGTACTCCCTCGCCTCTTTTGCATAGTCCCTTACATTAGCTTGATCAAGAGGCTTAGAGGACCGTTGGATTGAGGGCTCCTGCTGCATGATACTGAGAAAAGTGGGAAATTGCTGCTGCTGCTGCTGCTGCTGTTGAAGCAAGCTGTGCACATGGGCTGCTGTGGGAAGGCCAGCGATACCCCTTATCATCTCCGTGAAGCAGCCTCCATAGCCATGGTTACTGCTAGCTGATGCCTTCCTTTTCTTTTCAAGGGGAAACACAGAGGAGGGTGCACTTGCGGCTGCCCTCTCCATAAACCCAACGTCATCCTCTGTCATCATCTGAGCACCCTCCATCACTAATCCACAGGCCAGCCCTTTCTCTGTGTGGGAATTTACGAAGTCTGGCTTCAAGGAGCTCACCGTAGCTGCCCTCTTGCTAGGCCTCTGTGGATCCTCGACTACGGTACCTCTCTTCTGCCTTTTTCTTACCCTCCTGCTCTTCTGCTTCGCAGCAGCAGCAGCAGCAGCAGTTGTGGCAGCATCCGGGACCTGCCTGCAGCACAGATTGTCGAAGGACATGGCGGAAGAGACCGATCTGTCGGCTTCGGACACACAGGGCATGGTGGGCTTAGGCGCAATTGGGCGATATCGAGACATTATCCTATCTGTTTTGGAAGGTAGAATGGCTATGGCGCCATAGCCGCTAAAGCAGCCTCCGACAAGTTCCATGACACAAAAAAGCAGCAAATTCCAGAGGGTGTAGCAAGCAATCTAGTGAGAAAGGAAGGCAATAATTTGGATAAGCATGATGAATTAGCGTGAGATCGATACAGGTATCACAGATATGATGGGCTCAGGGCTTAAGCGGCAATTAAGGAGGGTTTAAATCAGGGATTAAGGTAACAGAGGGTTTAAAGGAGGGAACGGGGTGATGAAAAGCCAAATCAGAAATTAGGGAGCGATATAATAAGAAGATATGGGCGAACAGAAAGCTCGATTTGAACCTACCAGAAGAGAACCTCAACAGCGCACGAAACTAGAATGTGCGGAAGCAGATGAGGACGACGTTAAATCATTATATATAAAAACTCTAGCGCAGAACCTCCAGATTTGGCGGTACGCTCGTCGAGAAGCGAGTAGACACTACCCATAAGCCTCGCTAGTTTGGCGACACCTCAGGCAGTAACCGTGGTTGAGTTAACGCACCCGGGTCTCCCGCGGTTACTTTAACTGAAGCTGGGTTTGCATCGTCCACGTGTTGGGCGTACACGCCTCTTGAATCTTCCGCCCGTGCTGGGCCACGTCACGGAGCCAGGTGGACCAATTGCGGAGACGACGCGTCCCTGGTTTGCCAGCTACCTGCTATAGGTCTAGTAGTTGCGAGCCCGCCAACACGTCACCTCGTGCCATCTCTTTCCATTCTCCAATCAGTGGTGCGCGCCTGAGTGTATGACCAATCACATCCCGCCCGCCCACGCGGCCAGCCTGCCCCGGCCATGCCTCCATATCATCATAACACATCTCCGGCCTCACCGCCACGTGCCTAACATCCGTCCCCCTCCATTTAATGTATGTAGCTTAACGACAGTTAATCAATCATCAAATAGTCAATGAAAGACCCCCCCTCCAATGGGGCGCCTCTCTCTCTCACCCCACCAATGACCTCGCTTGCTTTTTTTAAATTTTTAAATTTTTTTATTTTTTTGGAAGGGGCCAAATGATAGATAGCCAATCATTTCAATTCTTGTAACCTTCTGGAGTCCCAATTTCACATTGAACATAACCAATGACCATAAAGTGTGTGTACAACACGATGGAGGCTCTTCCCGCGGAGGCCTTCTCTGATGCTTAATTTCTCGCTCACACCAAGCCACTGGTAATAGCTGGCACACACACACACATACATTATACTACCTATTCATGCCATCCACCAGGAGCCCCACCAATGGCCCTCCAAACATTGTCACCAGAGGGGATTTGGTTTGCATTACACTAAGTAAACGCAAGTGGTAAGATTCTTTTAAGATTTAGGGTAAGCCTCTCCTAATTTATGTTTAAACAGGAGATTGAAGCATTCATACATCCAACCAATGCTCGATAAAAACCTTTCTCTCAACCAATCAAAATAATACAACTCATAGAATCAACATGTTCTTCTATAATGTATGAAAAATCCTTTGTTGATTCTTTTAATTTCAATTGGCAAAAGACACCTTGAGGAGAGACAAATAAAGATATAAAGGGCGAACTAGTTTGGCCAAGAAGTACATAGTGTACTTATGTCAAATTGTTCTTTTGTGGTACTACTACAGTGTTAAGTTACACATTTGCATGCGTATGTGTGTGCGTGTGAGACTATGTGAGTGAGTGACATAATGAAAAAAAATTGGCGGCCAATAAAAAATGGGATGATGTGCTTTCAATGCTTTCAAAAAATTCCAAAATAAGATAATTACTCATTAGAGTTGCTGACAAAGTTACATTCGTATTGCTTACATAGGCAACTAATACAAGATGATAGTGAATTGCATATTGTTGTTTTACCCAACAACTTACAAGACTAGTCACGACATTGGTATGAACATCCTTTGGTCTATGCATTACTCGTATATAATGTACATTGTTGTTTTACCCAACAACTTACAAGACTAGTCATGACATTGGTATGAACATCCTTTGTTTGGTCTACGCATTACTCGTATATAATGTACACTATTTTGACATAGAAAGTGCAACAAGATCATATACCAAAGAACACATCATTTTTCAAGTAACTTATGGAGTAGTGCACATTTAAAATATTGCCTTTATTCGTTTAGGATGGAAGCATATTTTTTATTGAAAGCTTGTCAAACCTTATATAGTTGATTAGAGACTGTTTTTATTTCATGGAGTGTGTAGTGTGGCACACTATGTACAAAAGTGTGAATAATAGCCGGGCAATTAAGTTAAATCCACAGTAGAGTTACTAACTAATACTCTTAAAATGTAAATCTCATACTATTATGATCCACCTTTGAGCATGTTCGTGCTTGGGCCCAAATGGCTCATTTTCAATGGCTAGGAGCTCCCATGAGCACCCCATTTGGTTTCCGTGGTGTCTAGGAAGAAGATGAGGTAGTAAATACATCATGTGTGGAGAAGCAATTTTAGCACACTCTCTCCACTTTTGTAGACAGTCTTGCTATCTGACAAGGACTCCCCAAGATATGATTTTATCCCCTCCTACTATGCTTACTTCTATTGTCCTTGACTAGTAGCTACCTGTGTAGAGATTTGCTATTGAATCAAAGGGAAAGAGATGGATTTACTGCTTCCTTTGCTTACATCTTGCATGTCTCTTGCTTTCTTTTCTTACCTCTTAAGCTCCTTACATAAATCGACGCTCTGATACCATTAGAAAAATGTGGGGAAGAGGGTGAACTTGAGCTCCTTGCATAAATTAATGCTCTGATACCATCAAAAGAATGTGGGAGAGAGGGTGAGCTTGAGCTCCTTGCAAGAAAACCTCTTCACACACACTCGCACACACTCGCACACACACCTTGCAAGAAAACCTCTTCACACACACTCGCACACACACATGGATGGCTGAATTGTCTTCTTTCTTCACACACACACATGGATGGCTGAATTTTCTTCTTTCTTCTCTATAACCATAACATAAAGATAAAAAATACATACTTTAAGAGAGTACAACCATAACATAAAGATAAGGTTACATACTATAAGGAAATGTACTCTACTACTAAAACAAACAAGGTCCATAGTGTGAACCAACTATATGAGCTAGTGCTATAACTACTCTATAACTCTCGTAAGCAAAGTGGATGTCAATACAGCCTATAAACCACTAGCATCATATCAACTATAATCTCACCAACCATGCCAATGGCGTAAGCATAGAGGTGTCATCCTGGTGTGTCATCCATATCCTCACTAGTTGAGCTCGATATCTCAACATGACATAAGACCTCTATAGAGGAAAGAATGTGAAAAAATGCTATGTCTCAATCTCATTGAGATGCTGTGAAAAAATGCTATGTCTCAATCTCATTGAGATGCGTGTGCAAGTGCAAGTGAACATGTTCTAAGCTCTTTATAGAGGCAGACTTGAGATTATTCCTCTTCATCCATATCCTCACTAGTTGAGCTTGATATCTCGACATGAGATAAGAAATCCATAGAGAGGAAAGAAAGTGCAAAATTGCTATATCTCAATCTCATTGAGATGCATGTGTAAATGAGATTAAGATAAATTCTAAGCCCTTTTTTGTAGAGGTAGACTTGAGTCATTCCAGACTTCCATTCACCATGTTAGGTCGACATGGCTTCAAGTTGGACCTTCAATTCTCTCACTTAAGAAGCCGCACCACATATTTGTGTTGTGCCCATTGTCTTATGAGCCTCCATGCTCAAATGTACAAGCTTGGACATAAGTACCTTAGTCGGCTAGTCTCAAGTTATGTGTTTAAGTTGTCTTCTAGCTTTAAGCTCATATTGTTGCACCATGTTTGCCCTCTCCAGCTAAGTGTAGATGCTTCCATCAAAAAACAAGTATTGCCTTGGACTTCAGTGACTTTGCCACACTAAGGATTCGCCCAAACACAGCACAATTGCCACCTTGTGCACATGCTATTTCCATCTTGAACTTCACATGGCCCAAGTCTCACCATCACACGTTATTGTACATAGTTGTGTGTGCCCTTTGTGGTCATGTTGTAGTCCCAATGTAGCACGTTATTGCACAATGTTGTATGCCATCTTTGGATTTCTCCAAGGCATCATGGACCCAAAGTGTTTGTGACACCTTAGAGCCCAATGTTGCTCCCTAGTTTTACGTGACCTTTTGTGAGCCTTCTTGTTTGGCTACACGACCACTTTGGTGGACTCTCTGTTTTGGTCCTCTTATGCTCTCTAAAATGATAAGGGATTGTTGGTGCCATCCTTGGACTTACCCTCACTCGAATGGTGTTTGGAAGAAAAGGGATTGTTGGTGCCATCCTTGGACTTACCCTCACTCGAATGCTGTTTGGAAGAAAAGGGAATATTGGTGCCACTCATGGACTTACCCTTTTCCAAACACTGTGAACCTGGCTTCTGCATCCTAGTAGCTTCCACTAGCTCCATCGGCTTTGCCATAATCATTACATATTCTGGGTTGGGTAATGATTGGTTATTCCACAATCATTACATATTTTGGTTACCATACCATATCTCGATGGGCTTCTCCCATGATTGGTTTTTAAGTACCGTCAGATTTTCACAACTCGAGCCTTTTTTTCTTGTTGGCTCCAATCTTGGTTTGTGAGTGTGTAGCTCCTTCGATCTCACGGTACTTCGCACTGTGAAGGAAATGGGCTCTACATAATGCTTCTACGCAAGTGATTCTTGAAATCCTATAGGGGCCTTAGCTCTCTTGAAATCCTATAGGGGCCTTAGCTCCTTCGTCCTAACCCATGTTTAAAGTGGCTCCCTATGCCACATAGTAACCATTCTTAGCCTCATGCCTTGCTTTAGTGCCTAGTTAAGCTCTTGTAGACTTTGTAGCTTTTCTTGTTTGTTTTTGATGATATGTTTGATTGCACAAAGATAAGTCATCCATGGCTTCTAAGGTATCCGGTGTCCTAGATGTGTGGCATGTTTCAAGATGCCACTTTGAGTGTATCCTTTGAGTGTATCCCATACGAGTTCAGCTAGGCAGCTTCTTTCTTGATTTCTCTTTGAAAATAGTAAGAGTTGTTATTTTTTCCCCTTGGTTAAATATCATAGACTAATGAAATGGAGCATTGCCAATGCATCAAGTTTTCAAGAGCAACTTGCATTTTTCAGGAAAGGAAAGATATTTCTCCAATGTTTTATTTCTTTTTTAATTTTGTTTATTTATGTTTTGTGATTAGGATACACTCATTCTTTCTTTATTTTCTTTATTTATGTTTGTGATTAGGATACACTCATTCTTTTAAAATATTAAGGATTTTGTTTCCCTTTTTATGTGAACAATATAAATTGGATCTCTTCTACAAAGAGCACCAATAATATATACCATTTCCTCTCCTCACACAAACCAATGTTTTTATTACAATATCTAAAATCATAAAACCTACCACAAAGCAAACATAATATTTAGAATCTAGATATGTTTCCAATTAAATAAACATAATAAATAATCAATTTCTTTTTTAAAAGGGCCCTTTATGTTCTTTTCTTTCCCACAATTCAACAAGAATTATACTTTTCCAAAAATATTTCACTCACTTCATACTTTTATAGTCAAACTACCTTCAAAAAGGCTTTACAAACTAACCATAGGTATTTGTCAAAGTGGTCCAAAAATTCCTAATCCAATGGATCTTGGACTTCTTCTAAAGGGTCCTATCCTACTCTTGCTATGTAATCATAGTAAGTTTTCTACTAATTCTCATTCCCCTTGTTTTCTTTATGGAGGGCACCCACCTTGTGCTCATTCCCCTTGTTTTCTTTACAGAGGGTACCCACGTTGTGCTTTCCCATATGATAATATATTCTTGCTCCCTCCCTAATTGATGGGTCACCATCAAGAAACCATCAAGAAGTTCCCATATCTTCTGTATATATTATTTCTTTTCCATTTATACTCTTCTTCTTACAATAATATTTTTTTTAGGGTTTTGATTCAAAGCTTCTCTCTTTCTCCACCCTAAATGGAGACAAAGGTAGCAACACACATACATATACAACAAGAAAGGAGAGGGAGAGAGTAGTAAAACACTCAAATTAGATTAATGAGAGTGAGTGAAGCACGAGTGAAGTGACATGATAAGTTCACTTACACACACTTATAAAAGTGTGTACACATGCTCGGTAGAAAAAACCTCCTAAGGAGGGAAAAAGTGCCTTGGCCCATAAGAGTATGTACACACTCGGGGGAAAAAACATCCTAAGGAGGAAAAAACTGCTCTAGCCCAATACTAGCCTACATCCACACATCACTACCATATCAATGGCTATAAATCCCCCACGTACTAATGATGTAAACATGTACAAGGATCATGTGGAAATAAACCCAAAACTTGTGAAAAGCTTTAAATTTCTCTTATGAGAGAGCCTTCATGAACATATTTGCCACATAGTCGTGTGTAAAGACATAAACTAGGTTAATCTCTCCTACAGTGAGCCTCTCCCTAACTTAATGATAATGCACCTCAATGTGCTTTGTGCAAGCATGAAACACTAGGTTCATTGCGCAATAATCAATGCACTCTGGTTGTGAGTGAAGATAGAGGTGGGGGACTATTGTCTAACACTAAGATCTACCAAAAGACACATGAGCCATACACACTCTGCTATAAAAGTTTCCCTATACATAGCTTCACAGCTCTGTGCACACTATCGACTACTTCCTATTGAGCCATGATATACATAAATCACCAAGAAGAAATCAAAATCCAATATGGACACTCGAGTGCCATAACATCCATCCCAATAAGATTTGCTAAAATCATCACCCCCATAGCATAGAATAGCCCAAGGAGCTACCGGAATACTTTCTTAAAAGCCTATCATACCTTTAAGACTTTGCATAAACGTGCTCAAATGGGTGGCTTGATATTACATAAGTAAATGATGCACCCAACATCCCACTGATAAAGTGATGCATCAAATGGTCCACTTGCATCCTGAAGAGACTGATCTAACACATGTCTCTACTTTGTGTAGCAACTTTTTTTTTAAATTTCAAAACCAAACTGTGTAATCAGTCTCTGTATGTACTTTGATTGTAATATTATAATATCATGCTTGCATCAACTGTATGCCCTAATAATAATGCAACAAGCCAAAATCCGTCATCTCAAATGACACATGTAATTCAACATTAAAGGCTGAAATCTTATCCTCATTAGGGCCTATGAGCAACATTAATCAAAAAACAATCTTTACTCCTCTTTACATAAAGGGGCTACTCTCAATTGGATTGTTGCAAAAACCATTTGCAACCAAGTATGCATTTATATTCTCATACCATGTTGTGGGAGCTTGCTTAAGGCCATATAAAGCTTTTCTTAACCTTCATACTTTAGACTCATGTCCCTTCTCAACAAACCCACGAGGATGAGATACATAAACCTCCTCATGCAAATAATCATTCAAGAAGGTAGTCTTGATGTCCAACTAATGTACATTCCAACCATGATACGTTGCCAATGCAATAATACACCTAATTGTAGTCATATGAGACGGGTGAAAAAGTCTTATCATAATCAATGCCCTTCTCCTGATCAAAACCCTTTAAGCCTTGCCTTGTAGTGGTCAAACGCTACAATCAACTTTATGCTTAAGTTTATAAATCCACTTCATACCAATGGTCTTTTTTCATAAGGCAAATTTGCCAAATACCAAGTGTTTATTTTGAGGATTGAGTCATATCCATCTTATATATCTTGTATCTCAAAGGAAACATACTCTTCATTGCATATATTGGCAATGAGAGCATGATCCACATCAAAAAACATGTATGCATGCCCATATTCGTCTACGTCGGCTTTGCTCTTTCCCATTTTGAATTGTCACATCAGATTGAGTTGAGTGTCGGGGTTGCTCTTTCCCATTTGGAATTGTCATGTCAGATTGGGTTGAGTATTGGGTCTTTTTGGATCTCGATGAGGCGCGGGCAATCTTTTTTCTCAGTTTCTACATTGGATGCCATCATTGTTTAATGGTGGAAGCAAGGGAAGGGATAGCATGAGAGGAAGCATTATATCACATTGTGGTCGCCTTCCTTGACACATGATTCGCTTGTGGTGCCTTGGCCATGTGAGATAGCATAGAGCTCTTGTGCCTTGACCCATGTGTTCAAATCAGGCATGCCGCCACACTTTTATGGTGTGGTGGATGTCAACCCTTATTGGTATGGCTTGGTTGGCCATAGCCGTGTGTTGGATGGCTTATATGGTCACTTTCCACCAGCTTTTTGTGGTCATTTGTGGTGGTAGACTGTGTGAATCTCTTGGGCTTGGCCGGGCCCTAGCGGGGATATCTGCATGGTCATTTTATTTCAAAATTCATTATTAAAACCCATCTTTTTTCAAAAACCAAAACAGGCAAAAGCCTTGCCCATATTCCAAATTCCCATAAATCCTCATGTGAGGGGATTATTTTTTTCCAAGGAGTTCAAGTACACATGATGACCTTATGTTTTATAAGTGTGTTTATGCACGCTTATGTTTAAGATTTTTGACATGGTTTTTCAGGGACTACTAAAGGGCATGAAACTATTAGTGTCACGCCCTTTAGACATGGTTTTTTCGGGGACTATCAGTGATGGTATGCATATAGACTAGTTGGGGCAATACACTATCCATGATGATATGCATCAGGCTAGTCAGGGCAATACCTCTTGGTGCTTCCACGAATACAAATTGACAAATTCACATAGATCCTCAGATACGCCACATTTTTGTTGTGATTAAGCACATAAACCTCTCTTCAATGCGGATTACCACGATTAGTCACTTTTCAGTGAATTCTCTATCTTTTTCGAGCATGGACGGTGATGTGTTTTACCCCAATGGTCCTTTATCTGTGGATGTGTTTCTTGCAAAGTATATGTGTATGAGTGTCAAAGACAAATGGAGTGTTTAAGAACGCATATAAAACTTTAAATTTTGGCTTGAGGATGATGCTCGGCATTGGTGCTTTTCTTTGCCCTAAGACATCCGTCAAGATTGGGATGCATCATTATGAGGTTTGGGTCGGTTGTTGAGAGCCTTCCAAAGTTGTGGGCAGAAATCTAGAATTTGTCAAAAGCTCCTATGAAACCTGTGCAGGAGTTTGTGGCAAAATTTAATCGTAAATATTCTCGTTTTGAGTGAGTGGTGGCTCAAGGACAATAAGCGATGGCCTAACATGTTTCTCCTAACATGTTTCTCCTACCTTGAGGCTACTTTTGTGAAGCCGAATCACTTTGTTGATGCTTTGAACCCCATATTACAAAGCAAGATTTAAGGATGAAGGACAATTTCTCTTCAAGATGCGATTTGGATTTCTAAGGAGAAAGTAACAAAGATGCAAAAAACAAAGATGTGATTAGATTTGCAACCTTTACCATCTTCAGAACTGGCTCCTATGCAAATGCCAGTTGTTTCTCTTGAAGGTAAGTCTTGTGGATTGTTTGGTTAATGAGTTTCTAACCTTTGAGTTCAGTTACTGCAACAATGACCTAGAAATACCCAACCTAGAGAAGGGCGGGTAGCCCAAGTGAAGTGTCTTCATTCTCAAGAATGTGCCCATGTGCATTGTCCAAGTGGAGTGTCTTCATTCTCAAGAATGTGCCTGTGTGCGTTGTCCAAGAAGGCTCGCGGAGGCTAATCCATCTTCTATGCCAAGTGCTAAGGTTTTAGGCATGTCTATTGAAAGGAGATAGCTTCAAGAAGAAACACCAAATAAGTCGAGCCAGAGGTTCTTATGGGTAAAAGAACTCGCGCTCTAGTGGAGGCAAACACAGAATAGGCTGATACTTCTCATGAAACACGAAAACGTAAAAGAAGAGCTCGAGAACAAAGATCAGATTGGGAAATTTTGAGCTTGGTCGTGGCGTCAGGGCCTATGACCTAATGGAGGATCTACAAACACTCAAGGTGGACATGATTCTTCCATATCTTTTGGCTAGTAATCCAAGCATGAGGAAACAATGGTCCACAAGCTATTAGCACAAGGTCATCCAAGTGACAATCCGAGGGAGCTTTCAAAGAGGCAGTGATGCTACAATCCATTTGTATGATGATTATTCAGGGATTAACCATTTGCAAAGCCCACATTGATAAAGGAGCGTCATGAATTTCATGAGTCCAGATACCATGGAAAAGCTTGGGATTCATTGCTATGAAGCTTCTCCCTTTTATACCCAAGTTGGCCAATAATTCTTATCGTGTGCAAGCTCTTAGTGTGATATTAAGAATAATATTGATATATGTGGTATGCAAGTGCCTTTGGATTTTTAGGTTATTCATACTAAGGCATATCGATTAGCCTACCCTCTTATCTTGGGGAGGCCTTGGATTGCGAGACAAGTTAACACAACCCAAAAGTGGAAGATGGGGGATTTTCTTATGTAATATGGTGACCATCAAATAAGGTAAAACATTCAAAGCAGACAAACCCAAGAGTTAGAGGAGGAGACCTCCTATGATAGTGGGGAGTATGGCATCGATGCTACAAACTCCTCTTATGCAAATGAGGAAGAGGATTCACCACTCAACAATATTTCTATGGATATGTTCACCTTGATGGTTTGGGTAGGGATACCATGCTGGCACATGAGAGGACTTGGACTAACAATACAAAGATTCTTTGATCCTCTTTAATGAAGTAAGAGAAGTAGGATTACCTTGATATGTTTGATGGTTGCTATGCAGTACATTGAGCTTTGATGAGTTATTATGATTGAACACAAGATCAATTTGAAGCTTGAGGCAAAGGTGGTACACCAGCTTTAAAGATTGGGGACCATGCATCAACACGATACCTTGAAGATGGAGATTGATTGACTTTTGAGATGAGGCTTTATCTTTCCTATGGAGAATTTAGAATGGGTTTCACTTGTGGCGGTGTCCCCAAAGAAGGGAGGTAAGTGGTGCATATGTGTTGATTTTTTACCTTCTAATACTTGCACCAAAAGGGATTATCATCCTCTTCCTTTTGAAGATGAGATTCTTGATCGTGTGGCATGTCATGAGATGTATACAATGTGTGATACTTCCAAATTCATATTGCCAAGGAGGATTGATTAAAGACTACTTTCATCAGACCATGGGGATGCTTTTCTTATCATGTGATGCCCTTTGGATTGATAAATGTTTCGGCAACCTTTAAAACTTTATGAATGTGATGTTTGAGCCATGTCTTTGTATGTTTCTATGTGTCTATTTGGACGATTTTACATCTACTCTTCTAGGTTTGAGCAGCTCAATGGGAAGGTTCATCAAGATTTTGAGAGTCTTGATAAGGCTCAAGGATCTCTCAACCCTTCAAAGTGTCACATCACCAAAGCTAAGGTTCGTTTTCTTGGTCATGTGGTTTCTTTTGATGCTATTACCATGGATCCTGAGAAGGTGGAGAGGCTTTTCTTTATCTATATATTCCCAAATCGGCTTGAACTTTGTTGACTTTCATTAAGAAACTTAAGTATTAAACATGATTCTTGGAGGAGCTTGCACAACTTCTCTACCCTCTTCATCAGCTTACTCTTCAACCACATGCTTATGCTTGGATCAATGCACATCAAGCCATATTTGAGGCCACGAAGCAAGCTATTGTGGAGGCTCCTATCCTTATATCTCCTAATTGTTGGGATGAGAAGTTCTATATGTCTTTGAGGGTTGGTAAAGAGGCTTTGGGGGCTATTCTATTGCAAAAAGGTGAACAAATTTTTATGTGGTTGATCTACTACATTGGGTGTGTGATGGCTCCTATGGAGATGAAGTATATGAATATGGAGAAGTTTGGTTTGGTTCTTCTCCTTACGATAAGGAAGCTTTGTTCATATCTCCTTCCTAAGCATTTTTTAGTTTTTACTACTTTGAGAAAGATGACTCCATCTCGGGCAAGTTTGTTAAGTGGTTTTATGATTTCTCTTTCTTGGTGGAAGACTCCATACATGCTACCCTTGCTGAAATCTTAGCAAGGAAGGAATATGAGAGTGAGAAAGAGGTGATTTCTTCCCCATGGATGCTTCCTGAGGTTTCTTATGATTTTTCTCCACTTGAGCATGCATGTGTTCTTTATTTTGATGGGGCTTATCGAACGAGCCGCTTGCCAAAGGTAGTGGAGGTAAGGTGCGACTTGATAGTAATGGCCATGAGGTTTCTTCTTCCTCCTCTATTTTGAAAGACACTCATACCAACAATGAGGCTCAGTACTATGCTTTGATTCATGCATTAATGAATTGCAAGGACCTTGGGATCAGATGGCTCAACATCAAAGGTGATACACTTCTTGTGATATGTCAACTTCAAGGTATATGGAAGGTACAAAATGATCTACGAGTTCTTTACGATGAAGTATTTGCTTTACTTGGTTCCTTTCAATAAGAGTATCATGTCATTCATGTGGCCCACTTAGAGAAATCTAAAGTTGATATGAGTTGGCCAAGAGACTTCTCTATGCTGAGGTGGCTTTACGTACATCAAGGAGCCCTTGGAAGGCATTTATACCATCAAAAACCCCATCATGTGAGAAGAAAAAGCTTCTCAAGAAGGCTTCACATTTTACTATTCATGATGATGCGTTTTACTATGTGGGTCCCAATCAAGTTTTGAGACAAGTTCTAGATTCTCATGAAGCTCGTCAAGTTTTGGAAGAATGTCATGGAGATGCATGCGGAGAGAATTTCTCCCATGATGCAATGGTCACAAAGATTCTTACTTTAGTATACAATTGGCCCACTATGCATAAGGATGTTCATGAATGGTGTCATACTTGCAAAAGGAGTGTCAAATCTTTGGATGTCATTAATTGATACATGGACCTTTGCATCCTATACTTGTATACTACACCATTTGAGAAGTGGGGGGTTGATTTTATAGGGCCACTCCCACACTCCTCTAATGGTAAGGTATACATACTTGTGGCTATGGATTACATGACACCATGGCCTAAGGCTAAGGCTAAGGCTTGTATGCTCTCATTTGCGTACACCTTTGGAGATTCTTACTAACAATGGGCCAGGTTTTTGAGGTGATCTTTTGGGAGAGTTGATGATGAAACTTTCTATCAAACACTCATCTCCTTACTATCCACAGTGTAACAATGGGTTAGTTGAGAAGACCAATGGGATCTTGTGTGGAATAATTTCTAAGATTGTCAAGGACAAGCCTCATCTCATTGTGACAAAGCTCTTCTTCATGCTTCATGGGCTTATTGCACAACTCATAAGGTGGCTTTAGGATTTATTCCTTTCCACCTTGTCTATGGTATGGATGTTATTCTTCCTATTGAGCTAGAAGTGCCTAGGTTACGGATGTCTCTTGCTCATGGGATGGGGAGATCAAGAGGCATTAACACAATTGTTTCATCAACTACATGTGTTAGAGGATGATCGAGACCGTGCTTTAGAATTGTTTGAGAAGTGAGCCACATATTCAAAGAGCTTGTTTGACAAAATATTCAAGAAGAAAGAGACTATTGAGCAAGGTGACTTGGTTTTGTGGTATGAAAAACTCTTTTGATAACCACAAGGATAAGAAGTTTCTTATTTGTTGGGAAGGATTGTTTATGGTACATAAGAATTTTTTTAAATAGTTCTTATCTTCTCAAAGATTTGGACGGCATTGTTCATTAAGTTGCATCTATGCATATCGATTGACATGAAGGCATTGTGGAAGACACTCTTACAAATCAAGGTGTGCTTATGGGGGTAAAATGTGATGGGAATTTTTTTCTCTGGTTTTTGATGCATGCTTGGTCAAAATGTGTGCGTGCCCATATTTTTCTACATCAGCTTTGCTCTTTCCCATTTGGAATTATCACATCAACATCGGGTTGAGTGTTAGTTTTTTTGGATCTTAGTGCACTCCTATTAGGTAAACTTTTTCCCAATTTCTACATCGCGGATGTCATCATTGTTTTCTTTTGTAAATATCTTATGGATTTAGTCTTATAGAAGGTTAAGGTTTAGTTTTTTTTGAACTCTACCTGCTTGTGGAAGTAGGTCATTCGTGCCCAGTTATGCACACATGGTGAAAGTGTAGCAAGCACATCCCAAGCTTGCTTAGTAGTTTTACATAAGCGAATATGAGGAGTAATGCTGCATACATACATACATAAGCGAATATGAGGAGTAATGCTGCATACATACATACATATATACGTGTGTGTGTGTGTGCATGCGTGCGTGCATGTGTGTGTGTATATGTGTATGTATGTATGTATATATGTATATATGTATAAATGTAAACATATACACATGTATGCACACATTTATTTATTCATATTCATATTTATATTTTATTGAAATCTACTTTTATTCTCTCTCTCTCTCTCTCTCTCTCTCTCTCTCTCTCTCTCTCTCTCTCTCTCCGTCTCATGCCCCCATCTCACTCTGTCTTTGTCACACACACACACACGCATGTGCACCCTCTCCCTTTCTCTCTCTCTCTCTCTCTCTCTCTCTCTCTCTCTCTCTTACACACACACACACACACACACACACACACACATGTACACACCTGCACATGCATTAATGCTAACACACACTCTCTCCCCCCCACACCACACACTCTCTCTTATACATAGAAATTCTTTGTCTCTGTCTCTGTGTCTCTCTTTTGCACACACACACACACTCTCTTTTCTCACACACTCTCTTCCACATGTAGCAACTCTCTCTCTCTCTCTCTCTCTCTCTCTCTCACACACACACACACACACACACACACACACACACACACACACACAAATAAATTCACACACACACATATATATAATTTTAATTAATTAAAATTTAGACTAAATTTTAATGGTGGGGATGCATGGTGAGGTGTGCTCACTCTCAAATAAATACATCTTATATGTAATCTCTCTCTCTCTCTCTCTCTCTCTCTCACACACACACACACACACACACACACACACACACACACACATACACGGATGCACACACACACATAACACAATCCCTTTCTATTTTTAATGCACACACACTCTCTCTTTCTACCTCTCTTACACACATATACACACACTCCCTCTCTCTTCTCACACACACTCTCCCACATATAGAAACTCCCTCTCTCTTCTCACACACACTCTCCCACACATAGAAACTCTCTCTCTCTCTCTCTCTCTCACACACACACACACACACACACACACATACACACATAGAAACTCTCTCTCTCTCTCTCTTACATACACACCTTCACACACACACACACACACACATGTAAATATTATTATATATAATATTATGTTTTATTGTAAGAATATAGCACAGTGGAAAGATAGATAGCAAAATAAAATTCTAAGACAAGTACAATGTGATGGTGTTGCTCATCTGTGCACTCTCAAGTAGAGCTTATATGGCAATCTAGACAGATTCTGGATGGAGAAAGTACTAAGTGTGGAGGTTGTGGATACTCATAAGCATTGGATACCTTACTTTGTGATAAATGTGTCTATATAAAGTACTGTAGGTGGTGTGGTAGACCCGTATACAGCACGGTCACCACCCGTATATCAAGAATGCGGCCAATCGTCCACCGCCCACCACTAATAATGAACTTAGGTATCTTAGAAAATATTCCAGGAATATTCTTCATACCATCAAAACAAGGAGCGACTAGAGGGGCCACCTGAAACCCAACTAACGCTTGCACCTCTGACCATCTTCTAACCACCAATGGTTACAATAATGACCCCATTGGTGTCTAATTCAGGGTTCCCACCAAAGACATGTGCACCAATGGTGTCACCAATGGCGTATCCTCATAATGGGGGCCTTTACAAATGTGCACCAAACATAGATGTGAGATATATGCTCATATGCGGGCATTGAGTGTATACTAACATTTATTGTATTTAGACACATACGCCTATATATACATGTGTATTTATAAAATAGTAAACACACACATTCACATATAATTTTAATTAATTAATATTAAATTTAATTGAGTGTAGATGCGTGGTGAGGTGTACTTGCTCTTAAATAAGTGTATCTTACATAGAATGTCTTTTGTCCTTTTTTTACAATGAGAGAGAGAAAGAGAGAGATCATGTTTAAGTTTTCATCATGAAGCTCACCTTTTAAGAGGGAGGCCCCTATATTTTCTCTCAAGAAAATCATTAGGTAAGAAGGGATAGCTCTCCTTTCAAAAATTAAAATGACATGAGATTAAAAAAAACAAATTTGAGGAAAAGGGGCAACATGAATCTCTCCCCTCTCCCTTGGCTCTCTTCCTTCTCTCCTTTGGCCACATGGAAGGGGAGATGTCTAGAGAGAGTGACACGTGGTAGGGGGAGAAAATTGTGCTTTAATAGAATAGATAGATAAGCCTCACACACATTAAAACAATAAAGCTCAAAAGGAAGAGGAAAGGAAAGAAAGAAGATTAAAAAGAAAGGAAACAAAGAAAAACGTTTAAGAAAAATAAAAAATAAAATCTTAAAAGGAAATAAAGAAAATTAAAAAAGAAAGGAAGTTTAAAAAAATAACAAAATGTTTAAGAAAAATAAAAATAAAAGCAAGAAATGAAAAAAGAAAGGAAATAAAGAGAATTGAAAAAAAATCTCAACAGAAAAAGGGAAAAGGGAGAAGAAAATTAGAAGGGGAAGTGAAAAGAGAAGGAAATTTCCACTCTACAATCAATTATTTAGAATGTCATTTGTTCTTCAAGGCGATCGATCCTCCATGTAAAACTAGAAACTTAATTGTAATAATAGAGAAAAGCTTCAAGAAAGAAAAAATAAATTTGAGGAAAGGTTGAAGAAAGAGTGAAAAATAAAGTGGAGAGAGAAATGAAAAACATGGAGAGAGAATGAGAAAGAACACAGCATTCCCACTAAAGAAAGATGCTACATTCCTCCTCAAGAAAGGTGCACAATTCCTTACAAGAAAGAGGTGCAATTCCACCTCAAGGATCATGCATTATTCCTCACGAATGGCGTTTGAATGACAGCTTGAGGTTTCTCAAGGTGACGTTATGACTAAATATGTGTATTTCTTTTCCAAACCCTAGTGTGAATACAAAAAATTAGTGTGAGTAGAAACTCCAAAAACACGTATTCACTCTGCATAGCCCACCCACAAATGCCCAAACTCAAAATTGGTGACTAGAAACTCAAAAAACGTATATTTTCTCTGTATACCCCACCCATAAATGCCCAAACTTTACATTAAACCAAACTTCTCATTTATTTCTCACTTAGATTTGACCATGGCAGCCCTCAAGTCATTCACACTTGATCACCCTTTGCCCTTATAATTTTGAGCTTTACATATTAATGGATCCTCTTATGAATTCCTCGGCGGCCCTATCTTGGTATTTTGAGTGCCTCTTGAATCGTTCGAAAACACTAAGTGGCCACAACCAAATCAAGTCCCTTCGAAGCAATCTAGAGCATGTCCAAGTTTGTGCCCAAGCTCTATTCACACATAATAACATAAATATTGCCGATTTAGACGCTTCACAAAAGCCCCAAGCAAGCTCTCTCCTCATCCAACTAAATGCACATTGGCTTAGAGACTGAGTGCACGATGCGAGACAAAAACAAGTTACAACTAGCTCATTTGGGTGCCTTAACCCCACTAGAGGTCAATGCAAAAAAAAACAAACAAAGCAAAAACGAGCAAAATGTTCATAGATTTAGGCTCCCTTCACGTATCTAAGCTTCCACAAAACTAAGACACACATCATGGACACTCTTAGAAATTGGTGGAACATCCACAAAGTTTATGCCCTATTGTATAAAAGAATCATCCCCTTGTTGCTCTTGATTTGGTGACCACTGTGGTGGATGGTGGATCCTCATCGGTAGGTGTGGGGGTTGTGATGGACACCCCATGAGTGGGGGAGGAAGGTTGGCAACAAGTGGACAGAGGGTGTCCTATGGGAGAAGGATTTATGGGAGAAGGATGTCCTTGAGATAGAAGATGTCCTACTGAGACTTAGTTGGTGGTTGGAGTTGGGAATGTAAAGTTGGAGGATGTGGATGCCCTTTGCTTGGGGTAATCCAGGGCATAATGATCCTTGGATTTCGAAAAATGCCGGTAGGGCAGAGAACCTTCAGGAAGGGGACAACGACTTTGATAATGATCGTATTCCTCACATCTATAGCAAAGAACAAGATGATTGCGAGGTTGGGGAGGGTGAATAGGGCGGTTCACTGGGGTTGCTGCCATGGTGGTTAGTGCAGGAGGGTTAGGGATGAGTAGTGGAAGGTAGGTCACCTCGGGAGAGGGTGGGAAGGGGGAAGGGGTAGCAGCATGGAAGGGTTATGGAACGGCAGTATAGCTGTGGCATAATGTGCAAGATTGGGGACTACCAAGGCGGGGTTAGGAGGTTGTTGTTGGCAGAGTTGATGGAACCTCTTGAGGTAGTAGCAATGATGATCTTCATGTCCTCCTTTTTCACAAAAGGAGCAGTACTTCCTTTTTGGACATTCCTGGACGGTGTGTTCAAGTGACTGGCATATGGCACACCACAACCCCTTCTTTGCTTCGTGCTGGGTCTTCAATTTTTCAATGTCCCTTTTGAGTTGAAGCAAGGTACTTTCCTCGCTAGGAGATTTCTAGATCACTTTGAGTGCCTCCAATTCTTGCTTCAGCTAAGCCACCGAGTCATCCGATTGTGTTGCTGTTGGATTGACAGAGCTGACATCACGCTCAAGCATGAGGCATGCATTTTCAAGTTGGAATGCTAGCTCTTGGAATTCCAACAATGTTGTTGGTGTGGTCCGGCTCTCCTAGATCTTCTGCTAGGTGGACTTGGGTAAGGCTTGTGACACCCACTAACGCACCATGAAGTTGCTAGGGTAATTTGGTAAGCGGGCCACTAGCACTGTGGTCCATGTCATGAGTCTCGACACTCTCTTTTGGTAGCAATTGGAGCTTCCCTAGCTCTTGGAGAATGTAGTCCTCATAGTTACCAGAAACGGAAGGTTCGGAGGAAGGTGTCTTTTAAAGTGGTCCAGTCTGTAAAGTGGTTGATTGGAAACTGACTAAACTACTTGTCTCTGGAGAGTGGATAGAAAGAGCACCAAAAAGGCATCCTCCCACTCAAGACCTCGGTGCTTACAAATGGATATATACCGTAGGATGTGGTCATCCGCATCCTCAGTGGATGATCCTTTAAAGGTGGGAAGCTTGACTTTGACTCAGCCCAACACCGTGGAAAGGGGTTTTGCGCCAAGAGGGTTGGCTTGACCAGGAGGGTTGGCTTGGCCTCCTGCATTGCCAACGGTGGGGTTACCAAGGTTGGTCACCATAGGAAGAGGTGGAAGAGGGTCCCTAGGTGGTATGTAGTTGATCCTCTTCCGATTATGGCTGTGTATTGAGAGAGGACTCTTACATGGGCTAACCGGACTACCATGGGAGTGTGTATTGGGCATGCAGAAAGGATGCAACATGAAAAGACAACGCAATACAACATAGGAAGAGGACATAACAAAAAGGATGCAAAGAAAAGGTGAGATATGAGGACTCTCAGTTTGGAGAGTCCCACCCAGCGTGCCAAATTTTAGTGTACCTAGCAGGGTTGGTTGCCCAGTACACACTGTGGTGGCTCTCCTCCTTTGGACAGTATGACCGGAGTCCTCAATGCTCATGGCGCAACACATGAGACCCTACATAGCAAACACAACACAAAGAGACGAGATGAGACTGTGGAAGGAACATAACGGTTGCACTAATCAGAGAACACTTGATACAGGTCCCTCACTGTGCCGTGCACATTCACAGGTCATAGTGAAAAGGATGACATAACTCAAAGACTAATGACAAACACAGAGGTACAAGTGGTATGAGGGAAGAGCATAAGGATTTCCTCCAAGGTGACAGGATGATGCCGAGGATAAGCATATCCTCCAAGATGGGTCAGGAGCCATATATGCCTGAAGACTAGTTGGTGGCATCACCTATCTTTGATGGATGCCATGAGGTGCTAGCGTAGGCTTGGTGGAATCTCCTAACTCTAAGAGATGCCGTTGGAGTGTCAATCGGTGTCCGTTGGATCCTTCAATGTGTGTGCACCTTCTTGTGTCGGTTGTGGTGGCACGTCTTCACTTGTTGATAATCCATGCTTGGTGCCTCCGTTGACTCACTGTGACTGCCACACATAGTCATGCTTTGCCGGTGGGGACAGTCCATATGTTTCACCTTAGTGGAGACAGTCTAGGTGGACAATCCATGTTGTATCTTGGTGGATAGTTCATATGTGTGGGCATCCTTGGTGGCTACATATGTGTGGGCATCCTTGGTGGCTACAATACTGGTATGATATAGTCAAGATTAATGTGTTTACTCAACTTTATATGGCACTGACTAGTATTATTTTGCTGTAACCGATGATTGGCATACGATTTTGTTAGTCATGGGTGGAACATTTGTTGGACCACAATGAGATACTTTGGAAGACATGTGAACACCTATTAATGTTACATATTTTGGCATTAAGGCTAAGGTCTCAAACCTTTGTACATACCAATTAGTATTTATACTTTTGGTAGGCCTAAGACTTGACAATTGTAGCTTGCTATATGTTTGGAAAATTTTGAATGCTCAAAAACTTAAAAAGCTCTTATGCGTTATTTTTGGAGTTGTCTTTTTGAAAATAAAGCTTCAATACATATAAATATGGGTGAGTGCATGACAGGTCACACTTATCTAGGGAGATTGAACCTAATCTTGTGTTGACAATAATCTCTCTCTTATTTTCAAGGTTGTATGTTTACTCGTATGTTTATTTATTTTGTTATAAATTTGTTTACATAAGATTCATGATTTTAATTTATTCCAAGTATATGGTTTATTCTAATTTTTGTAATTGAGTAAAAAAGTTCTTCTCCAAGTGTCATAAAGGTCCTAACACTTGTGCAGTCATGCTTTTGTGAGCTCTTTTTTCTCTCTTGTTCTCATTCTTGTGTGCCTTTGAAATCTCTTTTAGCAATCTTACTCTCTTTCTCTTATTTCAAACCACATAAAGTTTCATTAAGCTTGCATATCTTCTATTCTTGACCAACTTGGGCAAATCCAGGTGGTTGACCCACATAAGCTTTTTCCTGTAAGTCACTATTCAAGAATACTATTTTGATGTCTAATTGGTGTACTTTTCGTCCATGATGGGCTACCGAAGCAAATCAAATAT
Source organism: Cibotium barometz (assembly GCF_041138505.1). NCBI lineage: Eukaryota > Viridiplantae > Streptophyta > Polypodiopsida > Cyatheales > Cibotiaceae > Cibotium > Cibotium barometz. The sequence continues at coordinate 53,331,214 of NC_141053.1, read as the reverse complement.
AAGGAAGTGGACACAAAAGTTTCATCATAGGCATAACCTTTTACAACAAGTTTAGCCTTGAATCTATCACAACGGATACATCTGTCTTTCACTTGATTTTGAAAACCCACTTAGTACCAATAGCTTTTTTCCTAAGTGGTAGATCCACTAAATCCCGAGTACCATGCCATTTTTCATCTTGCATGGCTTTTACCCAATTCGGATCTTCTTGAGCCTCTTCTTAAGACTCAGATTCATCTACATCGTGTAGAGAACTAAGAAATATAAGTTCAGCAATATCTAAAGAAGTGGTTCTAGCACCCGATTTGGTTCTACTCTGCAAAGGAGTATGCAATTTTCTATCCTGCAAGGTACTTCTAACCAATTGAGGCATAAGCCTAGATTCATTGATTGTTGATCTTTCTGTATTTAGTACATCATCCATCTAATCTGAAGCTGGTGCATCAAATTCTTGAGCATTTCCCCTTGCAATAAATAAGGATCAATAGGCAAAATATGCAGAGAATCAACAGGTAATAACCCATCAAACATGTCCAGATAATTGGCATAGGCATACTTATTAAATTCCATCATGGGATACATAGGATCCTCCTGCTGACAATAATCTTCTTTGTGAGAGGATCATAGAGACAATAACCTTTTATTTTAGTACTATAACTAATAAAAGTGCATTTCACTACCTTGTCACTCATCAAGCTTAGTTTGTCTTTGTGCTACTGGGACATTTGCATATACCAAACAACCAAAAATATGCATATGTTCAACCTAAGGTTTTTGAGTGAACTAAGCCTCATAAGGAGTGATGGTCTTCAAAGCTTTAGTGGGGCACCTATTCACCACATATAGGTAGCATAGATAATTGCTTCTATCCAAAACTTGTGTGGAAGAGTTGATGAACTTTGACCATGCATCTAACCATCTCCATGAGAGTCATGTTTCTCCTCTCAACAACACCATTTTATTGTGGTGTATAAGGAGTTGTGTACTAATGCTTAATGCCCTGTTGTGCCAAAAAAATATACGAATGCATTAGACATATATTTCTCCCCTCTATATAAATGGAGAGTTTGAACTTTTAAGCCAATTTCATTTTTAACCATAGCAACAAAATGTTGAAAATGAGAAAAGAGCTTTTTTTTAAATGTCATATGGTAAGGCTAGCTATACTTATTGTATTATTAATGAATTTAACAAAGTATAAGATTCCTCCCAAAGAAGTATTCCCCATTGGACCACACACATCACTGTGTATGAGCTGTAATTTGTGATCAGCTCTATTGTTGCATTCTTTGGGAAAGGTTGGCGAGAAATTGATGCATCCTTCACAAACATATCTTGGTGGTGGATCAAGTTGAGGAAGAATATCTAACATTCCATGTTCTAGTAAAAGCATCAAACCATCAATAAAAGTGTAGCCAAACCTAGCATGCCACAACTAGGCATCTTTGATTGCATTAGAAGTGTTTGCCCCATGACAAGCAACATCACACCTACCAATGGTTAAAAATCCAGTAAGTACAATATGTTTATCTTGTTCTCTGTCACAAATAATGTATTTATCATCTACAAATTCAACATTAAGACCCCCCTTGCTAGAGTGGGCACAAAAAGCATATTCTTTTAAATTTATGAAACAAGAAATACATTCTAAAGATACAGATCCTCACCACCACTAATTGTAGTGAGAACTATCTCACCAATACCTTTCACTGGGTAAGAGGTATTATTGTGGCACGCGTAACAGTGTGACCACCTTGCACAATCTCCATATGTTTGACCAAAATTCTTTGAGAAGTTATCTAGTTAGAAGCACCACCCTTGTTAAGAAACCAATTGTAAACCAATTGCTAAAGACAGTTACATTGAGACATGCATCCTATTCAAGATTATAATTTTAAATAACCATTAGAGAGGTCTTTATGGACAACGACATTATAGTAGAGTCCTCTTTCTTTGAACTCTGGTTGTAGGCAGAACTATTAGAACCTTTGCTAGATTCCTTTTTCTTCTTTTTCTTATTTTGAAGTTTAAAATAGTTTTCAATTGCATGACCAGGCTTCTTGTAATACTAGCAAGTCACCTTATTTGGCTACTCGGAATCACCCTTAGCCTCAGAAAATTTGTTTGAATTTAACTTCCACTAAAATTTCTTGTCCTTATCCTTAGCTATACTAGAGCCGATCACTATGAGAATTCTTAGAGGTATTCTTTTTGGACTATTTTCTCCTACACAACAGTAAGCTAACAAGCTTTTGGTTAGGTAAGAGGGGTTGTATTACCTCTCAAGCAAGGAAGTATTGAAACCCAAATAACATTTATACAAAGAGTTAAGAGTGATGTTAACCATATCCTTGTTAGGAATTGTAAGATTCCTCCCTCCAGCTTTTGAGATGCAAAGGTGTAAGAACCTCCCCTTCAGTCTTTGCAATCATCCCCAAATTCAGAATGCAAGAAAACATTGTTTTCCCTTGTTTTTGGCCTACTGGCACTCGCATGGGTGGAACTTTGCTTGAGTTCTTCAAACAAAAACAGGAGATAGGTTGACTGCCGCCACTACTAATATCTTTGTAGTTTACAACTCACATGAATCTTTTGCAATTTCCCATGTCATTTTCTTACATCTTATGTGGCAGCTGATTGTGGACATTACATCCATGGATCATCAAAGAGACATACGGCACGATTGCTCAAAGGGGAGCGAATTCTTCAACATTATCAAGGCAATCCATCATGTTTGGAAATTGTGAATGAGATGACATTACTGTTCAAGCTACAAAGTATCTCAACAAAAGGTCAATGGTATCATGTTAGCATGCAATCCAATTATTGTGATTGCCCTGATTAGAGCAGTGATTGCAAGCATCTCATTGGTATGAGGTTGATTATCACTAGCCACTTTCCACATTGGTATGAGGTTGATTATCACTAGCCACTTTCCACATTTGCTTTCCATCTTGCCAATTGTTGATAGTGCACATGCATTGGTCAACCATGGTATCAATGAAGAACCAGTTCTTCAAAATGATGATCAAGACCTCTGTGAGATAGGTGCGAGTGAGGAGTTACCCAAATGTATAGAGGAGTTTAGGGAAATCCTTTCTCAGATTGAAGATGGTTTGCAAAACAAAGATGAGATAGAGAAAGCTATTCTACTACAACAATTAAAGATATCCAAGGATAACCTCATGAGCTTGGTAGCTCTAAAGAATATTGACATGCCAACACGTGGGAGCATTCGCCAAATTCAAGCAGATGTTACACGCACTAGATTGGGTCATGGAATTCCAAATAATATACCTAAGCGTCCTCATGTTACTGGAGTTCTAAGGCAAAAATGTCAACGAGGTAGGCATCGTGTTCGCTTTGAAAAGATACTTTGCATTTGGTGTCCTCATTGTTGTACAAAAACATTGATGATAGATCCCCTAGTTACCATATCATGTCACACTTGTCATGCGTTGTTGCCTTTGACCACATGAGGCATGCCCCACTTGGCATTGAGGAGACTCTCATCAAGGAGGTGCAAATTTATGGTAATTTTGCACCTGGGCGTTACAGGATCATGGCAATTGAGTATGGTAACTCTCAAGATGATGAGCGATGCTTTTTTTGACCTCTTCAATGAGACTGATGATATTGTGAAAGCATTGGCATCTCAAACGAGAATGATGCCATTCATGTACTTGTAATTTCATAATTCATGCATTATTATCATTTCTAAAGCTATTGATGCCACTTTTGTACTTCTTATAATCCCATAAGCCGTGTTGACATCATTGTAGTATATAAATGGGAGATATGAAAAAGTCATGCCATGTTTTACTATGTTAGTTTTATAATAACAAAGAAGGCATGGGTGGAGAATCTTCTTCCACAGCTATGATTCCAAAGGCATGAAGCAATACTTTCACAATCCATAGCTTCTGCACAGCAAAGAAAAGTCAGACCGGTCCAAGTTTACTTTTACAGAGTCTGAGCTTACTTTCCAGGCAGAGTATTGTAGTTCCTGAAGAAGTAATCTCGGACTGTGAAAGTAAACTCGGACCGGTCCGAGTTTACTTTTACAGTCCAAGTTTACTTTCTAGGCAGGTAGAGCATTGTAGTTCCTGCACAGCAAAAGTGAACTCGGACTGTGGAAATAAACCCGGACCGCCAGTCTTAGTTTACTTTCACGGTCCGAGTTTACTTTCATAGTTCGAGTTTACTTTCCAAGCAGAGCATTGTAATTTCTGCACAACTAAAGTTATCTCAGACTATGAAAGTAAACTCGGTTCGGTCAGAGTTTACTTTCACAGTTCGAGTTTACTTTTGCTGTGCAGAAATTACATGCGTTGCCTACTGGAAAGTAAACCTGGACTGTGAAAGTAAACTCGGACCGGTCCGAGTTTACTTTAACAGTCTGGGTTTACTTTCATTGTAATTTTTACACAGCAAAGGTAAACTCGGATTGTGAAAGTAAACTCGGACCGGTTTCAGTAAAAGTTCGAGTTTGGTTTATTAGTTGCTTTGACAATGCATTCATGTTTGTGTACCGCCGAAAGAAATTCGTGGACAAAGTATACACATCTATGTGTAATCTCTTGTACATTGTCACAAAAGAAGACTTCGAGATACAGTATAGTCAGCTTCTAGGGCGGTATTCAACACACAACAATATCGTGCGGTATGTAACAATATCGTGTGGTATTTTGGACGATTGTTTCATTACGAAAATGTCGACATCACCAACTTGGTGGAAAGATTGCTAGTCCACGGCATGTCCACAAACATCTCACCCATAAATACATAAAAGCAACAAAAACAAAAACTGAACCAAGTTTCCACTAACACCCACAAATATATAAAAGCAACAAAAAAAAAAACTGAACCAAGACGGATCCCTAGACATGCATCCAGCACCATCCACAGCAAGCAGGGGAAAGTTTGTGAATCCTAAAATGAAAAAGACCTAAATTTTAAATTGGTCGGCATGGGAATCATAGCACATCTGCGTGAAATCCTAAAACAAATAACCCGAATTTTAAATTTGTATGTTCCAGTCCAAATGGGGCATATATACATGAGATTTGTGATCCCAGAGACCCACAACATTGCCATTTACGGCTATGGTGACCCCTTTCTCAGAGTTCATAGACAAGGCAGTAACAAGCTTCACATCAGAAGAGACTATGTTGACACATGCCTTGTTCCCAATATCCCATATAGAAATGTCTCCACTTGCATTTCCAACAAAGGCCAGCCCATCTCTTTCACCCACATCAAGGGCCAATGTAGAGCTTTTCTCTATTTTGAGGGTCTTTAGGAGTGCCTTATGCTGACCAGATCATACCTTCACAATATGTTGGCTCTCAGCTGTAGGCTCTTTACACTATGTAAGGCCTAAAACTGAGCCAATTTGGCATTGCCATGGTGAACCAAGCCTGGTTTCTAACAATTTGTCCCACCCAAATTGCTTCTCAAAGCAAGAGGGAACCTCTCTAGGCTATCCTGACTTTCAACACCATACTAGTCTTCATTAAAGGAGATAGTCTGCACAAAGTTATTACCCAGAGAAAAAGAAGAATTTCCATAGTTACCTAGAGAAGAACAAGACTAGTCCATAATCACCTAGAGAAGAACAAGACTATTACATAGCTCAATACTCAATATTAAAGGCAATGGACACTTTCATCATTTCCAATCTTGTCAGAACCATTCTTTTCAACCTCAAGTCTCTATTGTTGGTAACTTTGTAATCCTCTATAATCTATTCAATTTCCCTCTAACCTACCACTCTGACATCCCACAAGTTCTTTGAATGAGAGACGCCTTTATTATTAAGCCTTCTAGTAGCATTTTTTTATATTAATCTCAACTAAAGGGGATTTGAACATGTGAGACCACCAAACGGGGCACTCCAGTAGGGAGTTATCTAGGACTCTCCAGCAACCATTCTATTATGTTACCAATGATTTCCTTCCAAAACTTAATCAGAAAGGAAACATAAGGTGCACCCTCAATCTTCAAGTGGGCATGTGAAAAAAAAGTATCCTTCTAGTCCATAAATTTCCACGCATCCTTATCTTTAACCAATGACACCTTCACAACTCTTTTATCTTTATAGTCCAATCAACAATAGCCATCAACATAAGGGCAACCCCTAGACTAGTAGCAATTCTAGCTTTAGTATGAACCTATGCGTTTAAAATCCCTAGCCCACAGGGAACCTTGTTTAGCCATTAAATATAGCCATCAATAAACTAAGTAGAAAATAGAGCATACCGTCAGGCTTTCGAACAGCAAGGCGTCGGGCTTTCGAACAGCAAGATGTGATTGCAAAAATGGGCTTTCGAACAGCAGGATGTGATTGCAAACGAGCTTTCGAACAGCAAGATGTGATTGCAGTCGGGCTTTCAAATAGTAGGCGGGCT